>NC_142608.1:50367263-50967263 GCF_041222555.1 Hakea prostrata | reverse complement strand
CATCCCTACTCAAATCCCTCCCCATCTTCAACAAATCCTTCACTAACTTTCCCTCTGTTTCCTTGCAAGAATCCTTGTAGAGTCGAGAGATCAAACCCTTAGGATCAACTTTATCCAACACGAAAGAAGCATACTCTTTTAACCCTGCAGTGAACAATAAAATTTCGAACTTCTCTCCTGTGGCTTCCCATAGATCGCTTCAACATTCAGAAATCCATGAATGTTGCCGGGGTATGAGTGCCGGCGGATTTTCCGACCGCGAGAATCAATCTTTAACTGGGTTTGGATTCGGCTGTTACCAGGGACTGAGTTTGTAAATTTAAAAACTCTAAAACCCTTAAAATACAAAAAAAAATAAAAATTTATATTTATATATAATACTTTTCAGTTTTTAATCTGGACCATTAAATTTAAGTTTGATGACATGGATGAATCTCAACCGTCAGCTGCTGCCAGCAGCAGCAGCTGCAAATAAAAATCCGGTATACAACCACCGCAAGCTTATTATTATACGACAAAAAGAAGAGAAACAACAAAGATAAATAAATAGAAGAGATTGGTTCCACATACCTCTTGAAGATACGAACTGGAATCCCTAAGAAATCGATCATTCTGATCTTCTGAGATCGATAACAACCCTTGTCATCAAACAGTGCCTGAAAAGAGATCACCGAAATATATCAATTATCACCGAAAGAAGCCGAAAAGTGAGAAGAAACCCTAAGTAACAGTTGAGCATTAGAACAACTCGTGAGGAGAAACGATTGAGAAAATTAAAATTTGCTAGAAATATTGAAGGAGAGCGAGAGACTGAAATTGAGAGAGGTCGTGAGAGATCAAGAGGGATTCAGAGCGAGTTCGAGAGGGAGAGGGATATAGAGAGCGAGAGACTGAGATTGAGAGAGCTCGTGAGAGATAGTGATGATTTAGAGAGAGATTCAGCGAGAGTTCGAGAAGCAGAGGGATAGAGCGACAGAGTTTGAGAAAGATTCAAAGAGGTTAAGAGAGAAATCAGGATTAAAATTAAGGATAAATTCATAATAATTCATGATTATAATGTCCAAATTATCCTTGCAAAAATAACTAAAGACATAACAAATAGTACAACATTATTGGTATATATGAAAATTCTAAGGACAGAAAAGTATAGAAAAAGATTTGCGAAAAAGGTAGAGTACATGCTTTTATTATAGTAGTATGATATATATATATATATATATATATATATATATATATCCTTTCTTCTAAATTACCATGAAGAAAGGCAGTTTTGACGTCCAATTGCTCTATTGTCATTTTTGTCTGAGCAACTAGGGACAACAACAATCTTATAGTCTTATACTTGGCAACTGGAGAGAAGATTTCATCATAATCCACCCCTTCTCTCTGAACAAAACCTTTTGCAACAAGTCTGGCCTTATATCTTTTGGAATTATCAACTCCATCATCCTTGATTTTAAATATCCACTTACAAGGTAATAACCTTTGATCCTTGGGCTTCTTAACTAGTTCCCAAACCTGGTTCTTATTTAATGAATCTAATTCATCATTAATGGCTTGAACCCATAAATCTTTATCTTTGGAATCCAAAGCTTCCTTGTAGGAACTAGGTTCATCAGACCCAAACTCAGAAACTGAAATATCAGTCTCAAGAGCAAAGTTGGCTAAATACCTTTTAGGTGGCCTAACCACTCTCCTAACTCTATCTCTTGCCAATTGGTAATCACTCAGATCAGGAACCTCTTCCACCTCTCCAGTGGAAGTCTCAGAAGAGGGAAATGGCCCACTTCCAACATCAGAAACTACAACCTCAGATTCTTTATCACTAGAGCTGGGTTGAGGGGAAGTCAAGGGTTCTTCAGGTATACTAGAATCAAGAGTCAGAGCAGGACTTAATGAAACATCAACCTGCCCTAAATCAAATTGAGTGAAGTCAGTCATTCTTTGATCAAGTGGATTCAAATTAGTATTGTCAATGGAAAGACAAGGGAACACACTCTCCCTAAAGAGAACATCCCTACTAACAAAGGTCTTAACACCAGGCACAGTCCTATCCCACAGCTTGTAGCCTTTCACCCCCTCAGGATACCCTAGAAAGATGCTCTTTTTACTCTTAGGTTCTAATTTACCAATGCTCTGGTGAGCAAAGGATTCACAACCAAATACCCTAAGGTAGCCAAGACTAGGGGGTTTCCCCCACCACATTTCCTCAGGGGTTTTAAACCCTAAGGTAACAGAGGGACTCCTGTTGATTAGGTGAACAGCTGTTGTAACAGCTTCACCCCAGAAACCCTTGGGTACCCCTGAACTGATGAGCATACATCTAGTTTTGTTCAATATTGTTCTATTCATCCTTTCAGCAATGCCATTTTGCTGAGGGGTATATTTAACAGTTCTATGCTTTTGAATCCCTTTGTCATTACAAAATCCATTGAACATTTCATTTACAAATTCTAATCCATTGTCAGTTCTTAATGTTTTAACTTTCTTTTCACTCAAGTTTTCTACCAAAGCAACCCAATACTTGAACTTTTCAAATTGTTTCATCCTTGGTTTTCAATAAGAAGATCCAAACTTTCCTAGAGTAGTCATCAACAAGAGATAAGAAATAAGAGTTTCTACCATAAGACAAGACTGAAGCAGATCCCCACAAATCAGCATGTACATATTCTAATATAGCTTCAGATAAGTGAGACCCAGCTCCAAAGCTTAACCTGTGTTGCTTACCTAGGACATAGGACTCACAAAACTCTAAGTTTTCAATTACATCCTTGCCAAACAGGCCTTGTTTATTTAGAGCTTGCATCCCTTTATTGCTAATGTGTCCTAGCCTAGCATGCTACACACTAGTGATGGTTGACTCACTTGACAAACAACAAATATTGGAGATATCATTTAGGAATGTACTACCCTCAAACACATACAAACAAGACTGAGAAATGCCCTTTAAACATACATGAGATCCCTTAGACACAGAAAGAATACCCTCAGAGATACTAGTTTCAAACTCAGCACTATCAAGGCTACTAATTGAAACCAAGTTTCTCTTCAAGTCAGGTATGTATCTAACATCATGTAAAGTGAAAATATATTATTGTGATTAATCAATTTAATAGAACCAATACCAACCACATCACATAAATCATTATTTCCCATCATAACTTTGGCATTATTTATCTCAGACAAATGTTTAAACCAGTGCATGTGAGGACACATGTGATAAGTACATCTTGAATCTAAAATCCATCCTTCTTGCCTATTGCCCTCATAGATGGTAAGCACCTCACATATATCTTCATAGACATTGGCTTGACCATTCTTGGGTCCAGGCATATCAGAATGGGATGTCTCCATTTCTTTCATTTTCTTTTTATATGCAAAGCAATTTTTCTTAAAATGTCCTACTTTCTTGTAATAAAAACATCTCTTGGGGCTTGCATCAGGCTTGTTATTCCCATTATTATTCTTGTTGTTATTTTCATGATTTTCATATACTTTACCCTTTCCCTTGGGTCTCCCTTGTTTGTAAGAGCCTTTGCCCTTTACAAATAGATTTTCCCCACTGCCCTTAGTCTTACCAGAAGCCAATAGTTCTGACTCCATATTCTTTAAAGCATCAATCAGTTGTTCTAAGAAAATATTTTGACAAGCATATTTAATTGAATTCTTAACAAGAAGGTAATCATTATGAAGGGAATTCAATAGGATAATAGACAGGTCTTGGTTTTCCAATTTGGTCTTTTCCCCAGTGCTAGCTAAGTCTTGGATCAACTTCTTAAACACATCTAGGTTCTTATCCAGGCTGATTGTAGAGTCCATCTTAAACCCATACAATCTCTCCTTTAGATAAATCTTATTGCCTAGATTCTTCTTCTGGTAGATTTGTTCAAGTTTACTCCAAACTTTAATAGGGGTATTGTCTTCATCATCCAGACACCTGATAACCCCATCAGTGATGTTCCAGAGCATGCAACCAATTGCATTCTCCATCACTTCAGTCCTCAAGACTGGGTCAATGCTTTCAAAGAAAGCAATTGGGTCATTTATGGATCTTAGGAGCTTCTGCTGAGCCATTAAAGCTCTGACCTTCCTCTTCCAAATCCCAAAGTCCCCTGTCCCATCAAACTTCTCTATATCTACCCTGGAACCCCCCATAGGAGTATCCAAAATTAGGTAACTAGGATTTCCCCCTAGACCTACTGCTCTACTCGAGCTTGTGGTAACCACACTGATCACACTGGGAGGAGTACCCTCCCTTGGTAGACCAAATTCCTTGCTTGGCTCCACTTTGAAGCCAGTACCATACACCAATCAGTATATACAAGAATAAAAATTCACAATACTGATATACAATTCTGAAAAAAGAGGATTATTATAACCAAGAATTAAATAATCAGATATTAATTAATCACAAGTTTATAAGCTAACTTTATACAATTTCAGCAGCCTTAATTAACAATTGCTAACACAGCAGATCAATACAGACCAAGTATTGTATCAAATATTAACAAAAAAAATAGGGCAGCAGTTGGTATAATCAAATAGCAAGAAATTAATGTGATTAATTAACCAGTAATCATCTCAGAATCAGCCTACTCATACTAGATTATCATCCATCAATTTGAATTCTGATTAATACAAAGAGCCAAGAACATATGAATCATATAATCAGGGTTTTATCATAGAACCGAACCTTATATGACATATATATTCAGATCATGTTATAATGAGAGAGCATATATGACATATACTTAATAGACTATGAGAACCGAACCATAAAACATATATCAGAGGCAGTAGCGAAAGCAATACAAGAAATCAGAATTTACAAATTGAAATAATCTTTAACATATGAGTCTAACAATCAAATTAGGATGTAGATAATCTACAAAGCCTAATTTGAAACCTTGAAGCAAGAACTAGAAGGCTCTGATGCCAATTTGTGATCGAAACTAACATGCCCTAACCAGTATGGACTGAATCAAGCAAGGGAATTAACACATGAGAGAGAGAGAGAGAGAGAGAGAGAGATTGATGACGGAGTTCGGCAATGACTGCCTACATCTCTGGGATTCAAGTTCAAATCCAATCCACTATATTCAAGATATTACAGAGAAGGAGAAGAAAGAGAGAAGTTACAGATAACACCTGATTCAGGTGATTAATGGAGCCAATACTACCATCGAGTAATCTCCTAGCACCATTGATCAAAAACCCCCAATAGAACTCCTCAAAGAATCACCAAGAATCCATCGTTGCAGGAGCTTGAAGAAGACAGCCATGGAAGCTCCACCGAGAAACCCCAAATCCAGCAGAACATAAACCTCAAAAATGAAATCGATTTGCATATGACTTGAACCAACTTCAAGCCCTCACATATACATAACATTGAACTAGATTGAACCAAACCGGTTCAATTGAAACAGAATAATAAATAGGAATAGTCCAGGTTACCCCCTAACAAATCAGATAAATCAAAATCCCATGTTTCACATTGGTTCATGGTGGCAAGACAATTACTTCTCCCAACACTTTTACCTATTGTTGTAATCTCTAGCTAGCCAACTTCAAGCCCTCACATATACATAACACTGAACTAGATTGAACTAAACCGGTTCAATTGAAATAGAATAATAAATAGGAATAGTCCAGATTACCCCCTAACAAATCAGATAAATCAAAATCCCATGTTTCACATTGGTTCATGGTAGCAAGACAATTACTTCTCCCAACACTTTTACCTATTGTTGTAATCTCTAGCTAGCTATTTTATTTTTGGCTTAAATATAGCTGAACTGCGTGAAATAAATCCACCAACCATTGAAGTTATTGCATTAAATTGGAACCGCTTATGATGGGCGATCCAAATTTAATCCTACTGAATTTTAATGGTAGGATTGCTATGAGCGTTTAACAATGAATTTACACAGTCCGACAACTTTCCCATTATTTTCTTTTATGTAGAATTAAAAGAAGAAGAAAATACGGTTAATAAAACAAGACATGTATTTAATCTTGTTTGTACATAGATGTAAAAATAAAATTTATATTGAATATTTTTAAGTTTAAATGAACTTCAGATTTGATTGATATCACCAAATATCCACGTGAGAAAAATTTTCATTTGAAAGCAAAAATTATATAGAACATGACATAACCCATGACAAAATATTGTTTTGTGTGGTTCATGCTTTCTTTCAAGTTGAAATAATAGCTTTGTGACTTTGTCAGTTTTTTTCTTTTTTATTGTTCTAAATACAATTCCTAGATAATCAATTGTTTTGTTCTCAGGATCTATTCTCCAAAAATAACATTAGCGGACTACTTGAAAACCAATAAAGTACCTAATACAGGAGATATGTCAAAAGAATGTTGTTAAACTTAAATAAGGTTGTCCTCATTATGGTTCAGACAACAGGGAACTCTACTTTATTGGAAGACAAAAATGTTATCTTTGGATGTCTAACCAGTACTATCATACATTAGAGCATTTTCCTTTAGTTTTTTAGATTGTAAGCTCAATATTATTCTTAGGGAGGTCAGGTCAACCATGTGGTTGATCATCTAGCAAAAATGGTCTTAAAAAAGGTTTTGTCATTGCCGTGTGTGGTAACTTGGTCAAACACCACCCTATGGCTGAATAAGTCAGCTCATGTTCCCATATATACTTCATGGTCAGATTAATGGAAACTTGTTTACCAAAAAAGTTATTAAATAACAAAGCAACTTTTATTGTATGAGAGTGTCAAATTGATTTTTTTCTTTTCGCCAACAAGAAAAAGATGAAGATTCATTTCAAATGAATAAGTCTAGGGAAATACAGCAGGAATAGAATTTAAATGTACAAGACATCTTGGTGATACAACCACCAAACCTTGGATAAACCCAAACAATGAGCAACCTTAGTTAAAAAAATCAGCAAATCTATTAGGGCCTGTTTGGTTACTTGAGTCTGTAGATTTAAAAAATCTAGAGATTTCAAATCTATAGACTTCAAATCTTTGGAGTCATGGTTCATAAAATTAATTGTTTGGTTAGCCTGAATCTTTGGAATGAAATTGGTAAATTTATCCTAAAAAAGCATTTATTGAGTTATGGTTCAAATGTTTAACGCTTTTATAGTAGTGGTGAAATCTCTGGATTTCACCTCATACCCATAAATCTACAGATTCACGTTTTTAGTGTAAAAATGTGAATCTCTAGATTTCATGAATTCAGGGATTCACACAACCAAACAGGTAAAAATCTCCCATTTGTGAATCCAGAGATTTGAAATCTCTGGATTCACGTAACCAAACAGGCCCTTAAGAAACCTATGAATTTGAACAAGCTGAATATTATCAAACAAGCTAAAGAGATCTTTGATGACTTGGATTAATTTTAGACACCTCCAATCTAAACCTTTATAACCATCGTTCAAGCTTAACAATGCTTCCTTACGGGCTGAAAAAAGCTTAACATTCTTAATACCAATAGTGATAGCAATGTGGAGAATGTCATGCATTGCTTCAAGCTCAGCTTATCTGCCAGATAAAGCCGAACCCACTCTCATATGAGCAGCTATGAAAGCACCAGATGAAGTCCAAATAACCCCTGCGCGACCACTACGAGTAGATATGTAGTGAATCATGGTTGCAAAACATTAAGCATTTCCATGGAAGATCTAATAGTTCGACTCATAGCAACATCATCTATATGGTGTAGATCCTGTTACATGTAAGACAACATTCATTTCATTCATTAATGAAGACAGAGACCTTTGAAACCTATGTAAACATGGGTCAAGTCCTTGAAACAAATATGCATTCCTGGTCTTCCATATTAACCATGCTAATAAGCTCCATATAGTATGAATCAAAATTAAATTTCTTATATCTTTGAAAGATAACTCGATAAAGTCCCACCAGTCTACTATCTCGACCTTTAAAACATCTGTATCAATTCGAAGTGGAGAAGCTCTCCAATATAGTTTTGCAAAAGAGCAATGAAATATGAACATATTCACGAGAACTTTTACAATAAAGACAGAGGAGTTAGGCACCCCCCTTTTTGACCACCTTTCCAAAGGAAAGAATTTGCCTTTGGCAAAGTATGGACTTTCCAAATCTTAGCCCAAAAGCCTGAGGTTACAGAAGAGGTTCCTCAAGAACACTGACTAGCATTAGAATTCATTTCCATATAATAAGCTGATTTAATTGTAAAATTACCTTGCAAAGTGTGTTTCCACATCCAACTATCATTCATAGTCTCTGATAATATAGGAAGGTTAAGAATGGAAGCAATTTCATGAGCAGAGAACCATGTCCTCAACTTAGAATAATCCCAAGATTTAGAAGGCCAATAAATCAAATCATTGATCCATACAGGGCTTCCCACAGTTGGATCTCTCAAAATACGATGCAAAGGTAAGGAAGGAATCCAAGGGCAAGAAAAAAAAAAATACCTTAGTGCGTTGACCATTACCTATACCTCTTATCAAACCTTCTTTTTTCTACACTTCTTTTCCTATGTTCAAGCTTCTCCAACCCCAAGATCATTCTCCCATGCAAGTTGCATTAAGAAATTTTTCAAGAGGAGAGTATTTTGATTTAAGAACTGAAGCCCATAAAGAAAAGCATTGAGAAGAGCTAAGGCACCTTCTAAGCTATGGCCAGTGATAGTGAGGCTCACTTCATCACCTCTTGTTCTATAGAGATTAACTAGTCTAGTTACTTGTTGCATCACTTGCTCTGAAGCACTTGATTTGTTGTACCTAGTGGATTCCATCTTAGATGTGTAGATATCATGGAAGCCATGCTCAACCTTCATATCTCCATCTCCAATTGGTATCAGATCCATTTCAAAATCTTCATACCATTCACATGCTGCTATGGTGCCGCGCCAAGCCACCACTATGTCACGTTGACCAATCCTGTGTGACACTTCGTTGTTGCTAAAACCCACAAACCCCATGCAATTGGAATCTTTGCTCCATGTGTCCATCAAATGGGTCCATTGGAGCCAACGTGGCAGATCGACGTGTGACATGGCATATATGTACTTGCTTACCATGTACCCATGCTTAGAAAGCCCTAATCTGTCAAAGATCTTTTGGTGATTGTATAGGCAGCTCCCACAAAACTCTGATAAAGAATCAAAGTCAAAAGCATCATATGTAGCTTGAGAAAATTCATCATATTTGATGATCTCTCTTCGAAGCCAAGGGTGTAAAGGGTCTAGAAGATCATTCCAATCTGTCGAACCATGGATTTTGTGCCATCTTGAACATGTGTCTTCCTTGGGTGATTCCAGAACAGTTTGATTGCAATTTAATAGGAAATTCAAATCCATGCAAAGATAATGAAGGGTCTCTGTTTGGAGCTACAGCAGGCCGGAGAGTGATTGATGGAACCTAGAAGAGCTATGAAGAAGTTAATGCTTGGATGGTTGCAGCCTTCATTAGTATACAATCGATTGAAGAGATAGGGATAGGGAAACAGATTTAGGGTGTTCTTGTAACTTTTGGAGAAGTTGGGAGAAAGGGTTGGAGACAAGAGCTTGGAGAGAAAGAAAGATTTAAATATGAACTTCAACTTCTCATTTTCTTATCTTCCAAGTCAACTATTAAAACCCACGGTTATATTAAATTTTTTTTTGCTTGCACAATTCATTTATTCAAGTGGAGGGACCGAAATTAAAGAACAAATCTCTCTGAGTTTGGCCAAACGGTTGTGTCATGGATCAACTATAATTTCTATTAACAAACTAAAAGATATACTCAAAAGTAAATGAAGAGATAGAGCATATCCTGCACCATAGCCACAATACACAGTGGGAATCTTTGAGAAGTATTATATCTGAATTAATTGATGACAACCAGACTCAAAAATAATTTGTTGATGATCCTCCTGTAGGGCATACAGCATGGCCAAGCGCAGCGCAGCGCCGTTGCTTCTCACAGTCATAGTTGTTATCGTGAAATCAAATATTCTCATGCCCTAATTACTTTGGACCGAACATACAAGGGTAATCTGAGATTATAGAGAAGACAAGCACATG
The DNA here is from genome assembly GCF_041222555.1 of Hakea prostrata. Taxonomy (NCBI): domain Eukaryota; kingdom Viridiplantae; phylum Streptophyta; class Magnoliopsida; order Proteales; family Proteaceae; genus Hakea; species Hakea prostrata. Next base: position 50,957,225 of record NC_142608.1, on the reverse strand, counting down.
ATAACGGAGTTCGGCATAGCCTACTCTCCGGGATTCAAGTATGAATCCAATCCACTATATATATGGGAGATTACAGACCTAGAAGAAGAAAGCAAGGAATATGAAAACCTGGTATATGCAACCTCTGATCTTCAAAAGATCATCGAATGTTCGCCTCACACTTGCGATCAGAAGCCCTCTCTTATCTTCTCCAAAAACCAACTAGAATCAGAGATATAGGTGACCGAAGACGAACGCCATGAAAACCTCAAGAAGCTTCAAGAACTCGTAGCAGAGAAGTAAACCAAAAAAAAACAGAAAAATGAGTTGCTTACTCGTGCGAGCCAACCCCAGCCCCTAATATAATAAGGCCTGAACCATAAGAACCAAAACCGGTTCGGTTCATCACTAAACATATACAAAATTACCAGATTAACCCCAACATTCTCCCCCTTAATCTGTATTCCCCAAAGAACTAACTATAGTGAATTGGATGCGACCGTCATCATCCACGTATACCTGCACACACAAGACAAAAGAAAAAAACATAGTACAAAGCAAATAAAATATGCAGAATACCTAGACACACTAACCATGCAACACTAATGACTCCATGCAGATATACCATGCAACAGACTGCACCAGGTAGAGAAAACCCTAAACATAACTCATAACTCATAACTCACTCATACAACAATGAAGAGCACACATGCACACACCAGGCATATATCTCAAAACTGAGATAAACAGAATAATAGTTATAAAAATTTGGGCAGCATCTCCCCTAAAACTGCAACAAATGCAAAACCTGATAAACAAACAAATAACCACAAGACACACACCACAATCTAAAACAAGTAATATACAACTCAGAACTTACAGAACATATGTACTAAAAGGCAACATCACCAATTCCCAACAAATCAAGACAATGTAAAAATTTAGAAAGAGGCAATGACTTAGTACCACAGTCTGCAGGATTATGCTTAGTACTTACTTTTTCAACTAAAAGTGAACCATCAGTTATTTTATCCCTGAGAAAGAAGTATTTAATGTCTATATGTTTGGTTCTATCATGATAAACAAGATTCTTACATAAGAAGATAGCACTCACGTTATCAATAAAGACAACGAGTTTAATCTTCAAAATACCAAGTTCACATAACAAACCATTCAACCATATACTTTCTTTAACACATTCGGATGCAGGCAACAAGCCGGCCTCGTAGTGGACAGAGCAACTATAGGCTGTTGTTGCACCTTCCAAGCGATGCAATTACCGGATAACGAAAGAAATAAGAAGATAATGATTTCTGTTATCTACATTACTAGCATAATCTAGAGTCAGTATATCCTTCAAGAATAAGATCACCAGGTGTGGACTTGAACACTAAACCTTTATGTACAGTTACCTTTCAAATACCTTAAAAGCCACTTAAGAGCAAGCCAATGTTCTTTACCAGGGTTAGACATAAACCTACTCAATACACTAACAGCATGAGCAATATCAGGTCTAGTACATATCATGAGATACATAAGAGAACCTAAAAGACTAGAATAAGGGATCTTTGACATTTCACCTTTTTCAAAGTTATTCTTAGGACAATGATCATTTGAGAGTTTAAAATGTGAAGCTAAAGGAACATTTACATGTTTACAATCAAGCATGTTAAACTTCTCAAGCACTTTCAATAAATATAACCTCTGACCAATGAACATAGTATCCTCCCCCTTATCCCTATGAATCTCAATCCCTAAAATTTTCTTGGCTGTCCCAAGTTCCTTCATCTCAAATTCAGATTTCAGCTTGTTCTTAACATCTTGAATAAGACTAGAATCAACACAAGCAATCAATATATCATCAACATAAAGTATAAGATATAACACAACAGAATCTGAAATGAGAAAATATAGGCAACTGTCATAAACACTTTTCTTAAACCCTACACTCAACACAAATGAATCAAACCGTTTATTCCATTGCCTAGGAGCCTGTTTAAGTCCATAGAGAGATTTCTTCAACAAGCAAGCTTGTGATTCATCTCCAGCTGCCGAGATGCCTAAAGGTAGTTGCATATATATCCTTTCTTCTAAATTGCCATGAAGAAAGGCAGTTTTCACGTCCAATTGCTCTATAATCATTTTGTTCTGAGCAACAAGGGACAACAATAACCTTATAGTCTTATACTTGGCAACCGGAGAGAAAATTTCATCATAATCCACCCCTTCTCTTTGAACAAAACCTTTTGCAACAAGTCTGGCCTTATATCTTTTGGAATTATCAATTTCATCATCTTTGATTTTAAATATCCACTTACAAGGTAATAACCTTTGATCCTTGGGCTTCTGAACTAATTCCCAAACCTGATTCTTATTTAATGAATCTAATTCATCATTAATGGCTTGAACCCATAAATCTTTATCTTTGGAACCCAAAGCTTCTTCATAGGAACTAGGTTCTTCTAACCCAATATCAGAGACAGAAATATCAGTCTCATGTGCAAAGTTGGCTACATACCTTCTAGGTGGCCTAATCATTCTCCTAACTCTATCCTTGGCCAATTGGTAACTACTCAGATCAGGAACTTCTTCCACCTCACCAGTGGAAGACTCAGGAGAGGGCAATGGCCCACTCCCAATCTCAGAAACTACAACCTCAGATTCTTTATTACCAGAGCTAGGTTGAGGGGAAGTCAAGGGTACTTTTGGTATACTAGAATCAAGAGTCTGAGCAGGACTTAAGAAAACATCAGCTTTGCCCTAAATCAAATTGAGTGAAGTCTGTCATTCTTTGATCAAGTGGATTCAAGTTGGTATTGTCAATGGAAAGACAAGGGAACACACTCTCCCTAAAGAGAACATCCCTACTAATAAAGGTCTTAACACCAGGCACAGTCCTATCCCATAGCTTATATCCTTTCACCCCCCTCAGGATAACCTAGAAAGATGCTCTTTTTACTCCTGGGTTCTAATTTTCCAATACTCTGATGAGCAAAGGATTCACACCCAAATACCCTGAGGTAACTAAGACTGGGAGGTTTACCCCACCACATTTCCTCAGGGGTTTTAAACCCTAAGGTAACAGAGGGACTCCTATTGATTAGGTGAGCAATGTGTTATATGACTTCACCCCGAAACCCTTAGGTACCCACTGAACCGATGAGCATACATCTAGTCTTGTTTAAAATTGTCCTATTCATTCTTTCAGCAATACCATTTTGCTTGAGGGGTGTATTTAACGATCCTATGCCTTTGAATCCCTTTATCATTACAAAATCCATTAAACATTTCATTAACAAATTCTAATCCATTGTCGAGTCCTTAATGTTTTGACTTTCCTTTGACTCAAGTTTTCTACCAAAGCAACCCAATACTTGAACTTTTCAAAAGTTTCATCCTTGGTCTTCAATAAGAAGATCCACACTTTCCTAGAGTAGTCATCAACAAGGGATAAGAAATAAGAGTTTCTACCATAAGACAAGACTGAAAGCGAGTCCCCACAAATCAGCATGTACATATTCTAATATATCCCCGGATAAGTGAGACCCGGCTCCAAAGCTTAACCGGTGCTTTGCTTACCTAAGACACATGACTCACAAAACTCTAAGTTATCAATGACATCCTTGCCAAACAGGCCTTGTTTACTTAGAGCTTGCATTCCTTTATTGCTTATGTGTCCTAGCCTAGCATGCCACACACTAGTGATATTTGACTCACTTGACAGGACAACAAGTATTGGAGATATTATTAAGGAATGTACTACCATCAAAAACATACAAACCAGGTGAGAAATGCCCTTTAAACATACATGAGATCCCTTAGATACGAGAAAGACTACCCCCCGAGAGATACAAGTTACAAACCCAAAGACTTTGTCAAGGCTACTAATTGAAATCAAGTTTCTCTTTAAGTCGGTATGTATCTAACATCATGTAAGGTAAAAACAGATTTATTGTGATTTAACAATTCAACAGAACCAATACCAACTACATCACATAAATCATCATTACCCATCATAACTTTGGCATTATTCAACTCAGACAAGTGTGTAAACCAGTGTAAGTGTGGACACATGTGATATGTACAACCTGAATCTAAAATCCATCCTTCTTGCCTACTAACCTCAGAAATGGTAAGCACCTCACTGATGTCTTCATAGACATTGGCTTGACCATTCTTGGGTCCAGGCATATCAGAATGGGTATTCTCCAATTCCTTCATTTTTCTCTTATATGCAAAACAGTTTTTCTTAAAATGTCCTACTTTCTTGCCAAAGAAGCATCTCTTGAGGTTTGTACCAGACTTGTTGTTCCCATTATTATTCTTATTGTTAGACTCATGGCTTTTAATTACTTTTCCCTTTCCTTTTGGTCTCCCTTGTTTGTAAGAGCCCTTGCCCTTTACAAACAGGTTTTCCCCACTGCCCTTAGTCTTACCAGAAGCCAATAGTTCAGACTCCCTATTCTTTAAGGCATCAATCAATTGTTCTAGGGAAATGTTTTGACATGCATATTTGATTGAGTTCTTCACAACAAGGTAATCATTATGTAATGAATTCAATAGGATAATAGACAAGTCCTGATTTTCCAATTTAGTCTTTTCCCCTGTATTGGCTAAGTCTTGAATCAGCTTCTTAAATATATCTAGGTTCTTGTCAAGGGTAGTTGTAGGGTCCATCTTAAACCCATACAACCTCTCCTTCAAATAAATTTTGTTACCTAGATTCTTTTTCTGATATATCTGCTCAAGCTTGTTCCAAACTTTTATAGGAGTGTTGTCTTCATCGTCAAGACACCTGATAACCCCATCGCTGATGTTCCAGAGCATGCAACCAATTGCATTCTCCATCACTTGATCCTCAAGACTGGATCGGTACTTTCAAAGAAAGCATCCGGGTCATCTATTGATCTTAGGAGCTTCTGTTGAGCCATTAAGGCTCGAACCTTCCTCTTCCAAATCCCAAAGTCCCCAAGTGCCATCGAACTTCTCAATATCTACCACTGGAACCCCCCATAGGAGTATCCAAACTTAGGTAACTAGGGTCCCTCCCTAGTCCTACAGCTCTACTAGAGCCTCGTGGTTATAATACTAACCACACTGGGAGGTGTATCCTCCCCTGGTAGACTGAAACCCTTTCTTGGCTCCACTTTGAACCCGGTACAAGACACTAATCAGTATATAAGAATCCAATTCACAATACTGATTAATCAATTCTGAAAAATAAAAGATTATTCTAACAAAGTGTTAAATAATCAATATTAATTAATCACAAAAAACATAATCTCGGTTTATACAAGTTCTGACAGCCTAATAATCGAGATGTTAACACCACAGATCAATACATACCAAGTATTAGATCAATATTAACACAGAAAGTTAGACAGCATATAGTATAATGAGAGATGCAGAATTAAATGAGATTAATTAAAGAACTAATCATATCAGAATTATCTACCTATACTCAGATTGTCACCCAACAGGTTATAATCAGCTTAACAGAGCATACCACAGTTATATGACATAATTTTAACAGAGATTTTATAGGACCGAATCATAGTCATAACACATACATATCATATGAGATGAAAACAATTTCATACGATTAACACTTATGACAAAAATTGAGTGGGAACTATAAAAACAAAATTATCATTCATATAACAGAGATATTAGCAGCGAAAGAAAATAAAGAATTTAAGAAATAACCTGAGACAACCTTAACCGTATAAGCAATCTTCAAATTTAGGATTTAATTGTTTTAACAATACCTAAACGAAGCAGGGAACATGACTGAGATGGCTCTGATGCCAATTTGTTATCGTGAAATCAAATATTCTCATGCCCTAATTACTTTGGACCGAACATACAAGGGTAATCTGAGATTATAGAGAAGACAAGCACATGATAACGGAGTTCGGCATAGCCTACTCTCCTGGATTCAAGTATGAATCCAATCCACTATATATATGGGAGATTACAGACCTAGAAGAAGAAAGCAAGGAATATGAAAACCTGGTATATGCAACCTCTGATCTTCAAAAGATCATCGAATGTTCGCCTCACACTTGCGATCAGAAGCCCTCTCTTATCTTCTCCAAAAACCAACTAGAATCAGAGATATAGGTGACCGAAGACGAACGCCATGAAAACCTCAAGAAGCTTCAAGAACTCGTAGCAAAGAAGTAAACCAAAAAAAAAAACAGAAAAATGAGTTGCTTACTCGTGCGAGCCAACCCCACCCCTAATATAATAAGGCCCTGAACCATAAGAACCAAAACCGGTTCGGTTCATCACTAAACATATACAAAATTACCAGATTAACCCCAACAATAGTCAATTGATAAAAGCAAGTTGCAGGAAAAAGAATATGTCACAACCACTCGACGTAAAAAATGAAACAATAAAAAAACCAAGACTTTGGAGTCTCCATTTATATTTGGGTAAATATCACTTTCCTCCATTCTTAACTGGACAAATAGTACTTAGACCCCTCTTAGTTGGATAATATCTTACCTACCAAATATATCAAACATCTTTCCTTTGTTAACTTTTTCGGTTAAATTTAACTCCGAACCACCATTGACTAAATTTTTTATTTTTTTATTTTAAACCTAAATTACCGTAATCACCTAACAGTTAAAATACTAAATTACCCTCAATTAAAATAATTGTTAAAAACCAAAACACCATGGTTACAACCTAAATTACTAAATTATTGAAAGTCTTTATTTTTTTAATTTTTAATTTTTTTATTTTAAACCTAAATTACCGTAATCACCTAACAGTTAAAATACTAAATTACCCTCAATTAAAATAATTGTTAAAAACCAAAACACGTTACAACCTAAATTACTAAATTATTGAAAGTCTTTATTCTTTTAATTATCAAAAATTAAAAAAAAAAAACCCAAAATAGTGGTCTGTGTTTAATTTATCAACATACCTTTTTTTTTTTTAATTGCATTTTTTTTTGGTTTGCCAAAAACCGGTGGTTCGACCCACGTCGCACACCTGGCTGTGATGGGTGAGTCTCCCAGCGGAGATTTTTTGCATCCACAAGGATTCGATACCGGAACCTTACTTAAGCGAACCAAGCTGCTTACCACTTGGACCAACCCGCGTTGGTCATTGCATTTTTAATTTTACTTGATAGTAGTACGTGTTTTTTTAATTGTTTGATAATTCTTTTTTTAAAAAGGGTATGTTGGACTTTTAATAATTAAAGATAATTTTGATTTTAACTATGATGTTTTGGTTTTTAATAATTATTTTAATTGAGGGTAATTTAGTATTTTAACTGTTAGGATGATTACGCAATTTAGGGTTTAAAATAAAAAATATTTTTAGCCAAAGGTAATTTGGGGTCTTAGAAAAATATTTAACGGTAAAAGTTAAATTTAACCTAGAAAGTTAGCAGAGGAGAGGTGTTTGATATATTTGATAGGTAAGAGGGGATGTAAGTGATATTATCCAATTAAGAGGGGTGTAAGTGCAATTTGTCTGGTTAAGAGGGGAGGTAAGTGATATTTATCTTTTATATTTTTATTTATTTATGCAGCGGCGCCTGCGTGCAAATCACTAAGATGCCAACTGGTCCCTTAAATTTCCTATTTTTTTCAGATGATTTCCAACTTGATTAGGTTGGGGACGTATTGTTATATGTATGGATGTCAAAATGGAAGTCGAACACAAAAGATCGATGATATTGAATCAGAAAATGAAAACAAACCGGACCAAATTTGTGTATCTGGTTCTTGTTTTACTTTCAAGAACTCTTGGATCAAATTTGTTGTTAGTCAAATTAATAGATCAATACTACTTTGATTTAACGATTACCTACTAAATAGTTGGTTTCATTTCGTTTGTTTAACAGAAAATATCGAAATTTCAGTACTTTATCAGATACATGACAGAAAACAGTTTGCAAAACGCATGCGTTTGATGTGTTCACAAATCATTGCACATTAGTTGTCTATAAGAACTCATTCCCTTATGATCGATGGTGGTAATTAGATATTCTTTTTTACTTTTTCATCTTGGTTGAGAGTGAAATGCATATTGTTAGGATTAGAGATAAAGATCATGAAAATTTATTTTCATATGTCGAAACTAAAACATTGGAAGAAACCTACATAACTAATTGATCTGGTAAGAATAAATAAAGAATCATTTTCTCCTCTTTCGATCACAAATATTGCAAATTTTTTTTTTTTAAAGATGATTTATCATGATAACTTTCAGATTAAAATAATCTTATTTTATCTATGATAGCATACAGTAAATTAATTATATAATGACAATCAGATTAAAAGAATTTATTTTATCTAAGATAGTATACAGTAAAATATATAATGAGAATTAGATTTGATATTAGAATTTCAAATGGATTTTGATGATCTTGTCTTTTGCAAAGAAAATGCAACCGAAAATAGAAATCAAATAAATCAACAAATCAACATCCCATGGAAATATGTTACAGTTCAAAACAGATATAGAGATAGGGAAACCGACTTAGGTTGTTTTTGAAATCTCTGAAGAAGTTGAGAGAAAAGGTATGAACTAGAAAAGAAAGAAATATTTAAATATGAACTTCAACTTCTCACTTTCTATTTTTCAAGTCAACTATTAAAACCCAGGTTCATGGTCAAATTTTTTTTTTCTAGATGAACAATTCATTTATTCAAACGGGAGAAACCAAAGTTAAAGAACAAATCTTTCTCAACTAAAGCATGGAGCCAAAGCCAAACGGTTGTGTCCTCGATCAAATGGGCTTTCTGGGCTAAAAACTCCAATGTAAAATTGTAGTTTCTAGTAACAAATTAAAAGATATATTCAGAAAAGTAAATGGAGAGATAGAGCATATCCTGTAACATAGGCACAAATCACAATACACAGCCGCGATCTCAGAAATTATTATAAATCTGAATTAAATCAAGACAATCAGGCTCAAATATAACTTGTTGAGCCATTGATTCTAACAGTCATATTTAATTAATAATAAGTAATTTGCAGGAAAAGAATTACGACAACCACTTACGTAAAAAATTAAAAAATAAAAAGATCAAGACTTTGACTCTAGATTTATATTTTTATTTATTTATGCAGCAGCAACTGCCTGCAAATCACTATGATGCCAACTGGTCTTTCTTTTTTTTTTTTTGGTAAAACTGGTCTTTCTTTTTTTCACTAAAAAAGAAAAAGAAAGAGAATGGTTTTTTTTTTTTTTATTTTTTTTAATTTTTTTTTTTATAATGGGGAAGCAACATAAGATGCCAACTGTTCTCTTAAATTAAAAAAAAAAAAAAAAAAAAAAAAAAAAAACTGGTGTCTTAATTTATTTTCTTCTTTTTTTTCCAGATGATTTTCAACTTGATTGGTTTGAGCACGTATTGTTATATGATTGTCAAAATAGAAGTAGAGGTCATGCTAGTTGGGATAAAGGATGTAATAGACCAAGCACAAAGAAGGAATATTTTACTGGATGAAATATGGTGCAATGAAAAAGACCTGCTAAACTTATTCTCATCACAGAATCACAACAAGTAGCCAATAGCATATATTTCAATTTTGGTAATTATAATATGTAATATTAAAGACATGCATTAACCTCAAAGGTTACAGTCAGCCAACAATCCAACAATGGTTTAATCATATAGCATTTGAATCGCCTTAGACTATCCAGAAGACAATTGTTGTAATAGATTCTGCTAATCTATGTAATTGTTGTTTTAACTAATACAAAGTTTATTTAGCATAAAAAAAAAAAAAATGGAAGTCAAACCAAAAGATCGATGGTGTTGAACTAAAAGTGAAAACAAGCCGGATCAAATTTGTGTATCTGGTTCTTGTTTACTTTCAAGAACTGTTGGATGAAATTTTTTGTTAGTCGAATAGATAGATCAAGATTACTTTGATTTAACATTTATATATCAAATGGTTGGTTTCATCTTTGTTTGTTTAAAACGGGATTAAAATAGATATAGACAACATAAAATATTTAAATTCTAGTACTTTATCATATACATGACAGAAAACAATTTGCAAAATGCATGCATTTGATGTGAGCACTCAGTAAATACAGTTCACAAATCATTGCACATTAGTTCTCTATAAGAACTCATTCCCTTAAGATCGATGGTGGTAATTAGATCTTTTTTTTACCTTTTCATCTTGGTTGAGAGTGAAATGCATATTGTCAGGATTAGTTATAAGGGTCATGAAAATTTATATTCATATATCGAAACCAAAACATTGGAGGAAACTGACATATCTAATTGATCTGGTAAGTGTAAAGAATCATTTTCTCCTCTTTGGAACACAAATATTGCGAAATTCTTTCTTAACATTGTTGTTTTTTATTTATTTTGGAAGATCATTTACCATGATATCTTTAAGATTAAAAAATTCTTATTTTATCTATGATAGCATACAATAAATTAATTATATAATGACAATTAAATTAAAAAAATTTTATTTTATCTATGATAGTATACAGTAAAATATATAACGAGAATTAGATTTGATAAAATAATTTCAAGTGGATTTTGATGATCTTGTCTTTTGCGAGGAAAATGTAGCCATCAAGCAAAGAGGATAAGAAAATGCAACAGAAAATAGAAAATCAGATTAATCAGATCAATCGGATAAATCAAAATCCCATGTTTCACATTGGTTCATGGTGGCAAGACAATTACTCCCAACACATTTACCTGTTGTTGCAATATTTAGGTAGATATTGTACTTTTGGCTTAAATATAATTGAACTGCGTGAAATAAATCCAACCTTTGAAGTTATTGCATTAAATTGGAACTGCTAATGATGGGCGATCCAGATTTAATCCTACTAAATTTAATGGTAGGATTGTTATGAGTGTTTAGCCAAGAAATTTACAGGGTCCTACAACCTTCTCTTTGTTTTCTTTTATGTATGATTAAAAGAAGAAGAAAATAAGGTTAAGAAAACAAGACATGTATTTAATCTGGTTTGTAATAGATGTAAAAATAAATTTTATATTGTTTTGAGAAAATTTTCATTTAAAAACAAAATTTATATAGAACATGACATAACCCATGACAAAATATTGTTTCGTATGATTCATGCTCTTTTTCAGGTTGAAATAATAACTTTGTCATTTTTTTATTTTTTTGATGGTTCTAAATACAATTCCTAGATAATCAATTGTTTTGGTCTCAGGATTTTTTCTCTGAAAATAACATTAGCAGACTGCTTGAAAACCAATAAAGTACCTAATACGGAAGAGATGCCAAAATAATGTTGTTAAACTTAAATAAAGTTGTCGGGTTCAGACAATAGAGAACTCTACTTTATTGGATGACAAAGATGTTATCTTTGGGTGTCTAACCAGTACTATCATATATTAGAGCATTTTCCTTTTAGTTTTTCAGATTGTAAGCTCAATATTATTCTTAGGGAGATCAACCATGTGGCTGATCATCTAGCAAAAATGGTCTTAAAAATGGTCTTGTCATTGCCGTGTGTGGTAACTTGGTCAAACACCACCCTATGGCTGAATAAGTCAGCTCATGTTCCCACATATACTTCATGGTCAGATAATGGAAACTTGTTTACCAAAAAAGTTATTAGATAACAAAGCAACTTTTATCATATGAGAGTGTAAAATTGATTTTTTTTCTTTTGGCCAACAAGAAAAAGATGAAGATTCATTTCAAAGGAACAAGTCTAGGGGAATACTCCCAGCAGGAATAGAGTTTAAATGTACAAGACATCTTGGTGGATACAACCACCAAACTTTATATAAACCCAAACAATGAGCAACCTTAGCTAAAAATCAGCAAATCTATTAGGGCCTGTTTGGTTACACGATTCCAGAGATTTCAAATCTCTGGATTCATGAATCTGAGAATTATACCCGTTTGGTTGTAAAAATCTCTAGATTCATGAAATCTATAGATTTATGGGTAAGGGGTGAAATCCAGAGATTTCAAAAAAGCTTTACATTTACACATTCACAAAAATCACGTCGATCAAATAAATTTTTAGGATGAATCCACAGATTTCATTCCATAACCAAACATCTAATTTTATAAATTATAACTCCATAGATTTGAAATCTATAGATTTCAAATCTCTAGATATTTTAAATCTCCAGACTCATGTAACCAAACAGGCCCTTAAGAAACCTATGAATTTGAACAACCTGAATATTATCAAACAAGCTAAAGAGATCTTTGATGACTTGGACTAATTTTAGACACCTCCAATCTAAACCTTTAGAACCATCGTTCAAGCTTAACAATGCTTCCTTAAGGGCTGAAAAAAGCTTAACATTCTTAATACCAATAGTGATAGCAATGTGAGGAATGTCATGCATTGCTTCAAGCTCAGCTTATGCTGCAATTAAAGCCGAACTCACTCTCATATGAGCAGCTATGAAAGCGCCAGATGAAGTCCAAATAACCCCTGCGCGACCACTATGAGTAGATACCAACTCCCAAGATCCATCCGAAGATATGAAAAAAAGGCAAATTATCTGATGTAGTCAATCATGGTTGCAAAACATTAAGCATTGCCATGGAAGATCTAATAGTTCGACTCATAGCAACATCATCTGTATGGTGTAGATCCTGTTACATGTAAGACAACATTCATTTCATTCATTAATGAAGACAGAGACCTTTGAAACTGTAACATCCGCAACTAAAGCATAGGGGTAGTCTTGGCATTTTGTATTGATATTCAAATAATTACCGCTAAAGGCCGAACTAGTATGGGATTAACATAGTTACTGTAATTTATTTGCTAAACTCAATCATAAGTTGAGGATTAGCTAAACGGTCAACAATCACCTTGAATAAAAAAAGAGGTCTAGGGTTCGATGCCTCAATAGCTACATAAATTCTATTACATATTTTGACATTTTTTTTAACCCCTTCCCAGATCTAATTTTAGAATCTGGGGGATTTCACGCAAATATTGTATAAGTAGGGAGATATGCATAAATAGGGAATAAAAGACAAATCAAATATTGCAAAAGAGAGAAAATATGCAATCAAATAAAAAGAGGAATCCAATATTGAGGGAATCAAGTATTGTGGGAATATAAGGAAAATGTGGGAATTTAGGAGGAGATGGTTGATGTTCCTGAGTCTATCTCCTCAGTCTTTATTGACCCAAGGCTCTTTATTTTTTACCTATGAACTAGATTCATCTAATTATGGTTATGGACGAATCAGTATTGAATTGATGCTTTATTACACTACTTTTTATGAGATGATTCATAGACCATACATCTATATTGGAATAATATATCATTGAGATTCTCCTTCTTTCTTTCTTTCACCCTTCCATTTATCCACAGTTAGGAGGACATAATATTGAGGAGAGAGAAATGGATGGTAGGAGGGAATATTGCGAGGAGAGAGAAATTGATGGTGAAATAAACGTGGAGTTTAGGAGGATTTAGGTGGAGTTTAGGAAGAGAGAATATTGAGGAATCTTGAGGAATATTGAGGGAAGAGAAGAAAGATGATGAGAACGTGGAGTGAGTATATTAAACAAAAGAATTGAGAGCCTATATTGGTTAAGCAAGAATAGAGAAGAAAGACAAGGGTGTAGAGAAAATAAGAAGATAATTTAGAGCGTTGAAGGCCCTCTGTCTAACGGTGATTATCCTTTTTGTGATTTCTCCACAGTAAGTACAAATCTTTATACTTTAAACATGTTATTGTTTTTTTTTTCTTTCTATGATCATATTTATAGTTTTACATGACTTATTAGTGATTGATTCTTTTCTTGAATTTATAATTTATCTTGATTATGAATACGTTTTTGATGATGTTCGATTTACATAGTTTATTAATATATGATTTATTCTTTTGATTTAATAACTTGATTTTGAGTATGGATACATTTTAGATTTTGTCTATCTTGATTTATTAGTATCTTGTCTTTGAGTATATAAATATGTGTTCTTTTAGATTATGTTTTATGAAATTATTATGTTCTACCAATAATGAATCTCTCCCTTGAATTTATTAATCTTTTCTATAAGCATGAATGTATCTTTAGATTTGTGTTTTATTGAGTTATTTATTATTGTATTATGCATCGATTTTATAATGGACTATATCCAAAATTCATCATTTTCATATAATCTTGCATTGTTTGCATATGATTCATCAAGACATGTCATGATTATATTAGCATTATGTGTGATGTTGAGTTAGTAGATGTTTTGGATGAGAATGTATGTTAAGGCTGTGTAACGCGCGCAGGCCATGTACGGCATGGGACATCTAATCGACCTTAGATCATGTATGCATGTGAGATGGTAGTTGTGTTTTTGAATGAGAAAGTATGTTAAGGATGTGTAACGTGTGCAGGTCATGTAACGGCATGGAACATACATTGAGTTTGGAAACATTTGGGTTATGGTTGATGGATGTTAGGCCTGGTAACTCGCGCAGGCCATGTAACGGCATGGGGCATCCTATCGACCCTAAACCAGTGATGGTGCGGTTTATTTATATCTTCTTAGCATCATTGAGTCTCATCCATGTCATTGGGCATGTCATGACTTTATTTTCTCATTTATACATGTTAGTTAATTTTATTTGTATAAGATTTTATTTAATTAAATATCAAATATAAAAAGAAAGGAAACTGTTGATATGTGTTAGGTTGTACTTGCTAAGTTTCTTCCCAAAACTTACTCCTACTTCTACAGATGATGGAATTGATCAGAGGGATGATGGATAATCGGAGGATGAAGATCAAGATCATGTCTACTACATCTCTTAGGATAGATAAATATTAAAAATTTCTATTTTGGTTTTTAGACCTTTACTTGGATTTCATTAAAATTATGAGACAATTCATGGAAGCATTTTGATTTATATTTGAATATTTTTCGTTGCGATCATTTGTATTTTTGGTGGATTTTATTATTTATCTTAGTGTATTTTGGTTCACTACCTAAGTAACGTCGATCCTTGATCAATGACAACTTTCTCTTTACATGGAGATTGGGGCGTTACAGAGACCTATGTAAACATGGGTTGAGTCCTTCAAACAAATATGCATTCCTGGTCTTTCAGATTAACCATGCTAATAAGCTCCATATAGTATAAATCAAAATTAAATTTCTTATATCTTTGAAAGATAACTCGATAAAGTCCCACCAGTCTACTGTCTCGACCTTTAAAACATCTGTATCAATTCGAAGTGGAGAAGCTCTCCAATACAATTTTGCAAAAGAGCAATGAAATATGAACAGATTCATGAGAACTTTTACAATAAAGACACAGAGGAGTTAGGCACCCCCCCCTTTTTGACCAAGCTTTCCAAAGGAAAGAATTTGCCTTTGGAAAAGTATAGACTTTCCAAATCTTAGCCCAAAAGCTTGAGGTTACAGAAGAGGTTCCTCGAGAACACTGACTAGCATTAGAATTCATTTCCATATAATAAGCTGATTTAATCATAAAATTACCTTCCAAAGTGTGTTTCCACATCCAACTATCATTCATAGTCTCTGATAATATAGGAAGGTTAAGAATGGAAGCAATTTCATGAGCAGAGAACCAAGTCCTCAACTTAGAATAATCCCATGATCTAGAAGGCCAACGAATCACATCATTGACCCATACATGGCTTCCCATAGTTGGATCTCTCAAAATACGATGCAAAGGTAAGGAAGGAATCCAAGGGCAAGAAAAAAAAAAACCTTAGTGCGTTGACCATTACCTATACCTCTTATCAAACCTTCTTTCTTCTACACTTCTTTTCCTATGTACAAGCTTCTCCTACCCCAAGATCATCCTCCCGTGCAAGTTGCATTAAGGAAATTTTCATGAGGAGAGTATTTTGATTTAAGAACTGAAGCCCATAAAGAAAATTGGGATTTTTAAGTAACCTCCATGCTTGTTTTAAAAAGCCCAACCTCCCACGGGGAGGTCCTGGGTTCGCACCCATCCGGCGGCACCTATATTAATAATATTCCCCCACCCTATACGTAAACTCTTTGGATTCAAAAAAAAAAAAAAAAAAAAAAGTATAAATCTCGAGAACCTAATCCACCTTCCTTTTTTGGTCGACACAACTTATCCCATGAAATCCAAGGGGAGACCTTTGAGAGACTCCTTCCCCCCACCAAGATTGCCTAATTTGTTGGGTTAACCCATCTGTTACTCCTTTGGGTAATAACAAATTAGACATGACATAGATAGGAAGAGCTTGAGCAACTGCTTTATTATGTACCTCTATACTTGGGTGATTTAAGGATTTTTTTTTTTGTAATTAATTTAATGGGAAGGTGGGGCCATGCAAATTTGGATTTCCTCTCTTGAGATGAGTATCCGATTAGGAGTGTAACTACATGACTTTCATTGTTTGACAATGATACTGTAATTCCAGGATTTTGCTTCAGTGCTGCGCATTTAATGCGCAGCGCTGAGCTGCGAACGGCCCAGATGAAGCCTCATAATCTAATTTAGTGTGAGTCGTTGATCTTCAACATGTGAGTTTAAATCAGTTTTAAGTGAAGTAACTGATTCAGCTCATGTGGTTTGGTTAAGTTCATTCCAAACCAAACCGGTTCATATCCTTAGAGCCGAAGCAATTTAAAAAATGCCAAATCGAAATATTGTTTCCCTCTTCTTCTCCATTCTCGTTCGAGCTGAAACATAAAATAGGGGAGAGAGAGTCACAACAAGAGTCCAAGCAAACTTGGAGGAGAGAGAGTCTGCGAATGAGAGTCCAGACAAAGATCTTGGTTTTTCAAATCGACGAACTACCCTCGTCTTCTTCATTGCATTGAGAAGCAATCTAAGAGGAGAGAGAAAAAGAGATCTTAGTTGCGCAAGGTTTTTTCCGACAAGGTTTTTTTGACAAACAAACTAAGGAGAAAGAGAGAGCTTGCGAACAAGAGGAAGCCGTTCCTGCATTTGCTTCTTGCATCTGCTTCTCAAACCCTAAAGGGAGCATGTCTGCTTACGAGAGTTCTTGCATCTGCTTCTACTTTGGACCCTAAAGGGAGCGTGTCTACGAAGGAGAGGAAGAAAGAGGTTAAGGTTCCTTGATCTGCTTCTTCATTCTCAAATAACCAAACAAGAGAGAGGTCTGCGAACGGTTCCTTGATCAGAAGAACACAGAGGGTCTTTAGGGAAAAAAAAAAAAAAGAAGAAAAAGAAAGCTTAGGGCAACCTGCATTTCGGTTCCTTGGTAAGCCATAAAATCGAACAAGTTTCCTATTTTTTAACTAGGAAAGGTTTTCTATTGATGCTGCTACTCTGTTCTTTGAAGATTTTTACTGTCCAAGGTCTGATTGCTAGTTTTGTGAATTGAAAGGCTACTGCATGTTTGCTATGACAACAAGGGCTTTCTGATTGCTAGTCAAGAAATTCAGGTTGACACCATGTCAGGTAATTATTTTGCTATGTTTAAATTTGGAAGCTCAGAGATACCCCAAGGAGAATCCTTTCTTGGGACCTGATAGCACTTGTATCAAGAAAAAACAGGGAAGCTTAGGTTTACAATTCGGTCTAGAAACTTTGTCAGATTTTGTCGAATGCTACGATGACATATGCATTTTATTTATTTATTATTTGATGGAATAATTCATTTTGATCCTAGTATTTTTGGATATAATTCATATTTGACTAGATTCTCCCTCCAAAGATATCATTCTAGCCTTCTTCCACAATTAGCAACATGATTGACAAATCCTGGTGAAGAAATTTGTAGTTGATTTTGTCTTCTTGTGTCATGGTTTTTCTCTCATATCGTGAAGCTTTACAAATTTAATTAACAGATTTTAACTATTTAATTTTTTGAATATGATCCTTCTTGTATGTTCTAGACTCTGACTGCCATTCTCCACATCAGTTTCCTTGTTTGACAGCCATTCTCCTCATCGTTTTCCTTGTGTAGCAGCATTTATCTTTTTGTTGAATTGAGAATGACTTTGCATATGATTTGTAACAAGTGATCACTTTGTGCATCCTGTCTACTAGACATGTTGGTTTTGTGAGGGCAACAATTTGATTGCAGTATTTAGGGTTTTCTAATTCAAGTTGCAGATGGATACTTCCAAGCTTTATTTGCTATGTTTAAATCAATTTTGATTTATGCAGTATATATTGTTGTCATTGAAATTGAGGTGAACCATTTTATATTGCCTCTTAGTTCATATGTGTTACTTGAGTTTCATACTTTGGATTGTTGTTTAGCTAATATGTTTTGTGATCTATGCAGCAAATGTGAAATCCCCCAGATTTCTACTCCTTTAACCCGTGGTTTTAAGACCGAGAACCTGCGCCTTGAGTTGGCGACAATTGTGGGTCATTCAAGTCAAGCCCAAAGGATTGGAAATGGAACCAATGTTGGTGGATGACTCTTGTGATGACTCAAAAACTCTCCTAGAGTTTATGTGAAGAGAGAAGATTAATCACGATAATGTAAATAGGGTGATTTTGAAACGTCCATAGGTCAGCAATGAAAAATCCGATCGATGCGAATAAGGTATCAAATCGAAGATTGTTGAAAGACCTTTCTAATGAGCCAAAAATCATCAAAATCGGAGTTCGTTTTGTGGTCCAAACATGGACCGTAAGTTGGGTCGTTTGGGTGAATCAACCCCCACCTCATTTTCTATTTAGGGGCAAAATTGAAATTGGGTTTTTAAGCCCTATTTATATTTTATCTCATCCATAAACACATTTTTGGAGGCTAGAATGAGGCGGAGGCTTGGAGAAAAGGAGAAAAGAAGGAGAAGAGTATTTCCCATCCAATCAAAGGTGTTCTGCTACTCGGATCATGGCAAAAATATTATGAAAGGTTAGTTTTCTTTAACCCTTCTCTTATACATGGTTTTGGGAGCAATTTCTCTTCTCTTCTTTTTAGGGATCTTGAAAGGGAAGCATGATAGGTTCATTGCTTACTCCTTAATCCTTATTTTAATGTCCCTTTATAGGATAAGAATCATTGGTGTGATCCCATGCTAAGGTTGACGCATTTTGACTCTCCGAGTCACCCACAGGTGATTTAGGAGAGCCAAATTTAGGGCTTTTTGAGATGGGTCAAATTTAATCAAATTGAAGGTACCCGTAGGATCCTTTTGCTACCAATTAGACTTTCCCAGAGTTTTGTTTTGATTAGACTTCGAATTGGTGACAAATTAGAGACCAATTGCTAGTAAGGTTGAGAACTACATTTTGTGAAGTAGTGGTAAGATTTGAGTTTTCGTGGGAATATTTTGGGATATCCTTTGAAACCCAAATTGGCTCTAATTTGTGATAATTATTTCTTTTGCATGAATAGGTTAATATATCTTTAGTCACTAATTTGTGAGAAGGAATTACTGATCTTTGGAGAAAAGAATCAAGTGGAAGGTGAGGAATATACTTAATCTTATCTTTCATGTTTAATTATGTTAATTAATTTGTAGTATTAATATCTTGATTTGCTTTAGTGTTATCTTGTGATTATGTCTTCTATCTTTCAATATTTTTGAATAGTGATATGAGAATGTATGAGATTGATGGTATTGAATGGATTGAGTTTTTCTTTTACTTAAATTGTTGTTATGAAAATATATGGATGATATTGAATTAAATTTCTCATTTTATTTCATGTTGCAAACTAGGGTTGTGGGTTCACCCATTGCCCTAGTGACATTATGTGATTGCTTAGACTGTGATTGGGAATGGGAAATGCGCTTTTGGCGTTTCTGCCATAGGATACCAAAGGAGGCGGTATGTGACGCATTCCTATGGTGCCCTTGGCGCTTCCTTTATTACTAATTATCATTCCTAGGGAATGTCTACAAATGTTGGGTTAGGCGACCTCATGAGTACTACTACCCTTTCGGCAGGGGTATTAAAGCCGGTTAACCCGTGATGTTAGTGGCTGGGTCCTGTGTGCCAATTCAAACAGACCAACTATCATCATAGAGAGGTTTGGTTGCATATAATAGATAAGGGCTCATGGGTGCTCAAGACCGGTGAAATGATCCATGAGAGCACATGGAGATCATCATGTCCATTATATGTGAATGACCACTAGGTTAAGGAATGAGATCCAACAGATGCCTCCTGTTGAAGAATCTATTCATAGGTGGGAAAGTATCGAACCAAAAGGGCGCTAGGCATGAGGGGATATATTAGATATTGAACCGAGTTGGTTGGTGCCGTAGGGGAAGTATCTATACCACATGTAGTACGAGACCGTATGACTTTGGATTGGGCCTAGGATTATCCTTGACACGCGCCAGATCTTATACCAACAACCGCGGAGAGAGTGGTGACCTAATCCTCAACCATGGCTTGGCAGGACTTTACACAACAACCGCGGAGAACCCAACAGACGTGCTTGAGTGCCGTGAGGGAAGAGTGATGAAACCGCCTAAAGAAGACTAGTGTATGACTTAATGCGTGTCTACCATAGAGACTTCATGATAGAGTTAGGAGCATAATCATTCATATATCATATCATTGCCATTAATTACATTGTCGATATTTATGTTATATGTGTGGTGTGGAATCTTGAGAATGAATGCATGATATGATGTTGAGTTGACCTCACTGAGTTCTGTTGAACTCATTCCTTTTATATGTCTTTTTCTATTAGATTATACTGCAGGTTATGAGGACTTCTTCCAAATGGAGGATGCATTGCTGACATATCTTCTTGAAGGAGTGACCGAAGGAGAAGTGGACGCACATGGAGCTTCATGCAAGTGTCAAGACTGTTATTTTGGGTGGGATTCCATTAGAGAACTAGTTTAGTTTAGTTTTTCGCTGTGATGAAAATTACTCTCATTTCTTTTCAAAACTCTGATTAAGTACTTTTATTTTGAAGTAATGGATGATTGTAACCATTATTTTAGTTTTGATAACTTTATATGAGAATTTATTTTTGTCTATTTAATTATGCTATATCATGTTTGTATGGATTTGTCATTGAACCTAGATCTTGCGGTGTATCACCCCTATGAGCATTCGAGTATTGACCAAATCTGGCTGGGTGGGGTGTGACAGAAAATACCAAATCCACAATGGCTGCTAAAGCAGCAATGAGGGGGAAAAAAACAAAGGCACAAAAAGGAAAGCAGCCAGCAATGGATGAATGGTTTGTGCAGCCGGGGGCTAAAGAAAGGTTTGAGACCCTAAAGAAGCAAACAATAGTAGAAGGAAGGGAGGTAGAAAAAAGTTCCTTTCAAGCTGTAGGTGTATGTCATATGTTTAAAGGGATAGGTTGGGAGAACAGTGTTTCATTTAAAAGCCAAGTGTTATCCTGAGTTAGTTAGGATTTTTTATGCAAATTTGCATTTCACTGGGAGGAAGAAGACTTGAAAGCCATCTACTCTGTTAAAGGGACCCGCATTGAGCTAGGTATTGATAACCTAGCTTCCATTCTTGAAATTTCAGCTAAGGGTCCTTGCATCTTTTGGGAACCTAGAAAGAAATTTAAGCACTTGGTTAATGTTGATACCACGAATAGTGATATTATGGTAAATTATACGGGTGACACCGGCATCACCCACATCAAGGAAAAATAGCTGAAACCTATTCCCCACTTGTTGAGCCACATCATCCAACACAACATCGTCCCCCTTAAGGGTCATTGTGAGTCCATAAATTCTTTTCAAGCTTATGTGACCCATTGTGTTCACAGTTTGAAGCATCTAAACCTGCCCTTCATCATTCTTCGGATGATGCAATGTGCTTTAGTGACACACAATCGTGGTCTACCCTACAGTAGAGTCCTAAGTTACATATTTATTGTATTTTGAGTTGATGTTAAGGGGGAGGAACCTTCTAAGGAGAAAGAAGTTATAATTCGTTGTAAGAAATTTTCTTGTGGAGGACTGGCAGATTTTCAAAACCCTCCAAATGTAGGAGCTCATCCTCTAGCAAATGAGGAGTCACACTTCACACATGCTCAGTTGTTGGCTTTTCAACAACATATGAATGGAAGATATGCACAATTGGAGGATCATGTGCTTTATATGTGTCATCAGCAGGACCGAATGGTTTGTCAGCAGGACCGAATGGCTTGTCAGCTGGACCAAACGGTTCGTCACTTGCAGATTTCGGTGCCCACAAGATCTCCATCAAAATCTGCATCAAATTCTACATCAGATTCTGAGTAGGAAAACCCAAAGTATTGAGTGCAATACTAGTTCATACTGATACAGTAAGTAGTGTTTAAATGCTTTGCTTTTAATCTCTTATATTGATCTGTTTGGTTTAGAACTTTGTCATGTTGTCATTTATATGAAGATAAATTTAGTGAAAATCTGTTAGGTTACTGTTCAAGTAGAATAGATGGTAGGGAAGTGGTTTTCTTTTTGAGAATATATTGTCTCTGAAAATGTAGTAAGAAGAGGATGCTAAAATAAATATAGTAGGATAAAATGGTTGGGGGAAGGGGGTAATGGTCATGTTTAGATGTGTTTAATGGTTTTTTAAACTTGTGTCAGCATTGATTTTGTAACTATGCAGCTTCTTTTCATTGATTATTACCTGATAAAATGATGCTGCAGTTAAACTCTATTCATAATATTTTAGTACACTGAAGAATGTTTTGTAGATATTTCCTCTGTCACCATGATGTTATCAAATAGTCTTACAAAAATGGAACCACGCTGAGAGCAATTTTAGAAAGAAATCTCTCAAACATGCTTGTTATTTATGTCATGAGATGAATATTAGGTTGAAAAAATATTGAAGGGTCCCTAAACTACTCCTAACAACATGATGGTTTAGGCTGTTGATGGGTTGAAATAATTTATTTTGATGTCATAGTAAAATAGTTTATATGGATAATTGGGTTTAGTCTGCAAATCGATAGATAGGTGGAAGAGTGGAATCTTAGTATTTATGGTTGTCATATGCATTTCCTTGACTCTTTCCATTTATGATATAAGGAGGGATGAAACCTTATTTATTATTATTTGGGCACCTCAATTGGTTACTCTGAATACCTCCTATGGTTAAGATGCTCTAGTCATGTACTTGAGCTTCACTGCTAGTAATTGTGGCTCTTGGGTCATCAAGGGTTGTATTAGATTGTCAGGTTTTTGGGGCTGTGTAGTTCAATTATTTAATTTATACATATATGTTCAATGTGAAATATGGGTGAATCTTTATAGGGACTAATTGTTGGAGTCTTGGAGAAAAGTTTGATTGTTATAAGGTTTATTCAATTGTTTTTTTTTTTTCACCTAGTTTTGAGATCACTATAAGAGGGATGTGGCATATTTCTTACAATCATTGATCCTCTGAAGTTCGAACTCTTTATGTTTCTCATGAGTTTGTCATTTCTTATAATTTGTCGCATTGAACTTAAGGTGGATGTTAATGGCCTCACCGGGATGCTTTATTGGAAGCCTAGGATTTTTAGGTGTTGAACATGCTCTAAATTCCTGTTATAAAGATTTTGTGGAGTGGCTTCATGAACAAATAGTGGTAGTGCATAAGAATATTCACTGTAATCCCAGTCAAATGATGTTCCTATGTTGCTCTGAAGATTCTACAATGTAGAGTCAGTGATCTCCCACCACTGTAGGATCTTGGGAGGGTTGTACACAGCCTTACCCCTGCTTTGTTGATACCCTTATCGTTCTCTTTTATTGGGTTCATAATCAGCTGAAAACTTACACACGACAATGCCAGACGTTACTTTAAATCAATTAAGAGTGAGTGACTACATGTGGTGAATATGAACTATTAATCTTAGATTAAGAGCACAAGGGTTAGATCAACAAACTATATTTCCATTTTGTCAACCTCATGTTACTTAGTGTGAGAATGGACTGGACACTTGGCCCTTTCAGATTCTGCTCACTGGAGCCATTTAACAATGTCTACCTGTTGAATGCATCTTATCAGTCTTATTAGATATAACAGTTAAAATCTAATGATTCATTTAGTTTCGTGTGTTAATATCCTCGTAGAACTTAATTGAAGAAGTATGAATCTAAGTTATTGTATGAAGTAATAATTTTTAGTTATCTATATTCACAAAAAGATAAATGTACTAACAGTCGGAACTTAAAGTGAGCAGGGGTGACAGAAAAATTCAGCAGATAGGTTGTTGCTTGATTATTCCATTGTGCATCCAATTTGAACCTTTTCTAGGGGTTTTGATGTCTTGTTGAAGAAGTGATCTCTGATTGAATAGTGGTCACCGTTATTATTGTCCCATAGCCTTCACTCAGAGGTACTGTATAAATATCTGAAAGTTGATTGATTGGTAATCCTAGCACATTAGTTTGGAGTGCCAAGTCCTCAGTAGATTTCTTTTATAAGCTCATGACCATCCAAAAATACAGGATTGACTTTGTTAGTTAGTTTAGTTAGAGTCCTGTTCCTTTATCTATTTGCTATCAAGTGTTTTAATTAGGCTGGAGCAGGTCTCTAAGAATCCAGGCTTATTTCAACCATTTTTCATTATTATTCAGTTTTTCAGTTTTCTTTCATCATGTTAGGATTGGTTTAGGCTGATAGATTGGAAGAGATGAAACTATTATTAGTTGTGTCTGCAACTAAGCTCATCCATACCATTGTTCGATTCTCATGTTTGATAACAAATGCCAAGACTTGATACTTACTACTACTTTTCTAGGAAGATGGAGATGATGAAAATGGGGTGAATTGAAAGAAAAAGAAGGCTTAAATGCTTGCATTGTGAATAGGAATGCTTACAAGTTACAAAGATACAACAACCAAATTGGTCAGGGTACAACAACCAAATGCTCCACTCCCACCACCTGCTTATGGTCAAGCTCCACTCTCTACTTCACAACCTACTTATGGTCAAGCTCCATATCCTCCACAGCCAGTCCCAGTCCAGTCCACTTATGGTCAGGGTACAAGTACCCCTACTTATGGGCAGTCACAGTCTCCACAGGGGATCCATGGTTATCCGCAGCCAGCAGCTTATGGAGAGGAAAGAAATGCAGAGGGAAGTGGTGTTGCTCCAAGTTATGGTTCTTCACCTGTGGCACATGAACTCAGTCGTCCTCAAAGCTGAAGATATGATGTGCCAGACTCAGTTGCTTTCCCTTTTAAGGCTGGTGCTTGAACTTCTAAAAGAGAATTTTTCCCAAATGCTTTTCTATATTCAGGCAGAACTTGTTTTACTTAAAGCAATCACTGGATGATATGGGTTGAGAAGATTATTGAAGTTAGTTTCTGGATAGATATCTGGATGGATATAGATTGTGAGTGCCTTAAATTTTCTAATGGTGGAATAGCTGGTTACTAATGTTCTTAATTCTGTGAGCTATCATGCAATGGACAAAAATTTAGTTGTGTTTCTATCTATTTTCAGGCATTGTTTCTGTCTATTTTCAGACGAAAATTAATGACCTGAAGAGAAATCAACCGACAAATGTATCAAATCTGGTGTTTCTAACCTTTCTCACTCTCCTCCAAATTTTTGTGATCTTATTTATAGTTTTTGGTTCAATTATTACTAGTATCACTACGAATTGTATGCATTCTACACATTGATATGATCATTAGTTACCTTGTACTTCCCTATCACTAGTAATAAAGTTCTTGCAATCTTGCATTGGAAGTTTGAACAGCTTGAGGAGACTTGTTTAGTTACTAGTTCAAAGCCTGAGAAACAATTATTTCTGCAGAATTTACTTCTGAATTGATGAGTTAATATATATATTGTACCATGCAGGAAAGGAGGAAGACTATAGATATCTGGGAGCCAATTATCAAACCAGCAAGCAAATATTCACCTCTTTAGGATCATCAACAGCTTCTTGTCCCTTGGCAACTATTGTCCCTCAAAAATTCAAGGTCTTAGTGTTGGGGAGAACTGGTGTTCCTTATTCCAACTTCAACGTCTCTCACTTGAAGAGAAGGCACTAAAGTAGTTAAGGACAAAAACCAAGAAAATGTGGTGATTTCTTCAGTCGTTTCATTTGCAAGGCCAGACAAATTGCAGTTAGATGAATGCTTTAATTGTTACCCATTCATAGACATTTGATACATACAGTGTATTAAATATATTTCATGATTTTCTACCAATTTCATGATTGTCCCTCTTCTTTTCTCCTTCCGATTTCAATTGATTTTGGTTTCTTTCTTGGTTCTTTGTTTTTCTTGTTTGTTGATCTTCATTTTACTCAGTGATGGCTTCTGTAGATGTTGAGTTTCGGTGCTTCTTCAGTGGTCTCGCATTGGGCGACTGATGATCTAATCCTTGCATAGAGCTTTATTATTATTATTTATCATATTTTCATAGACAATTTAGGTTGTATATTGTCTGGTGATTTAAGTTTAATAGAATTGCCTTTAACCAGGAGAAAAAAAAACCTCATTATTATTGAGTCCGGATCAGCGACCCCGACGCTTCCTGACCACAAGAACCAGTGGGGCCCACGGTGAAAAACACTTTTTGGAAAAAATAAAAAAAAAATAAAAACTTTTTCACCAGTGGGACCCACTGATTTTTGTGGTCAGGAAGCCATGGGGTAGCACTCTGTGCTCCCCCGACGGGGAGAAGATCCGGATTCGTTATTATTTTGATCGTGCTATTCCAAGTAATTTGGTTCTGCTCACTATTTGTTAACTGTGATACTGTGGTGCAAATTAAGTTCTTCTATCAGAGTATAATCCATTAATTTGGATCTCCAAAACTTGCCACATGAGTTATTCAAAGTAAAATGAAATAAGTTTATTCCTAAGAATAACTCATTTAAATTAAAACCACATTAACTTTCACGCTACATGGGGAAAAACCAACCCTAATTTTGTATGCAATTGACTTCTTACCAAACAAAATTAACACCCAATAAACTACTCTATATTTAATTTAAAAGAAAAAACAAAACAAAATTCTTTCCACACATACACAGATGTTTATCAGATAATGATTCAATTTGGCCTCTAAACCTATGCTTGGGATGGCATCAGATAGCTAGCTTTTAATCTCGGTGTTTCTCATCTTTTAATTTTAGAGTGAATATACTTTGTGCTAAAGTAGAGACAATCACAAGTGCCTCTCTTTTTCTCTTCATCACCAATTCTCATCCTTCAAAATTTGGTTTCTTTGAAAAACAAACGACCCAGATTGGTGTGGAGACATGGAAAAGGAAAATTGAAAGATCCCTTGGCATTTATTTTCATTCAGCTCAAAATTATAGATATCACATAATAAAACAGAATGCAAAAGCAAACAAGCAACGTTTCTAATATGAGTTGATGCCTTGATGGGTTGGTTCTCTTCTCCCCAACTGCTGAGATCTTGTTTTTAGCTCCCCCTCTACTTTCTCTAATATTTTTCAGTATGATGAAGTTCTTCTCCCTCTCTACATGACTTGATAGCTCCATCAAACATATCATATCCCCCCATGGTGTACTTGAATTTGAAACCCAAGTCTGTGAATTTCTTAAAGAAAAATGTACAGGATTGATTTATGTACCATTCATTTCTTCGTCAGCAGTATTGCATTGAGTTCTATGATTCTATTGCTTTCCCCTCTTTGTTATGTTTCATCTCGTTTTGTCTTTCTTTGTTTAACAATCATTTGTTAATTTGAGATATATGCCCATTTTAGTGAAACGGCATGGTGCCGTTTCACACTCCCACGAAACAGCACCACGCCTTTTCATCACTGTAATGAAAAGGCATGGTGCCTTTTTGCAGGTGTTGGAAACAGTACCATACCTTTTTAAAATTTAAAGGATATATGCTCATTTTAGTGAAACGGCATGGTGCCGTTTCACACCGCCACTAAAACGGCACCACGCCTTTTTCGTCACATCGTGATGCAAAGGCGGTGGTGCCCTTTTGTAGGCGTTGGAAACGACACCATGCCTTTTTAAAATTTATAAAATATATGTCCATTTAAGTGAAACGACATGGTGCCGTTTCACACCCATGAGAAACGGCAAGACACCTTTTCGTCCTTTGTGATGAAAAGGCATGGTGCCCTTTTGCAGGCGTTGGAAACAGCACCATGCCCTTTTAAATTTTAAAGGATATATGCCCATTTAAGTGAAACGGCACCACGCCTTTTCGTCACTATGATGAAAAGGCATGGTGCCCTTTTGCAGGCATTGGAAACGACACTATGCCTTTTTAAATTTTAAAGGGATATATGCCATTTTAGTGAAACGGCATGGTGCGGTTTCACACCCTCGCGAAACGGCACCACGCCTTTTTGTCACTGTGATTAAAAGGCATGGTGCCCTTTTGTAGGCGTTGGAAACGGCACCATGCCTTTTTAAATTTTAAAAGGATATATGCCCATTTTACTGAAATCACACCCCCGCAAACGGCACCACCCCTTTTTGTCACTTGACCAAGATGTGCTCTCTTTTGTTTTTTCCCCCCATTTTTTATGCTTTTTATTTGTGGTTGGGACTTGGAAGAGAGCATTAATCAAGTCCCCAAGATGTAAATAAGCTCTGGTTGTACCCAATATGCACGTATCATTTTCATGAGTGCTCCACCACACCATTCAAGCCATGTCCATTACAACAACACAACCCCACGAATCATTTCTTAATCAACACCGAATTTGGAGTTGAAGGAAAATAATTGACAAGTTCTATTTCACCCACAACAAAGACATCGTCATTATAGAATTCCAACTGTCCGTTGAAGCCTTTCAATCCTGCAAGGATAATGATGCGTCCAATAGGAGGTAAGAAAAGGTGCGGTGTCGTTTACCTTCCAACTGTCCATGGAACTCTTTACTCTTCTTCTTTTTTTCCCCTCACCCTTCATCACAACCACCACAGCAGCAACCAAGCCTGCATCCTCTCCCGAACCTTCCCATCCCTGCAACCCCAACCCTGTCCTCTCTATTCTACAACCACCACATTACACTGCAACTCCTGTAACCAGCCCCATCTAAAACCCACACAAACAAGAAAGCAATAGCAATTCCATTAATAATTTCTTAATTCAAGAACAACTAGTGAAGCCTACTTATAGGCTTATAGCTTGGCTAAGCTTCACAAAATAAGACATCTCAAAAGTTGATCACTATAGCTCGAACCTGGCATTAATCCCTGGTTATGTGTCATCTACCAAAACAATATCATCTGCAAAATGCATAAAACAAGGAACCTCATCTTACAACACTGATGCTACACAAACACGATGGCAGTGTAGCATTATCAAATGTTTTTTCCTGTTTTTGGCACTTACTCGAGCATGTACTAATATGGCAATCGATGATACATCAAAAACTCAATCCATACAACAATTAAATGAAGCAAAGGCCTGACCCAAGTTGGAGTTCATTGAAACATTTACTTACACCCCAAATAAGAATCCAAAATTGTGCTACAAGTAGTCACGACTCACTGCCCAAACCATGGAAAACAAACAGATAAAGAACCATAGAACCAAAATGGGTACCTAGCATGAACTTGAAGAATGACCTTACCAACAAAATATCATTCCCAAATTTTCTTCAATCAAGTAACAAAATACATGTCTAGAATTTGTATGAACAATTTGTAATTCTATTTCCTAAAATCATAATATTACATTTCCAACATACGAAATGGTTACAAACAGAGCCATACGAAATAGTTACAAACAAAATTTGTATGAACAATTTATAATTCTAGACTGCTTCTTGTGCACATACTTCACTGCTGCAATTTTAGAAATGCTTTCACGGTGGTTCACTTGCGGTGCACCAAAATTAGCTTCAAACTATGTGCTAATCAAAGATAAACTTGTGAGAAGTTCACAATTAGAAGTACTACTGCTATGCTTCATGTTTTTGAATACAAAAGTCTGGAATCATACACCTAAACTAGGGTACAAAGTTGAAGCACCATGCACTGTAATAGGAATATAAATAACTAGGGTACAAAGTTGAAGCATAAAAATGACAAAAAGAAAATATGCTTTACAAAACAATGGAATATAGCATTGTTGGAAAGAACATACCAGAAGATTTTGAGGCTTCAGGTCCCTGTGGCAAACTCCAGGAACACTGTGCATATAACTCAGGCCCCTAAATAACATACAAATCTAAAAGAGTTAGATATATAAGCCTCACAAGGAAAGTTGGGCGGTATGTAAACTGGGAAACAGAACCAATATATGACTGGGAACAACACTCCAGTCAGCTAGGCTGAAAAGAATCGTAAACATACTCAACTAAAAAAGAAATTTAAACCAAGTGGTAAAGGAAACCCTTTCCAGCCATAGCTATGATTGGAATCTTAGAGATACTGAACTTCTAAATTAAGTGTTCAAACAAAGACTGGACTGGTAAAGAGTCATAGTCCAGCCATGCTTTACAATATCATAATAAAATTTAAGATGAAAAACTCCAAACAACCACCCAAGATCCTAGTTTTAAGAACCTTGAAATGCAAATCCCTTGGGTAGCTACATCATCCTCTGTCCATACTCCTTGCTTCCTACAAAAACCACTATGGTGTTCCATGACTTAGTAACTCACCATGAATTTGAGAGCATATACTCTCTTAAGCATCAACCCAAGAGTGTGACTCCGGCCCACAAGCTTAAGAATGAAAAGGGAGATCAACTCAACTCAAGTTTTGCCAGTAGGAGGATGCCACTCAAAGGCAAGAGAAGGGAATGAATCAGTAAGTTAAGGCATCAAACTTGTTTGTCTCGACTCTTTCATGATACAGAATGGGAAAATACTTTCTAAGTGAAAACAATGTCCAGAATTCAGACATAACACCTCAAAGCTTAATATTGACAAACTTGAGTTTTTTCCTAAAAGCGAAGTGGGCAAACATAAGATTCTAACACTCTTCCACACCGACCACAATCCATATAGGACCATAAAGCACAAACATGCCTAACAAACATGCCGACTAATCCTATAATCCAAAGCCGGGGACTCACAACGTTTTAATACAAACAAGTCAACCAATAAATTATGAACTCAACTCCATATCCCGAACTTACATAGATAATCAAATTATTCAGCAATGTTAGACAAGAAAAACATCAGGCTAGACAGGAAGTGCTTAGTGTAAAGAGGTGCATTTAGAAGGATAACATTACCCATCTGTGCATGCTAATAGAAATGAGGCCGATATGGTGCGCAGTATTATGATTCATCGCATTAGGTTTACGAAATTCCTAATTAAATGGAGGTTCCTTTAGAGTTGGAAGTGTCAAGGCTATAACTCTAAAGCTTGAAACTAGACTTTAGGCAAAATCCAAACATTGACATGATTTAAAGGGAGGATATAAAGCATGCCTGGGGCGCTTTTGCCCGAAAAAGCATGTCTAGGAACACCACTCCAGTTAGGTATGTAAACTCTTAAGGAACTTCAATTTAGTTATGTAAACTAGGAAACCATATAACAAAGAGTGTATATAAACGTTTACCTGAGTAGAACCTTGAGATGGATACAGTTGATCACCTATGCCAGACACTATTGAACCCTGTGAGGTACCTACTTGCTGTATAATCCAACAACACATATAACCAACATTATGGTAATTTAAAAGAAAAAAAATATATTTTTAACAGTAATTTAAATGAGTTTTTTTATATATATTATACCTGTAACAGTGACAAGAACTAGACTGTGGCATATCTTCATATCCACCATGCAAACCCAATGTGGTCACTGAAGATGGTATTCCAGATGATGGTACGTCGATGGAGCTCTGTCCTTCCACTAGCTTTTTCCTTCTAATTTTGTTTTTGCCTTTTTCATGCTAAGGCTTCTTTCTCTTTGATCCACCTTTTCGATATTTTTTTTTCTTTTTAAGCTGTAGTTGTGTATATGTTTTAGCAGATTCTATAGAAACATGGTCAACATGGTTTACACCAAATTCATCTTCGAGCTCCTGATGTATCCTATTAGCATGCCTATTGAGTATCTTAAATCCAACCTCTGTATTACAGGCTTCATTAAGAAGTTTCAAATATCTAGGAACCATCATCCTATACCGCTGTAAGTGACTTAGTTTGTTATTTACTTCAATACCTTCCATTTCTCTCTTTCCATTTAGGGACAATATTCTTATCCCCTTCATCCATCTCATCAAAATATATCTTTTAGGAATGGACTTTATTTGTAAGAAATCTAAGACTTCAAGGCATGACTACAAAGGATGCCTTCTCTTTCAAATAGTCTACAACTACATGTCATACTCCCTTCATCTGGATTATGCAACACTTTGTGTTCCTTTCCAATCTTATGTTCACACTCACTTTCTTCCAAGATCACATAATGACAATTTAAATCACTTACACTTTGGCATTTGATAACATGACTAAGATTCAACTCATACTCTGTCTTAAACGTCTTAAATATATTTGGAGTATATACTCTGAAAGCTTCTCTCAAGACGCATATCTTTGAATGGAAACCCCTAAGTATAGTATTTCGTGCATCAAACTCTTATTTTAGTTCATTGGCACATTTTACATCTACAACATCTTGAAAGTGTTCCATAAATCGTATAAGATCAAAACTGGACTTCAGACATTTTTTCAGATCTGCATTGATGCTTTCAGCAAGTTGTGTGCTCCTCACACCTATTGTGAAAAGTTCATGCATGTAACATGTGAAACCCAGCCCTAACCTTAACTCGAAAACTCTTTTGTCTATAGGTCCGAAGACCCGAAGTAGAAGTGAAAGTCAACTATGAGCCATATTGGTAGAAGATATAGTGTTCAACTCCGAACCTATGGAGATTGAAGATGATGCCCCATACTTGAAGACAATGTTGGATATAGAGAAGAGACTACACCTTGATAAAGAGAAGATTAATTGATGACATTAGAGCTTGGTGAGATATGATTTAAAGCCATTTTTCCATGCTAGGTATGTTATAAAATATGTGTTTAAAGTTTCGTTTGATTCCGAGTAGAGGAAGACCCTCAAATCCCTGTCTTTGGCTTTGCTGACAGCCTGGGTCGACTGCTTGGGTCGACTGGGCCATGCAACCCAGCCAATCGACCCAGAGATGCTGAACTCGAACAGAATCTTCTGTTTTGAGTATCTTGTTATATATACCCCATGACTTCGTGATTTTAGTATCCGTAGCCTCCATAACACTTAGAGAATGAAGGGAAACCATCTCCAAGCCTCCAGGAGTGAAGAAGAAGACCTAATCTTGCAATCTTGCAAACTCTCAATTAAAGGTTAGTATTCTATCTTTTGTGTTATTGATTTATTCTTTCCATGATCACTCTCATCTTTGAACTGAGATTATGATGAAGATGCTGCAACCATGTAGTCATATCTTTATAATCTCTTTTCAATCTCTTGTGCTATGATCATCTCATTCATTCTTGACATGATTCTTATGATTTCTTCTTAAACTATGATAATATTCCTATTTTGATTGATTCTAGCATTATAGATGCTTCTCTATGATTATTCATACCTCTGATCTACTGTGTTCTTGTACTAGAATGAGATCTAATCATCTCTAGTTCATCTCTTTCATTCATAGCATGTTTCCAATGAAAACTATGATTTTTACCAAAATAAAAACTATGATTCTAAATTAGTAAGTAATGGTTTTAATGGTGGTTTGATGTCTAAATTATGCTTTTTAGTCTTAGACTACTGTGTTAGACATTCTCTCCAAGTTTCATCGCATTCCGGTTTGTGTAGCATAGGTTTCGGATCAAGATTCTCTTTTTATTTTCGGATTTGCTCTTGGGCAGATTGCCTGGGTCGACTGGCTCAGTCAACCCGAGCCAATCAACCCGCAAGAACGTAATCTGATTTCTTCGTCCGATTCGATTCGATTGATGCGTATTCTTTTAGGACTACTTCCTAATGATTGTGTGATGCTATTCTAGGGTTTGTTTGCTAACTTTGGATTCATCCTCTTGTCCGTCCGGAATATACTCGAATCTATTTAAGGTAAGGAAAGTTGTTACCATATTAACATAGATTGCATAGACTTAGTTTCTAATTTGGGAACTACTTAGATTTGCTACTGTTATGTTAGTTTCTATTATGATATGAATGATGCAAGTACATTAGGATCTTATTTCCTTATTTATTTTATGTACTTGATTATGTATGAATACTTACTCATGTATGTTCCTTATTTATTTAATCTGTCTTATTATACTCTTTCATATGATGAGATATCTGTCGTGGATGATATTACTGAATTATGATTGTGATTGTTTAGGTATGATTTGGGATTGGGGAATGTCCTTTTGACATTTCTGTCCTTGGACCTCATTGGGAGTAGTATGGGATATTTCCAATGTTGCCCTTTGACGCTTTCCCGGATTATTTGTTGTCATACCTAGGACTTGTCTAGCAGTGTTGGCTAGGTTGTACCCCTGTTATATCAAACCCGATTCGGAAGGTTATTGAGACCGAACAACCCGTGGTAGCAATGGGGATTTATGGGAGCTCAAGACTGGTAACCAACCCGTGAGGGGACATGAATCACATTGTGGGAGCCATGTATGGGTAGAGTTGCATATGGATAGACTTGGGCTCATGGGCGTTCAAGACCGGTAACCGACCCGTGAGAAGACATGAGAGCTTCTCGTTTACTATATGTGGATGACCTATAGGGATGATGAGTCCGTAGTCCGGGGCTATGCTGAGTCTAGTGTGAAGGATACTGGAAAGGATCGCCAGGGGCGAGGAATGGACGTATTTGGATCTGAGTTGATGTAACTAAGTAGAAGACTTGCATTGGGCTAGGCTTTACCATGACATGTGCCAATACTTAGACTAATGGTGATGTGAGAGAGAGGTGACTTAACCCCTAACCAAGGAATGTCCAAAAAGGATGTAAGACCCAATTACCACCGGTAGACCCAAGATGCTAAGATGGCTGAGGGGGAGTGATTGACCTACCCAAAGAAGTATGGTTCTATGACTTAAAGCATATCTGCCTATAGAGATCAGCATACATAGAGTTAGACTCATACATACATTGTTTGTCTCATATCATATCATCTTATGCTTTGTATGTGTTACTATGTTATTTATGCTATTATGAAATAACTTGCCTTGCTGAGTTTCTTTTGAAACTCACTCCTTTTTGTACAATATCGTTTGTTAGATTATTCTACAGGTCTTGATGGCTATGAAGCGCAATATGAGGAAGCGCAAGATGAAGAAGCGTACCATACGCAAAGTGTTGGTGACTACGAAGATTACTTTGAGGATCCCTCGAGTGGTCTCTCTTGTTACCAAGATTAGCCCTACTGTGGTGTGGGAGCATCTGAGCGTAATTGATGAAGTCTATGTTTATGAAGACATTCTTTATAAAGTAGAAAAGACTCTAGTTTAGTTAGATTATATCTTTCTTTCTTGTCTTTAGAATCAGTTGTAATCCCTTTGATTTTCGAACTACATTCCACTGTACTCGTGGAGTGAGATTCCGCCTCACTCTATATTTGATTTTATATGTCTATTGGTATCTTTTCCGCACTCTGATGATTATCCCGTTACTTTACTTTGATTCATTTGAATAATATTGTTAACATTGATTTAGTCTTGTTCTTGATTATATTGTAGTGAATGTGGGAGGTTGATTTTACTAACTGTTGGATCTTGTGGACTGTGGATCACACACTCGGGTATGCTAGATAGGGTACCGGCTGGGTGGATGTGACAGAGTGGTATCAAAGCCCACAGTTCCAAGTGAAATCCTAACCACATAAACAATGATAGAACATTCCTAAGTCATAAATCCAAAAGTGACTCAAGTATTCTTAGAATTGAATAATAGAACACTTGAATTAGAAACTTAAAAGTGAAGCATAATGTACTCTGATTAATACACAATAAGTATGATTTAACAACATCACATAATGCAACAAAAGAAAATACATAATGCACAATAAGATGGTGAAACAGAAGTGAACTTCATTAATTTTAGGAAAGTTCTACAACAAGTTACATTTGAGAAACATAAAAGGAAATCCTAGTACAATTTATCTAAGACTACTGTCTCTGCTCTCTTAGTACTCTAACATCCTTTACAACCTGAGTCAACTGTGACTCCATCCTCTCCTGTCTCGCCTCTATCCTCTCTAACATGGAAGTCATAGAGCGCATCTGTGCACACAACTCCGCAGTCTCTGGAACTATTAGTGAAGGGCCTCCGGTCTCAAAGTGTGATGATGTGGCAATATCCTGATGACCCTTATCTGCCTCACGCATCTCAATGTCATCTCCTGCTTGGTCATCTGTATCTAGACCAGCATCATGGTCGCCATCATCTGACTCATCATCATCCTCATCAGTCTCAAGACCATCCTCATCATTTGACCTCTCAGTTTGAGTAATCTGCATCTGCTGAATAGTCTTGGTCCCGATGACATAGCCCAGCAATCGTGTCTGCATCGGTGTATCCTCCAGTCTCACGCCGAAATGCCGGAAGATAGGTGTGAGAAGACGACCGAAGAAAAGGTTCCGTACACCCGGTGACGTCACGACCTCTAGCATGACGTTCTGGATGATGAAGGAAAGATCAATCTCGAAACCCTGGTATATGCGGTAAATCAGCAGAGCATCCATCACTGATACTCTCTCGTGATGCCCCGCCTTCGAGATGATGTTGCGGCCCACAATGCAACTGATGATTCTAGCCGAAATCTGTCATCTGTGCACTAGTCCGTGGTGTATAGCATCTGTCATCTCTCCAAAGTATTAGAAAAGCATCTATTTCTTCCCCAGTCGGTATCCATACACACTCATGTGGTATTAGAAAAGCATCTATTTCTTCCCCAGTCGGTATCCATACACACTCATGAGGATAGTGTGGTACCCGGAAGATCTCAGTCAATGTGCTAGTAGAAAATCGAATCCGTGTCTCTCGAACTCGACCCTCTAGGATCAACTCGAATGGACTTGGCCTCCGACCCTCCTCGACTGATGTAAGGTTGCTGAAGAACAACCTCACTAATTCCAGATAGACGGGAAGATCCTCAGTGAAAAGATGCGTCCACTCCATCGTATCGAATCTCTGACGGATCCGAAAAGTGCTAAATTGTCGTAGCCTGAGTACCCTGCCATACTCAATGGGGCACTGCTCGAAGAAGGCCTCATATAAGTACTCCGCTCGGGGTGTACTGAATAGGTCTCTGCGGTTGACTACATCTCATGGCTCCAAAAGTGGAACCTGACCTCTGGCTCTGCCTCTACCTCTCCTTCCACCCATGTGTCGTCCGCGAGGAAGCATGATGTCTGTATAGCTGTAAAGAAGACAAAAGAGACTTGACATTAGTAGAATTTCAAAATTTAGCTTGAAGGGTATTTTCGTAATTTTTTTCGGAAATTTTCGATTTTGGCAAAATTTCAGTTTGGGTATACTAGCATGTACACGGTACTTAGAATAGTGTGTTAGCATGTTTTATTGGAGAAAAACATCTCAATTTGATGGATTAAAAGTAAAAAAATTCAACAAGCATAGAAAGGGGGAAATTCTCAAATTAGGTCAAAATGCGATTTTTGAAGTTTGGAATTGGCTTAATCGATTTACATACGCATTTTCATCATATCATTGCAAGTATGGAGGTATTTATTTGAAGACGAAACTCTTTGTGGTTTGAAAATGAGAGAAGATTTTCAAAAGAGGGTTTTTGGTTGAGAAATCGTTAGCGAGAAACCGTGAAATCGATAGCAAGCGTTGTAAAGACATGACATTGTATTAAGATCACTTAGAACACATTCCTATATGTTCCTAGACAAGTTTCCTAGCATTTATAACAAGTAAATCATGATATTTGGAAGAATACATTTCAGTTTTGAAGTTGTAAAGCAAGGAAAAGAGAAATTTTAACTTAGATGATGTTGCAAGAATGTTGGAGACTTGTTCTTGAAGTTAGATGGACTAGAATGACTCTTGAAGACCTTAGAGAACCTTGCTCTAGAGCTCTCTCACGAAGCTTGGTGTTTTGAAGTGAGTATGAAATGAAAAATGTGATTTTTAAGGTGTTTTTCGCGCACTGTTTGCGTGGGTTGACTGGATGACTCAACCCAAGGAGTAAAATTTTGGAATTTTGGATAATTTTGGGGATTTTAATATATGATTCTTGGGTGACTTTTTGATGATTAAAGTGATGATTTTTAGTCTTATTTGGATATGCTAAGACTAAGGTTAAGTGGTTATTGATGGTATATTGGAAATTTTCGGTGTTTTTGACTTATTTCGATTTTTGCAGAATGGTTGTACTAAGGAATCGCAATATTGGTTCTAATAGTACTAGAAATGAGGAAGAAGTGCTTCATGGAGATACTCCTAATGGTGGCACTGGTCAGCAAACCCATGTGAATGGTGATAATATGACCGGTATACCTAATGCTCCGGAAGTGAATAGTTTTCATGATATTGCCAATATCATGGGCAACATCATGCAGCAGCAGTCGAATCAATTCAACCAGATGATGACGGGTTTCATGACTCTACATACTGAGACTTGTACTGGTGTGAATGGAACTCCTCATACCGCAGTTCCTAATGCGGAAAGGTTAGCTGGAACTCCTCATACTCGTCTGATTGAAAATTTTCTGAAGATGCAAGTGCCTTCTTTCACTGGTGTTACTACCGATACTTTGTTTCCTAACAAGTGGCTGAGGGAATTAGAGAAAGCATTCCGTCACTTGCAATGTTCTGAAGCACAGAAGCTTCAGCAAGAAGCAGATGCTTGGTGGACCTCCACTTGTCCTATTTTGGAAACCTTGCATGTTGGTGGATTAACCTGGGAAATTTTCAAGGATGCATTTTGTAAGAACTATTTCCCTGAAACAGTGACTAACTCTAAGGAAGCTGAGTTCATGGCCCTTACGCAAGGACCTTTGTTTGTGTTGGAATATCAACAGAAGTTTGAGGAATTATTTTACTTTGACCCTGATTCTGTAAGACCTGATCGTGCCAAGGCAAAGAAGTTTTTCAAGGGATTGCATCCTGCAATCAAGGCTTATCTTAGTGTGATTTTGATTGAGAGCTACGCTCAAGTAGTTCAAGTTTTGAAGAAGATTGAAGAAATTGAAAAGGAAAGTGCACATGTGCAAAGGACGTGGCAGCCAAGGAACAATGGTTTGGTTGACCGTACGGAAAGAAGATTCATTAGGCCTACACCTTATCCTACTCCTAGTTTCCAACCTAGAAGTGTAAGTCAAAATTCTAGTTTTGCACCGGCCGGACAGCAGCGTCAATTCAGTGGGAACAGGCCAATTGTGAATGTTCCAAATGCTAGGCCAGTGAGTGTGAACCCTAGACCTATGGGTCCGAAGCCTCCAGTTGTGGTGCCTTCAGTTGGACAGCCGGTTTGTTTTGTTTGTAAGTAGCCCGGTCATTTTGCTCGTACTTGTCCCAAGAAGCCTAATCAGCCCTATGTTCCTGTAGCGAAGAGTGTATCTGCCCCTGTGCCTAGAAAGGTGTTTAGTATATCTAGTACTGAACAAGATGCAAGTCATGAAGTTGTGATAGGTACTTTGTTAGTCGCTTCTTTTCCTGCATTTGTATTGTTTGATACGGGTGCATCTCATTCGTTCATTTCGTCTGCATTCGTTAGGAAGACTGACTTGTTACCTAGAATTTGTCTAGTTGTTTAGTGATTAGTAATCCTACTAGATCAATGGTGAAACTAGATAAAGTGATAGAAGATTGTCCCATTATGATTTGTGAGAAGAAATTGAAAGCCGATTTAGTGATTCTTGACATGAAAGATTTTGATGTTTTTCTTGGAATTGATTGGTTGACAGCCCATAAGGCTGTAATTGTTTGTTCTTCGAGGAAAATTCAATTTCAGATTAGTAGTAATTCAGCCTTTGAGTTTCAAGGTGATAAAGGAAGAGTTAGTAAGAAGACTTTGTCTGCCTTGATGCAAGTTTGTGCATTAGTGGAAAGTGCTACAGGTGAAAGTGAAGTCAAGAAGAAACTTGAAGAAGTTGAAATTGTTTGTGATTTCAAGGATGTCTTTCTGGATGATTTATCAAGATTACCTCCGGATAGAGAATTGGAATTTTCGATTGAACTAATTCCAGGAGCCGCTCCAGTATCTAAAGCTCCATATAGAATGGCGCCTACCGAGTTGAAAGAACTACAAGACCAGCTGAATGAACTCTCAGATAAAGGTTATATACAGCCTAGTGTATCGCCTTGGGGAGCCCCGGTTTTGTTTGTTAAGAAGAAAGATGGTAGTATGCGTATGTGCATTGATTACCATGAGTTGAACAAATTGAACATTAAGAATAGGTATCCGCTGCCTCGGATTGATGATCTTTTCGACCAGTTAAGAGGTGCAGCAGTGTTCTCAAAGATTGATTTGAGATCCGGTTATCATCAGTTGAAGGTGAAAGCTAGTGACATTTGTAAGACAGCTTTTAGGACAAGATATGGTCATTTTGAGTTTAGAGTCATGCTTTCGGTTTGACTAATGCTCCTGCTGTGTTTATGGACTTGATGAATCGAGTATTTCATGATGTGTTAGATAAGTTCGTTATTGTTTTTATTAATGACATTTTGATTTACTCAAAGAGCGAAGAAGAGCATCGGAAGCATCTTGGTATTACTTTGCAAAGACTAAGAGAGAAGAAGTTGTATGCCAAGTTTAGTAAGTGTGATTTCTGGCTTCCAAGAGTGGTATTTCTTGGTCATGTTGTTTCAGCCGAAGGTATTCGTGTCGATCCCGACAAGGTTAAGACAGTTGCCGAGTAGGAAAGACCGAAGACGGTGTCAGAAATAAGAAGTTTCTTAGGTTTGGCTGGTTATTAAGGAGATTTATCGAGAACTTTTCTAAGTTGGCTGCTCCTATGACTAAGCTAACTAGGAAAGAGGAGAAGTTTGTTTGGTTTGACGCATGTGAGAAGAATTTTCAAGAACTGAAGGATAGATTGACAAGTGCCCCGGTTTTGACTATACCCGATAATTCCGGTGGTCTGACAGTCTATATTGATGCGTCTAAGATTGGTTTGGGTTGTGTTTTAATGCAACATGGGAAGGTGATAGCTTATGCTTCAAGACAATTGAAAGAATATGAGCGGAATTATCCCACTCATGATTTGGAACTTGCAGCCATTGTTTATGCCCTAAAGATTTGGAGACATTACTTGTATGGTGAGAAGATTGCTATTTTCACAGATCATAAGAGCTTAAAGTACTTCTTTACCCAAAAGGAGTTAAATATGAGACAAAGAAGATGGTTGGAATTAGTCTTTGATTATGATTACGATATCCAGTATCATCCTGGTAAAGCAAATGTTGTTGCGGACGCTCTTATTAGGAAAAGTAACAAGAAGGATCTAGATTTGAATGCTTTGAGCAAGTCGTTGTTGAAGTCAATTTCAGATTTTGAATTGGAAGTTGTTTCGCAAAGTTTAGATGTGCTTTCAGCCATGATAGCAAGATCCACCCTTAGGGATCGAATTGTTGCTTTGCAAGATTCGGATCTGGAATTGAAAGAGAAAATAGAGAAGATTTCTTTAAATTCTGATTTGGACCCTGATTTTAGTATATCTATGGATGGTGCCTTATTGTTTAGAGGAAGACTTCGTGTGCTTGCAGTTGAAGAAGTTAAAAAGGAAATTTTGAAGGAAGCACACCAGTCGATCTTTACCGTACATCCAGGAGGTTCAAAAATGTATAAGGATTTGAAAGAACATTTTTGGTGGATTGGATTGAAGGTTGATGTAGAAGATTTTGTAGCTAAGTGCGAGACTTGTCAACGTGTTAAAGTTGTTGGACAACCTCCGTCTGGATTATTGCAGCCCCTACCCTTACCTGGTTGGAAATGGGAGAACATTACTATGGACTTCGTGACTAGTTTGCCTCGAACAAGTAGAGGTAATGACACTGTGTGGGTAATTGTTGATAGATTGACCAAATCAGCCCATTTTATTCCTATGAAGATCACTCACACTATGGATAAGTTAGCTAGGCTTTATGTGGACAATGTTGTTCGTCTGCATGGAGTGCCTGTGAGTATTGTGTCTGATCGTGACCCTAGATTTACTTAAAGATTTTGGAATAGTTTGCAAAAAGCTTTGGGAACCCAGTTGAATTTGAGTACTGCTCATCACCCTCAGTCTGATGGACAGTCTGAGCGGACAATTCAGATTTTGGAAGATATACTTAGATCTTGTGTTGTTGATATGAGTGGTAATTGGGATGAACATTTAGCTTTGGTTGAGTTTGCCTATAACAATAGTTATTAGTCTACGATAGGCATGGTTCCATTTAAAGCTTTATATGGAAACACTTGTAGGACACCTCTGTATTGGACCGAAACTGGAGAAAGGAAAGTGTTAGGACCATAAATGATTGAAGCTACAAGTGCGATGGTAGATATGATAAGAGAAAGGATTAAGACTGCTCAGTCAAGGCAAAAATCTTACGCTGATAGAAGAAGATCAGATTTGGAATTTCAAGTTGGTGAGAACGTTTTTCTAAAGGTATCGCCTATGAAGGGTGTGATGAGGTTTAATGTTAAAGGAAAGCTTAGTCCTCGTTATATTGGACCTTATGAGATTCTTGAAAGGATTGGATCAGTTGCTTACCGTTTGGCTTTGCCTCCATCACTCGCTGAAACTCATAATGTATTTCATGTTTCAATGCTTCGAAAGTATGTTGAGAACCCAGATCACATACTACAACAAGAACCTGAAAGACTTTGTGCTGATCTATCTTATAAGGAAGAACCGGCTAAAATCTTGGATAGAAAGGACAAGCAGTTAGGGAATCGAACTATCCCTTTGGTGAAGACTCAGTGGAAGAACCATACCCCTGCAGAAGCGTCTTGGGAGAAGGAAGAAGACATGAAGGAGAAGTTTCCTCATCTTTTTGGAAGTTCAGGTATACTTTCAATTTCGAGGACGAAATTTCTTTTAAGGAGGGGGGAATGTGAAACCCGACCCTAACCATAACCCGGATACTCTTTTGTCTGTAGGTCCGAAGACCCGAAGTAGAACTGAAAGTCAACTATGGGCCATATTGGTAGAAGATATAGTGTTCGACTCCGAACCTATGGAGATTGAAGATGATGCCCCATACTTGAAGACAATGTTGGATATAGAGAAGAGACTACACCTTGATGAAGAGAAGATTAGTTGATGACCTTAGAGCTTGGTGGAATATGATTTAATGCCATTTTTCCATGCTAGGTATGTTATAGAATATGTGTTTAAAGTTTCGTTTGATTCCGAGTAGTGGAAGACCCTCAAATCCCTGTCTTTGGCTTTGCTGACAGCCTGGGTCGACAGCTTGGGTCGACTGGGCCATGCTACCCAGCCAATCGACCCAGAGATGCTGAACTCGAAAAGAATCTTCTGTTTTGAGTATCTTGCTATATATACCCCATGACTTCGTGATTTTAGTATCCCTACCCTCCATAACACTTAGAGAATGAAGGGAAACCATCTCCAAGCCTCCAGGAGTGAAGAAGAAGACCTAATCTTGCAATCTTGCAAACTCTCAATTAAAGGTTAGTATTCTATCTTTTGTGTTATTGATTTATTCTTTCCATGATCACTCTCATCTTTGAACTGAGATTATGATGAAGATGCTGCAACCATGTAGTCATATCTTTACAATCTCTTTTCATTCTCTTGTGCTATGATCATCTCATTCATTTTTGACATGATTCTTATGATTTCTTCTTAAACTATGATAATATTCCTATTTTGATTGATTCTAGCATTATAGATGCTTCTCTATGATTATTCATACCTCTTATCTACTGTGTTCTTGTACTAGAATGGAATCTAATCATCTCTAGTTCATCTTTCATTCATATCATGTTTCCAATGAAAACTATGATTTTTACCAAAATAGAAACTATGATTCTAAATTAGTAAGTAATGGTTTTAATGGTGGTTTGATGTCTAAATTATGCTTTTTAGTCTTAGACTACTGTGTTAGACATTCTCT
Source organism: Hakea prostrata (assembly GCF_041222555.1). Lineage (NCBI taxonomy): Eukaryota > Viridiplantae > Streptophyta > Magnoliopsida > Proteales > Proteaceae > Hakea > Hakea prostrata. Next base: position 50,913,409 of record NC_142608.1, on the reverse strand, counting down.
CCAAGTTTCGTCGCATTCCGGTTTGTGTAGCATAGGTTTCGGATCAAAATTCTCTTTTTATTTTCGGATTTGCTCTTGGGCAGATTGCCTGGGTCGACTGGCTCAGTCAACCCAGCCAATCAACCCGCAAGAACAGAATCTGATTTCTTCGTCCGATTCGATTCGATTGATGCGTATTCTTTTAGGACTACTTCCTAATGATTGTGTGATGCTATTCTAGGGTTTGTTTGCTAACTTTGGATTCATCCTCTTGTCCATCCGGAATATACTCGAATCTATTTAAGGTAAGGAAAGTTGTTACTATATTAACATAGATTGCATAGATTTAGTTTCTAATTTGGGAACTACTTAGATTTGCTACTGTTATGTGAGTTTCTATTATGATATGAATGTTGCAAGTACATTAGGATCTTATTTCCTTATTTACTTTATGTACTTGATTATGTATGAATACTTACTCATGTATGTTCCTTATTTATTTAATCTGTCTTATTATACTCTTTCATATGATGAGATATCTGTCGTGGATGATATTACTGAATTATGATTGTGATTGTTTAGGTATGATTTGGGATTGGGGAATGTCCTTTTGACATTTCTGTCCTTGGACCTCATTGGGAGTAGTATGGGATATTTCCAATGTTGCCCTTTGACGCTTTCTCGGATTATTTGTTGTCATACCTAGGACTTGTCTACCAGTGTTGGCTAGGTTATACCCCTGTTATATCAGACCCGATTCAGAAGGGTATTGAGACCGAATGACCCGTGGTAGCAATGGGGATTTATGGGCGCTCAAGACCGGTAACCAACCCGTGAGGGGACATAAATCACATTGTGGGGGCCATGTATGGGTAGAGTTGCATATGGATAGACTTGGGCCCATGGGCGTTCAAGACCGGTAACCAACCCGTGAGAAGACATGAGAGCTTCTCGTTTACTATATGTGGATGACCTATAGGGTTGATGAGTCTGTAGTTTGGGACTATGCTGAGTCTAGTGTGAAGGATACTGGAAAGGATTGCCAGGGGCGAGGAATGGACGTATCTGGATCTGAGTTGATGTAACTAAGTAGAAGACTTGCATTGGGCTAGGCTTTACCCTGACATGCGCCAATACTTAGACCAATGGTGATGTGAGAGAGAGGTGACTTAACCCCTAACCAAGGAATGTCCAAGAAGGATGCAAGACCCAACTACCACCCGCAGACCCAAGATGCTAAGATGGCTGAGGGGGAGTGATTGACCTACCCAAAGAAGTATGGTTCTATGACTTAAAGCATGTCTGCCTATAGAGACAAGCATACATAGAGTTAGACTCATACATACATTGTTTGTCTCATATCATATCATCTTATGCTTTGTTTGTGTTACTATGTTATTTATGCTATTATGGAATAACTTGCCTTGCTGAGTTTCTTTTGAAACTCACTCATTTTTGTACAATATCGTTTTCTAGATTATTCTACAGGTCTTGATGGCTATGAAGCACAATATGAGGAAGCGCAATATGAGGAAGCGCAAGATGAAGAAGCGTACCATACGAAAAGTGTTGGCGACTACGAAGATTACTTTGAGGATCCCTTGAGTGGTCTCTCTTGTTACCAAGATTAGCCCTACTGTGGAGTGGGAGCGTCTAAGCGTAATCGATGAAGTCTATGTTTATGAAGACATTCTTTATAAAGTAGAAAAGACTCTAGTTTAGTTAGATTATATCTTTCTTTCTTGTCTTTAGAATCAGTTGTAATCCCTTTCATTTTCGAACTACATTCCGCTGTACTTGTGGAGTGAGATTCCGCCTCACTCTATATTTGATTTATATGTCTATTGCTATCTTTTCCGCACTCTGATGATTATCCCGTTACTTTACTTTGATTCATTTGAATAATATTGTTAACATTGATTTGGTCTTGTTCTTGATTATATTGTTGTGAACGTGGGAGGTTGATTTTACTAACTATTGGATCTTGTGGACTGTGGATCACACACTCGGGTATGCTAGATAGGGTACCGGCTGGGTGGATGTGACATAAGAAGATGCCCATTTTTCTTTCAATTTATATGTCTTATCCAACCAAGAAGTGTCTTGAAGCCAACGATTCTCTCTCAAATTCTTCCATTCATTTTCAAATTCATCAACTTCAGTGTACTCCCAAATGCATTTTTTTCAAACAGTTGCTGAATAATGAGACTTCATGCATCATATACCCGAGGTGTTTCTTTGCATGTTGTAAAATATGTTTAAAACTTATTAATATTATTTTATATAATTATCTGTTTTAATCGTGTCTTTTATCCATAGTTTTATTTAGTCCCACATCAGGTTGAGAGGAGTTGATTATATGGTTTAGATATAGTAAGGGCCTATGTAATATTAATTTGTGCAACACGAACCGAGCCTGAACCTTGTTGTGACCCTGCCATGATTATATAGATATATATTAATATTTAGAAATCTATATGACTTGGGACGTGGGTTGTGGGACACATAGCTAGGCCTTGATCCGGAAGGCCCATTTTGTCATAGGCCCTATTCCAGAAGCCCATTGCTGGGTGAAAACATGGAGATGCCATTTGAGTGGCACTCTCCTGTAGGGAGGTCAGCTGAAAGTACCTTCCTGAAGAGAGTTGAGCTGAAAGGTACCCTCACAAAAAGAGGTGTCCTTACCCTTTCACCCATAGCCTTTGGGGTTCTATATAAACCCTTTTTCGTGTTCATTTTTTACACTGAATTTCCTCCTCCTCTTTCTTTCTCTCTCTCCCTGTTGTTGTTCTGTTAAGCAGTGAACATAACCTGATACACTTTAAGAAACCTTTATGGGGTGTAACCTTGAAGGTTGGGCTGACTGATCTTGGGGTGAAGACACTGGATGTAACAACCCCTGTATTTCTAACCCGGGATCTGTATTGCAGGTCCGAGAACCCGAAGGTCTAGTCAGGTAAATTTGTGGAGTGTTCGGATAGAAGTCCATGATCCATACTCCGAACCCATGGATCTGGATTCTCTGATTGAAGAGCCTGCCTTGCTTGGTAGTTGGACTTCTGGAAGGCAAGTGATGTCTAGAGATGTCCGGAATGAAGGTAAGATCTCCCCCATGTTTTCATTAGGGTTAGGTTGTACTTGGTCATCAACCCCATGAGCAAAGCACCCTTGTACAGCAAATATACATGGGGGCGATTGCTAGTGGCAGTCGATTGAACCAAGCGATCGCTTTGAGACCGCCTTAACCCCATTTCCCCCACAGTTTTGAATGTTCGATCTTTGTCTAATCCCTTTGTAAGGGCATCTGCCATGTTCTTCTTTGATCTTACATCAATCAAAGATATCACTCCTTGTTCAATAATTTAGCACGGCCTATCTTAGCCTAATTTGTCTCCTCTTACTATTAGAGAGTGAGTTATTAGCTATCATTGTCGTTGCTTGATTATCACAGAACAAACTCAAAGAGGTTACTTTCAAGTTAATCAATGGAATATCCAGGATCAAATCTCTTATCCACTCTGCCTCATCCCTGGCTGAGGCTAGAGCATATAATTCTGATTCCATAGAGCTCAAAGCAATGCAAGTCTGTCTCTTAGATTTTCACACAATAGCTGCTCCACCTAGTGTAAATATATAACCACTAGTGGATTTGCTATTTCCTATATTTGAGCACCATGACGCATCAGAATATCCTTCCAAAATTCGAGGATGTTCAGTATAGCAAATGTTATAGTTTGTAGTACCCTTAAGATATCTCATTAACCTTTCAAGGGCAGTCTAGTGCTCTGTACTAGGATTACATATGAAGCAACTCAGCATGCCTACTGTATAGGCTATGTCTGGCCTAGTGCAACTCATTGCATACATGAGACTACCAATCAGTTTAGAATATTCTGACTGATTCACAGCTTTACCATTATTCGGTAAAAGCTTTTTGTTATAATCATTTAGTGTCTCTATCGGTTTGCATTCACTGTATCCCCATCTGGAAAGTAGTTTTTCGATATAATTGGATTGGCTAAGGGTAATTCTTTGCTCAGAAAACTTACTTTCATACCAAGAATGGTGTCTACAACACCAAGATCCGTCATGTCAAATTCTTTAGCTAAGGTTTCTTTGATGTCACTCACTACAAAATGATCAGAACCAAGAATCAGCATGTCGTCTACATACAAGCAAATAATTACAACCTTATTCGACATAGACTTATAGTAAAGGCATTTATCAGAGTTACTAGTTTGAAAGCCAAAAATCTTTATTATTTTGTCAAATTTTTTATGCCATAATTTAGGTGCTTGTTTAAGACCATATAAAGATTTGTTTAGCTTACAAACTTTATGTTCGAGACCTTTCATGACATACCCTTCAGGTTGGTTCATGTAAATTTCTTCAGTTAGGTGTACATTGAGAAAGGTTGTTTTTACATCCATTTGATGCACAACATAGTGCTCAATAGATGCCAAAGCAATAAGAATTCTAATCGTGGCTAGAGGGCAGACCGGTGAGTAGATATCAAAGTAATCCACCCCACTAACTTAAGTATAGCCCTTAGCTACTAAACGTGCTTTATACCGAGCTACAAAACCATCAAGATTTAGTTTCTTCTTCAATACCCATTTACAACCTACACACTTGGCACCTTTAGGTAAATTAACTAAAGTCCATGTGTTATTTTGTTGTAAAGAGTACATCTCATCATCAGTTGACTCTGTCCATAACAAAGAATCCCTAGATCTCATTGCCTCCTTATAGGTAGATGGATCATTCTCTAAATGGTAGGTTACATAGTCCTCACCAAAATCTTTGGGTACTCTATCTCTTTTAGAAGTATGCTTAAGTTCTGATTCAAGGATCAAACTGGGATTAGTGTCAAAAGTAATTGGTTCAGATTCCATAATCGATTCCGTAACCATTTTTGTTAGACCTGCCTTGATCTCGAAGAAACTTATTTTCAAAGAACATTGCATCCCTAGATTTTATCACCACATTTGTTAGTGTTAGAGCGATCAATCACACACAATTGAATAGAAAACAAGGAAGAAGCATACACCGATTTTACCCTGATTCACCTCAATGTAAGGCTACTTGATAGCATACACCGATTTTACCCTGATTCACCTCAATGTAAGGCTACTTGATAGCATTAGGTTTTTTACTATATTCATCTCGAAAACAACTACATACAATGAAGAAGCATACACCGATTTTACCCTGATTCACCTCAATGTAAGGCTACTTGATAGCATTAGGTTTTTTACTATATTCATCTCGAAAACAACTACATACAATGTTCTGTTACAAGAGAATATATATAGGCGCTTAGAAACCTTAAGTCACAGTAATTCAAGGGCTGAAGCCAAATTGTAAAGAAACTCTGAGGGCCACAAAAACATGGACCCTTTACAGGCTATGGGGTGTTGTCCTCACACCCCAGCTGGAGCGGCCTCCCTGGACCCCCGCCCACTCACTGGGGAGCGGGACCCCTATGTCCTTCGGCTACACAATGTGAAGTATATATGAGTCATACTCAACAATTTTGAACTTAAGAGCAAAGATCGATTACATACATCTGTTATCAGTTTCACTTGATTTGACTTAGATAAACCTGCACGATATCATATTTAGATTAGATTTAGCTAGGTTTGAGTGCAGCCATAAAGGTGATGATTTGAATGAAGCGCCATGGAAAGCCTTAGAATCAAAAGTACGGCTCTTGTTATGTATTAGGATGGTTGGTATGAGAATGAAAATAGAATATGAAAAGGGGGTCATTTTAGTTTTCAACCAACCTTTTCGGTGCCTTCAAGTTTGAAATTTCAAAAAACTTAACAGTGAGAGACGTACTAATTGTTTTAGGACCCAAACATAATTTATTACATTAAAAAAACCTAACATTAGTTATACTCTATTAAAAGGATCCTCAAGTAAAAGGCTCTTAAAGATTTCACAATTTCAAAATACATACGATGTTTTCTCTTCCCAGGAAATTCTAGCCATTTGTGTTCAACTAATCTGCCACATGGCATTATGAGACTCATCCAATTGTGCTCTTTTGAAACCTTCCATGAAATCAAATAAATTACTTGTTTGATGCCATTAAAAACAACAAAAGATGTGGACAATAGAATACTGAACGGGTCTTACGGATCCTTTTTAAGGTGTCGATGGTGAGTCTCTTATAAAGTGTACAGAACAGAAGAAATTCTTATCTCAGAAAGAGAGAGAAAACGAGAGAAGAAGATGGCTACAGCAGACAAAGGAGCTTCTTTACAGGAAGAGAAGCCAACAACAAAAGACTGCCAAACAGATCCAGCTAAGGTCTTGATCTAAAGATTATATAAATGCTTTCACAAACATTTTCTTTTTGCCTATTTGCTTCTATTTCTTTGTCTACTTCAATTTATGGTTTATGATATAAAAATTGAATTTCAATAATCATAAATAATCATTTTAGCAGACTTCACACCCAAGAAAATTATCTCCACTGCTCACCATATTGGGAGCCTAAAGTATGTTTGGGCAGTGGCTTTCTTGGGCTTGTCCAAGTCTAGGTGTGTGAGGTCAAATCTGAGCTCAAGGCAATCTCGTTTTTGTTTGGCTCACCCAACCTGATTCACTTGACTTTCTTTGATTTTGGGTTGGGTTTTCCTGATTGATTCAATGTTGTTAAGGTGGATTGATATGAAAAAAGATAAGATGAATCTACTGTCAAAATTTTTCTCACAAATAGAGTCTGACGAGACAATATTTTCTACATAGTCTTAACTCAACAATTTTTACTGAGAGATTGTCTCGATATCTTGACCTCAAGTTACGATTATGGCGCACCTACCATTGCACCAAGACTCATCCCTTTTGCTATGAACAAGAATAAAATTGTAAAATAGACACCAGTTTTTTGAGAGAAACATATGTTAATTGGTCAATATTGGCCGATATCCAAGGTTTAAAGTATCAGTATCGAGTATCGTATTGGTCAGATGATTTTAAGAGACGTATTGTCCTATATCGAGTATTGTATATCTTTGATTAATATATTTTAGTTTAATTCAATGGAGAGACATATCAAGATGTATCGTATCGGTTGGGTCGAATATGGATACGTATCGGCTAGTATCGTATGGTATCGTGGAATACTTTAAACCTTGCCGAAATCTATACAATATTTATTACAAACCCTAATTGGAATTGAATATGGCATGTACATTTGATCCATTCAGGAATATGTAGAATATAGGTTAAATGCATAGTCTATTACATTTCATTGAAAAGTTCTTGACACCCTTGCATAAAATCAACTTATTTCAAAGTTGTTTTGATTTCATAAAGTAGTTAAAATTGAACTGTGATTGTATATTAGGGTTTCATTCTGCATCTTATATTCCATTTATATCTTGGTTTCATTGTTTTCAGCTTATTGGTAATGTTACCCATGATAAGCTGTGTGATACCATGCATGAGAAGTACCAGCACATTGATGGGGAGCTAGAGGATGAACTCTTCTCTATTTCTGCAACAGAGCATGAGAGTGCCCTTGAACAACCAAAATGAAGATTTTCTCAGAGATCCTCCTGCTCCCACTGATGTCTTTTAGTTTGTAAAGGAATCTTAAAAAGCTTAGTGAAGTTTTCCTTTTTCCTTTCCCTATCTTTTTGGCCCATCTAGTTAACCTCTTTTGCAACTTCTGTTTTCCTTAAATAACAATGAAAAAATTCTAGATTATTTTCCATGTTGGATTGGCCAAAACCGCCTTTTTCTTAAGTCTATGAAGAACTCATTAACGTATTTTCTATTAGAATGGTGATAAGTAGGGATTTAGTTCATGGAATTGGTCATCGTCTATTTCAGGCGGTTTGCACAGATTTGCCCCTAAGATTTCTGATATTGCTTTCCTTCTAATACTATTTTGCCTTTATTTTTTATAATTCCAATTCCTATATCCATGGTCATAAAGAGAAAAATATTAAAATGATGCAATCTCAATTTGATTATGACTGGAGAGTAAAGGATAAATTGCTTTCACCTTACTAACATCCAGAAGGAAGGCAAAAGGTATAGGCAAAGGGGAACGAATGGTTCCTATTAAGAATGTTACTTGTTTCTCTCTCTCTCAGAGACAAAAAAACAAACTTTGGCACGCTTTGACTTACATATCCAACTGAGTGTGTATGTGTATGTAAGTTACAGAGAAAGAGAGATCATCTTCATTTGGGTGGCAGGGTCTTGCTATCACGCAACAGTACAAATATATCTTGAAATTTCCTTATAATGCTGGAAGAGGGCTGGGGAAATTTTGATTCCTTCACCAATACCATTTGGCAACTATAAGTGAATCACTAAACTCAACCCTAATTTCGTGTATGAAAATTTGAAGAAAGGAAATCGGTTGGTAATAAAGCCATCCAATGTAAACTCAAATCTAGGGCTAAGGGTATTTGAGTAATTTTTCTAAATCTAAGGGTTGCCCAAGGTACAACCTCTTGGCGGCCATTTTGGTGGACGGCGAACCGAAACGGCCACTGAAAAACGATATTGCGAGATATTGCCGATATTCTTGGCGATATCTCGCTATTTATAGCCAAGAAATCACTTTATCGCCGATAAGTTTGACGAAAAATAAAAAAACGTAGGTTTTGTCTACCGTTTACCTTCAAACCCTAACCTCTACTAAATCATTCATGGCCGTTGCTACTTCCTACCTCTCTAACTCTCTCACCTTCTTGCGAAACCAAATAACTTTCCCATTTTCCAAGCTAATCAAGTCCGATGGTTTCATTCTTGACTGTAGAAGTAGGTGGAACTGTGGATCAGTGAAAATAAGTAGAGATGGGAAGAGACAAGAACGATAAATTTTAGGTTCGATCGTCAACCAATGGAACCAACAGATCGAGAAGATCAACTTGCTTTTGATCATCGCCGGCTTATGTTATCTTCTTCTTCTCCCTTCCCTTGCTTCCTTCACAAATCGACTGGATTAAACTGCTCCATCGTGTAAAGGAAACCAAGGTAAGGATATTGATGAAAGAAAACCGATGACTCTCTGTTTGGCACTCACGAGAAAGGTCTAGAAATCAATTGAAATGAATTGAATTAATTAATATTGTAGATTACATCATCATGTCATCAGGTGTAGTGTGTGGAAGCGTGGACACCACAAATCCCTCTTCACACTTCATTTTCAAGTAGGACCCCTTCATTTTATATCTTTTTTCTATAATACCCCTTCACCTGTTTTACTGTGTTCTGAGCTCTGAACAGCTCCTCCAACCGAAATACCTGGGTAATATCGGCGAAATATTGCCGACAATTCAGGGTTTTATTAGTTTTGCCAGCCAGCGAAACCCCAAAATTCAGCGATATTTTACACCTTGGGTTGGCCAGAAATTCCAGCAAAGAAGGGGGTTGATTCAGGGAGTTTAGGGTATTCTGCTACTTTAAAGAAACCCTGTTGTAATAGCAGTTCAGTTCTGAAATTTTAACTAAATTTAAACTAGGCTTAGGGTGATTTCGGCTAGGGTTAGGGAAAGGTCTACACTTGCTGCCTTTGAAGGTCCAGGTCTTATTCTTATGGTTCTGGAGCATGGGAAAGGTCTGGATTTTAAGAGAACTAGGTTTTAGACTTTAGAAGTTTTGAAGGAGGCGTGGCAGATTGCAGAACAGAAGGGGAAGAGAGAGAGAGGTTGCAATGGGGGTGGGGATGTCCTATGAGGACCACGCATGGCAGGGTAGGGTGGGGAAGGGTTTGCATGAGAGGGAGGAGGTAGGGAGAGGGGGTCTATGGATTTACTTACTTGTAGGGTTCTGGAGGCTTGCTAGAATTGTTGTTTGAACACTGAAGATGCTTGCTGGAGTTGCAGAACTGGAACTTAGAAGTTTGAAGAATGTGAATTCAGACAATCACAGGATCCCTCTCAAACGAACCTTGCGAATAGCACTTTGGCTGCAATGCTCTCAATAATTTTATTCATCTAAACTGAAAATTACGTAGACTGTTCAGCTACTTATAGCTTTCAAAGGACTCTTAACTTAGGTGAGAATCCTACTTTGGTACAAGGGAGCTTTTTATACATAGGGATGGGGATATTACATATGTCGCCAGCAAGGGTAAAATCCACAACCTCTTCAGTAAGAACGGTTGGTCTTACCAACCAAGCAACCCTTAACCAAAACTCTTGAGTTGAAATCTAATTACTTAAAGACCTCAAACTCTTGATTTGGAACCTACTAAAATACAGATGCTAATAATTAGACTTTAAATTCACTTAAATAAACACATATTGAATTCTTAAAAAAAAAAAAAAAAAAAAAAAAAAAAAAAAAAAAAAAAAAAAAAAAACAAAACAAAAAAAAAAAAAAAAAAAACAAACAAACAAACAAACAAACTCATGTGACTAATTGAAGATAACTAGGAACTCACAAAACAACTTCTAGTAAAAAACAACTCCTAAGACCAAACCCGACACAGTTCAACTTACTAATTTGAACTCAAATAAATTTATGAATTAATCTGAAAAATATTCCAGACCTAAAAGCGGGGCCAAAAAAAACCTAATAGAGGTTCAGCTATGTTTGGGTGGTTTCTTGTAGCCATCTTGTGGGCCACACTTGAGGTTTTGGCCAAGGGTCCTTGTCTTCATATCTCCATCTTGACCATAAAATTGATATGTATCTTTAATTGGTATTTTTTTCAGATATGACCAAAAAGCATATGAAAAATGTCATTTTTTTATCAAGAAACCTCAGAATTCTAAACAAAATTATCCTTTTTGTCTATAATTGAATGCTTGAGCATGATACAAGACACTGATATAAAAGATGTGTAATTATAGACCAATTAAATATCCTAGCCAAATTGTTGTCTTTAAGATTGAAATCTCTCTTGGATTATTGTATTTCTCCTCTTCAAGGGGCTGTTGTTCCTTAGAGGACAAATACAAGATAACCTAATAATTGTCCTTGAAGTCTTTTATTATCTTAAAAGTAAAAAGACAGAAAAAACAAGGTTTTGTGCCTATTAAACTTGATCTATCTAAAGCATATGATAGAGTTGAATGGGATCTACTTGTTCTTGTGTTTCATTTGCTTGGTTTTCCCATTGAAATGTTGGGAATGGATTTTTTTTTTCTTTTCCCTCTTATATGTTCAGCATCGTTTTCAATAAAACCCAATTGGTCTCCCAATGGTTTTTTAAATGCTTCTAGAGGACATAGACAAGATTTCTCATTAAGCCCTTACCTATATGTTCAATTTCATTATGGAAGTCCTATCACGAATATTAAATAAATACAAGACTCTTGAGGGCTTTAAAGGCATCAGGGTTGCTCATAATGCCCCTAAAGTCATGCACTTGTTTTTTTCATCAATGATGCCTTTGTATTTTGTAGAGCATGTCCTGAAGCATACTCACTATAAGATCAGCCATTTAACCTTTTTGCTAGCTTATGGGGCCAAAATTAAATTTTCGTACGAGTGACTTTTGTTTTATACCAAAATTTACTAGTCTTTACTGAAATAACTTGGTGCCATTACACGATCGCTCCTTCCTTTAAACTTGGTAAATATTTAGGAACTCCCCTTGTCACACCCCACCCGCTGGTATTGGTCCCGCTCGACAACCCGTGGGTGCGATTCACAGTCACAAGATCCATGGTTTACCATCAATGATAAAAATGCAAGCAATAATAATCAAGAGCAAGAATAATCCAAATAATTAAATAAAAAGAATTACATGAATCCAATACTCAAAAAGAAATAATCAAAGAAAAAGGAATAAAGTAATATATCCCAAAATTTATATAGTTCAGCAAAAGCAAGAGTTAAATCAATTCTGATTATTTCTTTGTGTTCTCTTATGGGTAGTGGTCTTTTTTTTTTTTCTAGATTTGCAATGAAGAGAGTCATCTAGCCTTCCTCCATTGACTTCTTAAAATAACGCGCTACTTGCCTCTTATTGCCATCAATGGGTGCTATAAGCGCACCCCAAGCATTTGTAGATCATTTTGTAACATACATCTCCACTTCCCATTGGCACCTCCATAACTTCTTCACATGAGTCATTCCAGTCACACGGAATTTCTCTTGATACAATTCAACTCACAAAAAGGAATGAAGTCTGACGAATTCAGTAAGGAAACACATCTCACATACATATCGACATTGTATCATGGTAAACAACATTTATAAAGAATGATATGCAAATATATGGATGCAGCTATAATTCTAACTATACAAGTCTCTAATATGGCAAACATGCTTTAAGATATTACACCATCCCTCCTCTTGGTTGGTCTAGTCACTCTACTCCCTCATGGACTAGTTACCTCTATTGGGATCTTGGGAAAAGGGTTCAGTCCTAATCAATCAACCATGACTAATGTTTAGGTCCACACTCTCTCACCACGACCATTGGCATAAATACTGGTTCATGACCCCAGTTTTCATAGGCTTGGTGGTGCCTACATTATACACATTCAACCAAGGGCATGTGACAGTTCCTCTCTTTATCAAGCTGTTTATAACCACTAAAACAAAATTGCTAAACTAAACATTTCCAATGACGAAAACAGACAACATGTTTGGCAGTTTGACTTATAAACATGTGTATACAGTCCAAAGTCCTGTTACGTTTACATTTGAGTTTTTAACAGCATTTAGTTAAGTACATACATTCTTAAAGGAAAGATATACATCCACGGTCCAGTTAAGCAACCATCAGTTGCAACAAAAAAGAAAAGAAAAGAAAGGTTTCCCATCTTCTATTTTAAAGGCGTTGTTAGGTGACAGCACCCTTGCGCCTATCATGTATCTGGGGACTTGTCAACATTTACAATAGTGAGTTTTACGGCCCAGTAAACAATATAGACAACCATGTAAGTAAGTTAGGCAAGTCATCAAGCATCAATTATCACATCAAGGTCACATAGCATTATGCATTCCAATTTTCCTTTCATTTATTTCATCTCTGTTATCTGGTGTTATAGTCTTGAGCCTAAGTAAATCCAGAGGATGCACATTTTTCTTCACTACTAAAGTGGCTTCTAGGCACAAGGCTTTGTACACCTCGTGGATTGCCATTGGCACAAACTCTTTCCACTTTTCAGTCTTGCTTCATGCCCTCCCATTTGGGTACATTAAATACCAAGACTTACAGAAGCCATTACATTTTATTTCTTTCTTTATATTCAATTTCAGTTTTGCATTACTATACCCTGTCCATTTCAATTATCACTCAGCCTTATCTGAATAAGACGTGATACAATTCATATAATCCCATCATTTAAATAAGAAAACATGCAAGATGATTCTGAATTTAACAAGCATAAGCATCATTTCAAATTCTTGATTAACAATTCAAGAATACTATCAGCATTTCAATCAAGTCCTCAAGCTGTCATTCAATCCCATGCATTTCTATTCCATTCACAAAGCGATATATCATGCTTTTCCATAAATTGTATAAGTGAATAAATAAGATAGATTTTATATTAACATATGAATGCTACCTGTCTACTAAGTAGAATCACCCACTTATAACATACATAGGTTGGTCAATATCACTTACTTAGTCATGTTCCATGTCCGTTTCTCAATCTTGCCTCAATTGAAAAGTCTATCTTCACTCCTGTATTTCGAATAATTATCAGCTATTTTCAAGTATGCATGAACCAATGGGATTTCCCCTTTATTTTCTCTCTCCTCCTTTCTCTCTCCTCTCCACCTCTCCTCTCTCCTCTCTTTCTCTTTTTCTTCTCTCTCCACTCCACTTCCATGCACAGAACAACCAACTTTCCACTTTATACTCTCTCTCCTCATGTCCTTGTCATCCTCTCTCTCTTCTTATCTCTTCCTCCACTTAATTTCTCCTGTACCTTTCCTCTATGCTTTCTCTCTTCCGTAACGGTTCTGCAATTCTATATTTCTCTTCCTCTTTCTTTTTCTCGTTAGTTCTACTTCTGAACTTCTCTTTATTTTTCTCTCATCTCTCTTCTCTCTCTCTCTGAAATTTCTCAATTTTACATGCATGTACCACTTTTCCAACTCTCTCTGTGTACTATCTCAACGTTACATGCAGAACACCACCTTCTCTTGTGTTTTTCTTTTAACTTCGGTTTACACGCATAACCGCCTCCACATACTTATCACTTCTCTCCTCTCTTTCTTTTTCTCTTAGCACCTCATTTCTTAATTGCCTAAAAATCTACCACGTTAGGTGAGAGTGAGAGGGAGGTGTCATCCCTCCATATATATATATATATATATATATATAGGAGAGAGAGGAGGGACATTTAAACGTCCATTGTCAAAAGTACAGCGGAAAACAAAATAGCTCGTTTTATTCAATATATATATGGGGCAAAGAAGAAATGAAAATGATTTTAAAAAAAAAATGGTTTATCAACAACAAAGAATAAAAAAAGGGATTCTTTTTTTCGAAGAAAACATATTTGATTGATGGAAATGTAAGAAGCATGACACGACCCTTTATTACGATTACAAATATTCATTTTGAGAGTAAAGAAACTTTTTCCTATCCCCATGAATCGGACAATACTATCTTACTGCCTTTACTTATATTGGTCTTATTTACTTTATTGGTCGGATTCATCGGAATCCCTTTCAATCAACGAGGAGTGGATTTTGATATATTATCCAAATGGTTAACTCCGTCGATAAATCTTTTACATTCTAATTCCAATTCAAGCAATTCTGTGGATTCGTATGAGTTTGTGATAAATGCAATTTTTTCTGTTAGTGTAGCTTATTTTGGAATATTTATAGCGTTGCTTTTATATGGGCCTTTTTATTCATCTTTTAAGAAATTAAAAATAACTAATTCAATTGTTAAAATGGTTCCTAAGAGGGTTTTCTGGGACCAAATTCTAAATATTATATACAATTGGTCATATAATCGCGGGTATATCGATTTTTTTTACCTAAAAACTTTCATTAGTGGTATAAGGGGATTAGCCGAATTTTTTTATTTTTTCGATAGACGAGTAATTGATGGAATTACGAATGGTATTGGTGTTACAAGTTTTTTGGTAGGAGAAAGGGTTAAATATATAGGTAACGGGCGAATTTCTTCTTATCTTTTCTTGTATTTGTCTTATGTATTAATCTTTTTATTAATTTATTACTTTAAATTCATATTTATTTTTTCATTTTAAAATAAAAAAATAAAGTTTTTAGTTATTTTATATATATATATATATATATAAAACTTAATAGTGAGCTTCTTTATGGGCTTGTGGTTTCACTTTATTATCTTACGCAATGCCCACTCTAAGGTGCGAATGTTAATACTTTCGGGTCAAAAAATTATACTGATCATTTCCTTATTTTCAGTTCAATCTAATTATACCGTTGTGGGACCCAAAAGTGATGTCGGATCTCGACTAAAATATCAATTGGAATCTAGTTCCATTTAAGCTATCATTTAATTGCACTCGGACCATTTGATTAAACCATCAAACCAACCATCATGATCTTTTAATAACCTTCAAGACTGGAGCATTCACACACAATAATAAAATAATAATATAAAAAGATGTGGGGCATCACATCCTCCCCTCCTTAAATATAAGTGATCAATCCAGCTACCTTTGAAGTCAATCACATAGGCCCTAAGCATATCTTCCAATATCTGAATAGTCCTTTCAGATTGCCCATCCGTCTGAGGAATGAAAGTTTTGCTAAAGTTTAGTTGAGTGCCCAACACCTTCTGTAAACTTTTCCAAAATATGGAAATAAATCTAGGATCACGATCTGACACAATAGAATTGGGTTCTCCATGTAACCTCACAATCTCCTTCACATATAGTTTAACCAGCTTATTTAGGGAGAAGTCAATCCAAATGGGTAGAAAATGGGATGACTTTGTCAGTCTATCCACAATTACCCAAATTGCATTATAACCTTGTGGAGTCCTTGGTAAGGAGGTAACAATGTCCATGGTAATATGCTCCCACTTCCACTCAGGTAGGTTTAGGGGTTGTAACAAACCTGAGGGTCGTTGGTGTTCTGCCTTTACCAATTGACAAGTCATGCATTTATGTACATACTCCACTATCTCCCTCTTCATATTGTTCGACTAGAAATTATCATTCAAGTCCTGATACATCTTTGTGCTACCAAGGTGCACTGAGTATAGGCTATTATGTACTTCCCTCATCAGTTCATGTTTCAATTCTTCATCCTAAGGCACACACAACCTTGATTTATACCTAATGATTCCAGTTGGATCAACACTAAAATCTACCAACTTTTCATCTTTCATTCTTCCTTTAACCTTTTGTAGAAAAATATCATCATTTTGTTTTTCTTTAGTCTGTTCAAGATTTGAAGGTTTTACAATCAAACTTGCAACCAATGTTGTAACCTTACCTCCAATCATAACTTCAATTTCCATCTTCCTTGCATCTTCTATAAGATGAGGCTGACTCGTTATTAGAGCCGCAGAGTATCCTTGTGACTTCCTACTTAAAGCATCAGCCACCACATTTGTTTTACTAGGATGGTAGTTAATATTGCAGTTGTAATCTTTTAATAATTCTAGCAATCTTCTTTGTCTCAGGTACAATTCTTTTTGAGTGAAGATGTATGTGAGACACTTGTGGTTAGTGTATATCTCACATTCTTCTCCATACAAGTAGTATCTCCATATCTTCAGTGCAAAGATAACTCCTGCCAATTCAAGATCATGAGTTGGTTAGTTTTGTTCATAGGGTTTCAATTGTCTTGATACATAGGCGCTAACCTTTCCATGTTGCATAAGCACACAACCCAATCCACTTCTTGATGCATCACTATATATAATAAATCCTTCGGTTCTAGATGGCAAACTTAAGACAGGTTCAGTTATTAATCTCAGCTTTAGCTCTTGGAAACTCTGCTCACATTCATCTATCCAAGAAAATTCGACTCCTTTCTAGTGAGTCAAGTTACAATTTTTGAAAATCCTTCAATGAATCTCCTGCAATAACCGGCTAGTCCCAGAAAACTCCTTATTTCAGTCACATTAGTTGGTCTGGCCCAATCCATTACAACTTGGACTTTACTGGGATCCACCATAATACCTTCCATAGAGATCATGTCCTAAGAACACAACCTTGTCAAGCCAAAATTCAAACTTTTTAAACTTAGCATAAAGCTTCTCATTTCTTAGAGTTTGTAGAACTGCTCTCAAATGTTCTTTATTACTCTTTGAGTATATCAATGTATCATCAATAAAGACAATAACATACTGTCCAGGACATTATGGAACACCCTATTCATTAAATCCATAAAGGCTGTCAGTGCATTAGTCAACCCAAAAGGCGTTGACCAAAAAAAAAAAAACCCAAAAGGCATACCAAGAAACTCATAATGTCTGTATCTAGTCCTGAAAGCAATCTTTGGCACATCTTCTTCCCTCATCCTCAATTGGTGATAGCCTAACCTCAAGTCAATCTTAGAGAATACCTTTGCTCCTTGTAGTTGATCAAATAGGTCATCAATCCTAGGTAAGGGGTACATTATGAATGAGAGTCAAAACAGAGCAACAATTGGACCGACTAGGCTTCTGTGACCCAACCGTCGCTTAGGGGGTTTGGTTGGGCCAATCAACTACCCTAAGTGACTGCCCCTAATACAGACAATGCCTCAAGTTCGAAATTCTAACTTTTGATCTCCCAATTTTAATCCAATTTTGGGATGATCTAAATCCAAATTTCATCTATAAAGAGCCTACAACATAAGCACAAACCAAAACTGTAGAAATTTAATGATTCAGTAACCACTCATCTCCATCAATCAGATCAATCCTTTATTCAGACATAAGGATCCGTGAGCGGACATGATCCAATCAAGAACACTGATGGAAGAATAGAACCATCACAAATAACTATCTACAGAACCATGGAAGAAGGATTCACATTATTCTAAGAGAAGAGGAATAGATATAGAGAGTGTGATATCAACTTACCTCTGATTGATTCGCTAAACTGACAAGGTGTCACATCCCCCCAAACAATACCCTAACCGGGATACCTGGAGGTGTGATTCCACAGGTCCCACAGTGAAGTCTAGGGAAACCATATAACCACATATCGCAATAACACAATCATGAGCAAGAATAATCAATGTTTACCTTTATTAATCAATCAAAGGAAATAATCTTGAAATATTATCAAAGTATAATTAGAGAAAATAACTATAGTGTAGCGGAAAATAACTCTATAGGTCCAAATGTGGAAGAGCAGATCAAAATACTAAAGTAAGTCTAAAACTATTACATCAGGAATAAACTAAGAACCAAAAGAAGACTATTCTATTCATATAACTCTTTCAACTCAAATAAAGTATGATCATATTCATAAATTGTTGTAATTGGAAAAAGTCGCACTAGCTCCAAGATAGGACTAATCTTGGTACGCTTCATAATCACACAAGGCACCTTCACCGTTATCTTCGTAACAACTAACACTTTGTAAATAGTATTAGTCACTCGTCGTGGCTTCGATGTCTTGACTCTCAAAGTCATCGGTACCTACAACAGAATCTAAAAACATATCCCCCAAAGGATGAGCTCAAAAGAACTCACCAAGTATTTCAATTCACAATAAACAACTACATACAATTCAAAGCAAACATGATGCAATGATATGAGACAATGAATCCAAGCATGCTTCTAACTCTAAGTATGTTTGTCACTATTGGCAGATACACATTTAGATAGAACACCATACTCTTTTGGGTAGGTCTCAAATCACTCTCCCTCACGGCTCTGATGCATGTCTTTTGGGTTATCCGGTAGTAATTGGGTCATGCATTCTTCTAGGACCCTTGGTTGGGGTTTAGGTCAACACTATCGCTCACCACCATTGGTTTGAGTATTGGCGCGTGTCAGGGTAATACATAGCCCAATGCAAGTCATCTACTTAGTCACATCTACTCATAGTCGGATATCTCCCTTCCGTGCTTATGCAATCCATTCTGATATCTCCCTCCCTAGAGTCACCGTCTCCCTCTAGGATATGTAAACTCTTAACCATATTGATCATCCATATATGATAAACGGGAAGCTCTCATGTCCTCTCACGGGTTGGTTACTGGTCTTGAGCGCCCATGAGCCCAAGCTTATCATATGCAACCCTACCAATGAATGGCCCCTACAATGTGAATTATGTCCTCTCATGGCTCTAATGCACATCTTTTGAGAATTTTCATTGCTGCCACAGGTCACTCGATCACAATTCCCCTTCCGATAGGTTCAGATATGACATGTTTTTCCCTAGCCAAACTCATCTAGACAAATCCTAGATATATCAACCAGTGATCAGGGAAAGCACCAAGGGGCACCATAGGAAAGCGTCCCATACCACCTCCATTGATGTTCAATGACAGAAATGCCAAAAGGGCATTCCCCATTCCCCAATCACAACTTAAGCAATCACATCATGTCATGATTTCATAGATTTCACAATATAGTCTAATTCACAATCACATCATTCATATTCCATATCAGTTTAAAATCAAGTCATGAATAGCCTACTATAATTATATAAGTAAGACATTATAGAAAAAGTAAAACGACAGTAGCTAACACATGCATATAAGTCCTAATATATCAAAGCATGTATTTGTGCATATTGTGAGTGAATGTACTCACCTTATATCCAACTTTTCAAACTCCAAATAAGATATCAAAGAGCAAGTCCAAAATCAGTAAAATAACCCTAAACAAACATATAGAGAGTATAAGAAACAAACTCTAATGATCGGAGACGAAACGGAGTCAAAACGGAGCAAAGTTGCTATTAGGCACACCTTTGGTTGATTGGCTTGGTCGATTGGATCGACCAAAACTACTGTGTATGGACAATAACTTCCAACTTTGGTCAGAAACTCATTGGAACACATCAAAACACTCCGAAATTATTAGGAAATTCTAAAACAACATATGGAGGCTATTTATGATGATTTAAACATCAAACAAGGCCTTTGGAATAGAAACCCGATAAATCACCTAATAGGCTTGATCCGCATATTCTCACGGAAATGCTAGAATGAATGGGGATTCATTCTAAAGGTAAGAAAATAGTAGATCATGCATAGAAAACAACCTAGGAATAGATCTAACATAGATTAGAATCAAATAACTACAGTAAGAGTAAATCATGGCCTAATGCTAAATCAAATCATTAAAAACACTTCTTATTGTCTAAGGAAATAATAGAATGAATAAGAATTCACTCTAAGACTATGAGGATCAGAGACTAGGCCATTACAGTAGTGTAAGACCTTCCTCACAATGAAAACAAATAGTAAAAATAGTAGAGAGAATAGATCAGTGAAGTATAGGATTGAATACTAACCTTGTAGAAGAAGATCAATGGATGAACTTCACTTGGATGCTTGGATGGTGATGATGTTAAGTTGGGAGTTGTGTTAGAGTTTGGAAGGAAATCTAACTCGAACATTGATGGATTTGATAGATGGATAAAGTGTTCCTTGATGACACGTGTGGAAGGTCAAAATAACAACAAATTCATTCATCAGAAACCACAAACATTAAATGAAAAATTGCCTTTCATCTTGAGAGTTTTGTTTACAAGTTCAACCGAGATCCCCAACAAAATTGTTTCGAATTGGGCATTGTTTTAGATGTCAGTTTCAAATAATCGTTGGAGCAAGTAAGACTGTAACTACGGATAGACAAGCAAACAAAACGAAAAAAAAAAAAAAAGCAAGCAGAAGAAGAAGATTTTCAATGTTTACAGGCTTAGCACACAACTAGTAACCTCCTGACCCTTATCCAAGCATTTCTCTAGATTGGAATCCTTCTTTTTGCAATTGATGAATGCCAAATTCTCCATTCTATATTTTGTTGCTATGTGCTTAGAAGCGGACATAAGTACGGACGAAGTGGGGATCGGCTTGCCAACGGCATCGACAGTACTCGCCATCTCCAAATTCTACTCACTGCCTCGTTGATCAACAACAAACCCAAATTTGACTATAAAACTTAGATTTTTAGGGTTAAAGTTTTCATATGAAAACCTGAAATAAACCAATTTGAGAGTTCAAGATCTAGTTACCTTCCTTCTCCATTTGATGGCTCTGGAGTTTTCAGTTCTCAAATCAAAACCAACCAATTTCAAGACTTAAGGAGACCCGCTGCAGAAGGTTTCACTCCATATCACAGCTCTACCTTGCGCGCTCGATGGTGCTATGTTGCCCTTATTTCAGAAAATCTCTCTGTCTGGTCGCTTTGAGCCTGCACCACACTTGAAATTATGGCGTTGTATAAAGGGGGCGTTTGTAAAACTTCCTCAAGGAACATTTTTTTCTGTTTTCATGTGCTTTGAGGACAAAAACCAACTGAAATGCATTTGAAAAACCGGTTTGTTTTTCGGATATCACTCAAGAAACAGTTTGTGCAAAACACTTACAGAGTTGTTTTCCTATTTCAGAAACAATTCAAGGAAAAGTGTGCCTGATAAAATGAACGTCAACCCGTCAAATGTCTTCAAATGTTTCAAGAGGGGCTCGAACGACTCTGCAACTCCAACAGCAGCTGAGGTCGTCTCTTCCAGTCCGCAAACTCAATTCCTTCACAAGGTAGCTTCGTTAATCTTTGTCTATCACTACTTCTTTTTGAGATCGGACTAAATATTGTGTTTGATCGATTTTTCTGGTCCTGCTTCTCTCTTTTTTGTTGTGTTTCAAGTGCTTTTTTCTTCTAGATGATTATTTTCGGTTGCTTTTTCTTTTGTTTTCTTCAGTGGGTGGGGATGGATATGAAGAATGTGCAATCCGCAAACCATATACTTGTTCATGAACTCGCTAGATTGCTATAAAAATATTTGTCTTCTCAAATCTAAATTCTCTGTTCTGTTCTATGAAGTTTTAGATTAAATTCGTTTCCATTGCTTATTCTACTTCATCTTTTTTCTTTTCTTTTTTAATATCATTTCGTTGCTTTTTGTATGTCAACAACAGAAGGTAATTTGCTATGTGCTGCAAAAGAACGGAGATGTGAAGGGCCAAAAGACATAAAGATGACTCCGAAATTAGACGCATCAACTATATTAGTCCCCGCCAAGGTCTAAAGTATATCGGTCGGGTGATCTTAAAAGACGTTTCAATTTGTACCTGATATGGGAGAAATCATAATCGAACCGGGTCCGCCTGTGGTTCGATCCTCAACCCCAGTCGGGAAGAAAGGAACCGACTTGCATCCAAGTGGGCTGGGTTTAAGAGCTAACTTACTGAGGAAGCAAACTGACTCAGTCAACAAGCACGCCGAATCCGTGATAATCGGAGCCAACAGATCGTCAAGCAGACGGTTAAACGGCATTTATGGGAGCAAACGATCGTGCTTACTTGGGTAACTGCCACGCTATGATCGTGCAGTTAGCCATTATCCTACCGCGAATGGATCTAATCATTAAGATTGGACGGCCACCCGAAGAAGGTTTGAGTAAATCCAATGAAGGAGATTCGAGGGTAAACCCTATATAAGCACAACCTACTTTCAAGAGAGGTATCTGAATTGTATTCTCAATATTCGTATTCATACTTTTGCTCTATGCTAAGCAGAGCCTTTTGTGATCAGTTCATTAGCTGACTTAGCCTTCGGAGGTGGACTCCCGACCCCAGTGGTCGGGCCACATCTGACGATTGCTTTTGCAGGTCATCCATCAGAGATCTAAGGGTTTAGCAGATTTTGGACGCATCATTTGGCGCCGTATGTGGGAAACGCTTCAGAAAGCCATGGTTACCAGATCATCGGCGGTAGCGGTAGTAGCGGCAGCGGCAGCGCGGCGGCTCAGCGAGAACCTAACGCACAACTTCCTAGAGGGAACAATCCAAAGGATATCCCTGAAGGAAGTCGACCCCATGAAGTTCGAGAAGATGGTGGTCATGGGGGTAATGATCAATTGCATCCTCCTAATCCGCTCTAGTAGCAGTTGGATCAACTAAAGCTCCAACTTCTGGAGAAGAACCAAATGCTTCGTACGTTGGCCAGGCAAATGGTGGCGCCATAGGCTCCTGATCAACGCGAAGCGGCAAGGCGTATGAGAGAAAGGGAGGAAATAGTTACCTCTCTTCCACCAAAATGTTCCCCACAAAGGGAAGGAAGGCTTCAAGAGGACCAAAATGTTGGTCATGATTTCCGGGAAGATGCCCGGAGACAAGACAGAGAACCAAGAAGAACGGGTGAACTCCTTAGAAGAGACTAGCGATTTGAAAGACCGCAAGGAAGCACAACTCATTCAACGACAAGGTTGGGTGCAGGAGTGCGAACTCATTCACCAACTCCTAGGCATGCGGTTCGAAACAATGCTCGCATCGTTGTTGACCGTTCGATGCATATTGGCCAAGAGTTGGCCAATATTAATCAGAGACTCGGACAAATGTCCAGAGGAAGAATAACCGATGACATTTATTCGGTCATCAGAAAGACCCCGTTCACCATGGCAATAGCCGGATATCAATTTCCTCATAATTTCCGGTTACCAACCTTTTCTTCATTCGACAGTTCGGGAGATTGTATTGCTCACATTAGCTATTATTAGCAAACTATGGTTGTTGCTGGTAATTCAGATGAAATCCTTTGCAGGGTATTCGGTTCATCTTTGACCGGTGCAACACAGAAGTGGTTCTCAAATCTTCCCTCGGGAAGGATTGTGGACTTTGAGGAGTTGGCACGGAAATTCATCGGTAGATTCCAAAGTGGAATACAGATCAAGAAGACCGAGGAGACCTTGTTCACCACAAGACAAGGGAAAAGTGAATCAATTCGGGAATACTTGAAAAGATTCAACAGGGTCACAATGGAGATTGAGAATTTAGATGAACAGGTAGCCAAAACTGCCTTGTTCACTGGACTCACCAACCGAAGACTCTTGGAATTATTACTTCAAGACATGCCTACCACCTATGTTGAACTAGTGAAAAGGTGTCAGAAGCAGGCGGAGGTAACGGAGATCCTGGATGCACGTCAAGGAAACACTAAGGTACCTGCAAAAGAACAGAAAGCTCCCGAGAAAAAGCAAAAGCTGAAGCAAAATGTTCTGGATCGAGTTGGGAGGCCTCGCTCGACTGGCGCCAGAAGTCTCCTGATCAAAGCGAGTATACGCCATTGAATACTCCTCGGGTAGACATCTTGAATATTATTAAAAGGCAGGATATCCTAAATTGGCCAACAAAGCCTGGGGAGCAAAACAGGGAGAAGTATTGCCGTTTCCATAAGGACTACGGTTACTATACTAATGATTGAAGGCATTTGTAGGCCGATATCGAGAGATTAATATCGCAAGGTCACTTGTCCAGCTTCATTAAAGGGAGACAAATAGAACCATGAGGAATCGGTGACAAAAGGGAGTGTTTGGTAAGTCGGGAACGGCCGACCGAGGCTCCTCAATCTAAGAAGGGCAAAGAAGTGATCGATGTCACTCGATCACCCATATTGACAATATTTGGAGGACCCGAACCTGAGTCGCTCCGAAAACTGAAAGCCAGATCTAAGTTCATTGGAACTAGAGAAACCCAGAAGTGGAAGAGACCGAATGGTGAGGGTTTGATCACCTTCGATGAAGAAGATGAACGAGACGTATGTATACCTCACGATGACGCCATAGTCATCAAGGTAGAAATTGCGCGCCGGGAGGTGCACAGAGTGTTAATTGACACAAGGTCTGCTGCATACCTTTTATCTTATAAGGCCTATCAAAAGCTGAGAGTCAAAGAAGATCTAATGGAGCCATCATCTACGCATCTTTACGGCTTTGCTGGATCATCAACTATAGTCGAAGGATCTGTACAACTGGATTTATTAGTCGGAAGTTTCCCCAAAGAAGCTACTATTTGAGTGAACTTCTTGATTGTTCGGGAACTTCCAGCTTACAATGTCATCCTCAGCAGGCCATCTCTTTCAAAGTTAGGTGTTGTAGTTTCGACAAAGCACCTGAAGATAAAATTCCCAACTAATATGGGAATCGGTCAGGTTTCCTCTGACCAAAGAGTCTCTCGACAGTGCTATGTGGCATATCTGAAGGATAAGGAGGGCCCAAGGAAGGCCTCGGCATTACCAATAGAGATACAGGATGATCGAGACGAAACAGAAATGCAACGACCCGAGCCAATAGAGAAATTGGAGCGAATCCAGCTGTATCCTGATAATGAAAAAAGCACTACTCATATCGGATCTGAGCAGCTGGAGGAATTCAAGACAGAACTGAAGTCTTTCCTTCAGGAAAACAGTGATGTGTTCGTGTGGTCTGCGAAGGATATGCCGAGAATAGATCGGCAGGTAGTAGAGCACAAACTTTGGATAGATCCAAAGGTAAAACCAGTTATTCAGAAGAGGAGAAACTTCTCTATAGAAAAGCACGAGGCCATCAAGGGTGAAGTTGAAAAGTTGAAGAACTCTGGTTTCATTGAACCCATCGAATGCCCGGTCTGGTTGACCAATGTGGTAATGGTCAAAAAGGGGAACGGGAAATGGAGAATGTGTACAGACTACACAGATCTCAACAAGGCTTGCCCGAAAGACTGTTATCCTTTGTCCCGGATAGATACTTTAATAGATGCCACTGCTGGATATGAAATGTTAAGTTTCATGGATGCATATTCGGGGTACAACCAGATTCTCATGAATCAAGAGGATGAAAAGTTTACTGCTTTCATGACTGATCGTGAAAGTTTCTATTACAAAGTCATGTCCTTCGGTCTGAAGAATGTAGGGGCTACTTATCAGAGGGCAAGAAACAAAATATTCAAAGATCTGATCGGGAGAAATATGGAAGCATACGTTGACGATATACTAGTAAAAAGCACAACCAAATTAAGGCATATTGAAGATTTGACAGAAGTCTTTTCGGTACTCTGGAAATACCAAACGAAGCTGAACCCGGAAAAATGTGCCTTCGGGGTATCATCAGGGAAATTCTTAGGTTTCAAGGTGTCTCAGAGAGGTATCGAGGCCAATCCGGCCAAAATACAAGCTTTGATTAACATGGAATCTCCCAAAACCGTTTGGAATGTGCAATGCTTAACGGGATGAGTAGCTACATTGAACCGGTTCATTTCACAATCGAGAGAAAAATGCCTTCCCTTTTTCAAGGCACTCAAGGATTTGAGGGGCAGCAAGGAGGCGAAGTGGTCAAAAGAATGTCAAAAGGCATTCGAAGATCTGAAGGAAATACCGGGTAAACCACCGCTTTTGTCTCGACTGAAGAAAGGAGAAATTTTACAAGTTTACTTGGCAACATCACACTCGGCAGTGAGTGCGGTACTCGTCCGTGAGAAAGACAAAAAAACCGTGGCCAATTTATTTTGTCAGCCATGTGCTCCTCGACGCAGAAATGTGATATTCCCAGATCGAGAAGCAGGCTTTGGCTCTTATGATAGCGGCAAGGAAACTGAGGCCATACTTTCAAGCACATCCGATAGAGGTATTGACTACTTTCCCCCTTAGTAAAGTTCTTCGTAAGCCTGATTTATCTGGAAGAACGGTAGCATGGTCGGTTAAGCTTGGGAATTCCAAGTAAGTTTTAAGCCTCGAACGACAATAAAGGCCCAAGCACCGACCGAGGAAGTAGAAACCACTGCACCGACCGAGGAAGTAGCCGAACCCAGTATTCCTACCATGTGGGAGGTATGTGTGGACAACTCGAGCAACAAACAAGGAGCCGAGGCTGGGATTCTTTTGAAAAGCCTGGCAGGTTTCATTATTCAATACGCTTTGAGGTTCACATTCGAAACAAGCAACAACGAGGCAGAATATGAGGCCTTGATAGCTGGACTTCGACTATCAAAAGCTCTCACAATAGCAGAGGTAACTATCTTTTCTTACAGCTTATAGTCAATCAAGTGCAAGGGGAGTACGAGTCAAGGAGCCTCGATTACAAAAATATTAAGAAATCGTACATGCATTGCAGAAGGAATTTAAGAATCTGAGAGTATGTCAGATTTCGAGAAAAAAAAATGCAATGGCAGATGAACTTTCAAGACTGGCTAACGCCAAAGAAAAGACTCTAGACCCTTCAGTATACATTGAGGAATTAGCAATCCCAAGCAGTCAGGAGAAGGAGATGTCCTATGTACAAACGGAACGAGGCTGGATGGACCCAATCGTGGAATATCTCAGAGATGATAAGCTACCAGAAGATTCAAAAGAAGCAAGGTTAATTAACGTATGGGCATCACAATTTATAATGCAAAATGGAAGGTTATACTGAAGGTCCTATGCTAGACCCCTCTTGAGATGTTTGGGACCCGAAGGATAGGAAATAGCTCTTGCAGAAGTGCATGAAGGAATTTGTGGGGCGCATATGGGTGGTCGAGCTCTGGCCCACAAAATTTTAACACTCGGTTTGTATTGGCCGAAGCTCCAACAGGCTACAATGGAATACGTTCGTCGCTGTAGCAATTGCCAGATCCATTCCACGGTATCGAAAAGGCTAGCTGAAACCCTGACATCAATTCTAGATCCCATCCCTTTTGCGATGTGGGGAATTGACATCCTGGGAAAATTTATTAAGGCTGCAGGCAGAAGAGAATATCTCATCGTAGCAATCAATTACTTCACCAAATGGTTAGAAGCTTGTGCTTTGGCAACCATCACCGAAAGGAGAGTGGAGAAGTTCGTATTAGAATCAATCATTTATCGGTTCGAGATGCCAAAAATCCTTGTGACCGATCATGGCACACAATTCGACAACCCACAATTCGAGCAATTCTGCAACACTTACTTGATTGAGCATCGTATGTCATCAGTAGCATATCCCCAAAGCAATGGTCAAGTAGAGGTTACGAACAGAACACTACTTGATGGGATAAAAAAGAGACTCAAAGCTGACAAAGCCTTATGGTTTGAAGAATTGCACAATGTTTTGTGGGCTTATCGAACTATAGTTCGGACTCCCACGGGAGAAACACCATTTAAATTGGCTTACGAATCAGAAGCATTAGCACCTGTTGAAGTAATGGCGGGAACACTTTGAGAAAGAGAATTCGAGGAAAAGCCAATGACCAAGGATTGATGGATAGCCTTGAGCTACTGGATGAAGTTCGGGCAAAAGCGATTGGGAGATCTAGTTCTAAGGAATACCCAAGTAAGGTGCCGTCAATTCCAAGTGGGAGATCTAGTTCTAAGGAATACCTTAGCTTCAGATCCACGCCACCAGAGGAAACTAGATCCCTCATGGGAAGAACCATATATGGTAATTAAACCGATCGGTTTGGGGGCATATAAGCTGAAGAACATGGCAATCGACAAAGAGCTAGATCGTTCGTGGAATGCTAGACATCTGAAGAAATACTATCCCTAAGAAAATCATCATTTTCATTTTTGATATAACAGCATTCAACTCAATCAATGCAATTTCCAGTTTCAACACAATATCTTTTGATTGGGGGCAACGTACAATATTCAATGACAAACGGATCAAAATCAAAAGGCATCGGTTTAAAACCCGAGTGGGACCTTCTCAGGCTTAATGAATTTCTACCGAAATCTTTAATTAAAGGCATTGGTTTAAAACCCGAGTGGGACCTTCTCAGGCTTACTGAATTTCTACGGAAATCTTTAAGTAAAGGCATCGGTTTAAAACCCGAGTGGGCCTTCTGAACACGGAAACTTAGTAAAGGCACGGTAAACCCGTGGGACCCCGGCAAAATCTCGGCTGGTAAACCCGAGTGGGACCTTCTCAGGCTTAATGAATTTCTATGGAAATCCTTATGTAAAGGCATCGGTTTAAAACATGAGTGGGACCTTCTCAAGCTTAATGAATTTCTACGGCATCGGTTTAAAACCCGAGTGGGACCTTCTCAGGCTTAATGAATTTCTATGGAAATCCTTATGTAAAGGCATCGGTTTAAAACCTGAGTGGGACCTTCTCAGGCTTAATGAATTTCTACGAAAATCCTTAAGTAAAGGCATCGGTTTAAAACGACTAAGACCTATTCAAGCAAAGACTTCAATGAATGACAAAGCTCAAAGGATAAAGTTAATTCTTTATTTCTTTAAACGACCAGAAGGGGCCAACGTTTACAACAAATTTCTCAGCAAAAATACATATGAGATAACAAGTGTTGAGGTACAATCTTCTCTCGGTCGGGAAGAAACGTCATCATTGGGGATTGCAAAGAACTCCAAAAAAGGATCGAAGCAGCTCTTCCAAAAGCAACACAGAGTTAAGAAAAATGAGTCTGGAACGTTGAAAGAGAGTCGGGAAAACGTATGACGACTGCTGGCCGTGGAGGCATAGGTCCTCTCATCATTTGATTCCCCTCCTCAGCTATTGCGAAGAATTCCGTAAACTCCCACCTACAAGATCCTCCACAATTCCATACTCTTTATCCAACTTTTTCTGAAAATGCCTGGCCTTTGGTCACACCTACATTCAAGGCAAGCTCTTCATAGCTAAATCCTCTAAGAGGGGACAAAGGAGGAGAGTCATCAAGATAGTGCATTATATCCGGATCTGGAATGGGAAGGTCCACCATGTCTTTGGCCCAAGCAGGAAGAGGAAGTCGTAGCTTTTCAAACACTTCAGGATGACAATTTGCGCGGTGGGGAGCCGTGTTGAAATAAGTATTTCTCCTTAAGATTGACTCCCATACCCCATTCTCGCCGTCCCGATATGCCTGCAAATTATAAGCGTTCAGCATGTTAACAAATGGCTTACTCTGCAAATATTTGAAGATGCAAGCCCTGCGAACATCAGTCGGAAGAGATTTGGGCAAAAGGGTAATGCCTTGCCTTGGAGGCGCAAGAGCCTTAGCTCCAAACCCTTTCGGCTCTCCCGAAAGCTTCTCTACTTCCCGCTCCAACCTTCAGATTTTCTCCTTAGCACCATCCAAATCCGAATGAAGTTGCACGATTTCAAAATTCTTCACTCGGGCAACGTCCCAACACCTATCCTTAAGATGAGCAATCTCGAAGTCTTTGGCTTTGGATTCCTCCCAAAGCAGGGAGAGACTATTACTCAGGCTACTGAGCCTAAAAGCTGATTCCACCTGCTTGTGGAAGTTATCAGCAAGGCTCTTGCAATACTTCAAGAGTTAGTCAAAAGCACAAAATTTTTGGAAAGAAAAGCAGGGAAGAGATACTTACAGCGCAAGAGACTTTACAAAATCCCTGTCCGAGACCGCAGTGAAGGCTCTGCTCTTGGAGGGCATCTGAGCAGAAGTGCACCATTCCAGTGCTTCTCAAAATCACCTGTCACCAAATCAGACCTCTTCAGCGACCAAGAAGGCCTGTACACATCATCACTTGATCGAGGATGCTTTCTTTTAGAAGCAGCACCCTCGGCCTCTACAAAAACCTCCTCCATGGAAGGAGGAATCTCCACGGCTGTTGGAGGGTTGGAGAAGACACCAACGAGGCACCAGCAAGGGTTTCAGAACTATGAGTGACAATAGAAGGAATAACGTCTTCCTTAAGAGACCAAACGGTCTCCATCATGGAAGAAGGCGCGAGAGAGGCACCAGCAGAGGCTATGGGAGTCTGAACTTTGGCAAAATCATCAGCAGTAGTCTCTTCGCGTGACACAACCCTTGTAGAAACAGGAGCAGTCTTCTTGAAAGGCTTTGCCCTAACCATATCCAAATTAACTCTTGGAGGCACTACAAGGAAAAACAAATATCGTCAATTTGAAAGGTCAGACAACACAAAAGAGAGAAGGAGAAACCGTAGAGGTCTGAAGTTCAGACAACAGAGATGATATCTAGCGAAGAACTTCCAGAATGAATAACCCCCAAGTGTATTACTTTGGAGATTACTCAAGGAGGAGAAGTTCGTATTAGAACTAAAGAGAAGAAGAGGAAAACTCACTTGTTTAGGCTTTGATTGGGTATCATCAGAAGATAAAAATGCAGAGGCGACAAAGGCAGAGAGAAACGACTATTCTTGCAAGTGACGAAGACAAGAATGAAGCACACTTGAAGGACTTAAATAGCCTCAGGAGTTACGTGACGGTTGAAAACCCATGCAGATCAAGGGTAAGAAAAGAAGAGACATTGTTCAAGGGTCAGACAAGAAGAGACATTTCGAATTTCGAAAAATAAATGCAAGATCAACGATCAGGGGATAAGGACGCTTCAAATTCAAAACTTAATGGTTAAGTTCACACCTGATATGAGGATACCAGCAAAATATCAACCGTTGCACCAATATTAAATGAAAAGAGTATTCCCAATTTCTTGGGAAAAACAATTCGTACGCAAATACGAGGAAACGATTAGGCTTCTTCATAAAGGGAGAGCAACCTGGAAAGAAATGCTTCAAGTATATCATAAAAGGTTCGGCCAGGTAGATTCCAATGATCTTGAACGTCATTCCCTCTAAGGTCCCCGAACGTCAGCTTCGACGAAGGTACAAGGTTATTTTAGAAAAAGCCAAGTTCAGTTCCCGAACGTGATTCTGAAGGAAGGAAATGAAGTAAATTCTATAAGTACACTATGAGAAAGTACTACCAGATCATTGCAACAACTATTAGAAGAGTTCAAGAAAAAGGAGACAAATATTCATTATCATAGGCCATGGGGGGCTAACCCTTACAAAAAAAAAATGGTTTCCTATTTTTCTTGGACAAGTTTTGCAGAAGGATCCGCAACTAGAGCAGGTCGCTGAGGTTCTTCGGGAAGAGGCGGCGAATCATTAAGAAAGTCCTCAATGTTCGGATCCACCGGAACAGGATCCTCTTCTTCCAGAGCCCTGTCAGGCAAAGACAGCCCGAGCGTTTCGAAGACTTCTCTGTGGCAAACACTCTGAAAAGGAGTCGTGTCAAAACTAGGGTTTGCCTCAAGGATAGCCTTCCAGACATCATTTTGTCCCGCCCGGTAAGCTTGAAGTTTGTATGGAGTCATTAGTTCACTGAAGGGAACGCTGTTCAAGTACTTTCGAATGCAGTCTCTCCAGAGATCTTGGGAAAGATGTTTGGGCTTACAGGGAACGACCGCCTTCTTAAGACGATCATTGTCAAGGCCCAAGATTTCAACCCGTTCCAAGCATTCGGAGGCGTACATTTTTTTTTTCTTCGCCTCACATTCCAAACCTCCAATGCGGCTAAGGGACAAGTCAACGTCCTTCTTCAAGGTATTGGCTTTGTCATTTTCCTCCTTCAACGCCTCCACCTCCTTCTTCAACCGCTCCACTTCAAAATTTTCCACCACCAAACTCTCTTCACAAGTCTGGAGTAGGGAACCACTGGGACCAACTTGGTTCAAAGCCTCAATATGTTGGTAGAAGCTCAGCACAGCATTCCTGAGAAAACAGATAAATTAACAAAGAAAATCCTAAGAAGGATTATTAAGCAAGCGACAGGAAATCAAGGGAAGTACCTTGTCGAGAGACGAACGAGGGTATCGTCACTCAAAGACTCCAAAGCTTGACGGTTGGCTAGCATCAAGCTAAGAGAGCTCCATTCGACAGCTTTCTCATGGTCTTGCGTGAACCGGTCTGACACACTCAACGTCCATTGTGGAAAAAAAACTAGTGTCTTTGCTCTTTTGGGATTTCTTCGGGACGAAGGCCTCGGTCAAGTCATGCTTCCTCTTGGTTCGGGCTGAGGAAGGAACTTCGACCTCTTCCCCAATTGACCTTTTTCCTTTGCTCAAGGGTTCAACTATTGGCTTCAAATTTCTAATACCCTTGTAAGAAGGGTCCGGAGGGGGCAGAGCAGCTATCTCATCCGCCGTCAATGTCAGAGGGGACCATTGTTCTACAGCTACAATGGCCTTGGCCCGAAGGTTCTCTGGATTAACTTTAGGAGGCACTGCAAAGAAGGACAAGAGTCAAAAAATTGAGTGAAGCTACAGTACACTCAAAAAAGGAAAACACAACAGTTAGAAAGCTCACAGCGAGCTAGTCCCCAATACTGAAGAATTGGGGTGTGTTCCATCTCATAACCATGTATTTCTTGATACCATGGAATGGACTTGATCTTCCTAGCAGCCGCTCTTTCGGTTTTGGATAGCTGAAGGACTTGGTTACCTTCGGAATATGAAGAAAGCAGCTTCAAGGTGATCGGGAAGTTTGGGTCTGACTGAGGCGCTCGGCAGAAAAAATACCGTTTGCGCCACCCTTTGTGATTGGAAGGACAAGTTCCCCTGGGGAGGATACTGCCTGACCATCCAAGCTCAACCTTATTGCGCTTGGAAAGAAAAACCCAACCCGAAGGGTTGGAAAGAGAAAGAACATGAAAATGTACAAAAAGAGGGAGAGAAGGTGTGATACCAAGTTCAAAACATAAACCCAAAAAGCCAACGATGAGACGCCAGCTATTGGGAGAAGCATTCCAGGACAAATGTCCCAGTGATTTAAAACAGCGGAAAACAAAGTATTGAAGAATGGAAAACGAACTCCACTTTCCAGGGTATCTATATACAAGGAAAATTCGTCGGGAGGATTCGAATTGACCCTCTAGTTAGGATTGGGAGCTCTAAGATAGTACGAAGGAGGAAAGTCAAAATGGTCGATGGCCGACAAGAGATCAATTTCAATGTAGGAGGAGGGAACACTAAGTTCGTCCTTGGACCTGCTAGGTTGCTTAGACTACCCAGAAGCATCGGCAATCACTTTGGGGTTCTGGATGGTCCAGACTCAGGAGGCATGGAAAGAACTTCAATGCTTTTCTTTGCACTTTTCTGCTGGCTAACCTCTTCGAAGTCACGCCAAAGGGCAGTTAAAGTTTTCTTATCACTATCTAATTGGTCAAGGGGGACAGAAACAGAGCCGTCACCACCAGAATCGCCCTTACCGACGCTATATTCAGAAGGACCTTCAGAAGAAACCCTACCACCTTCCATTACTATGAGGGTCTGGTTCTGGTTTTTTAACAAAAAGAAAGCGAAGAGGAAAGTAAAAGGAAAGATCGAGACAACAAGTAAAGAGAACAAGGGAGTCAGTGAACTTACTGATTCACCGAAGCAGAGAGCCTAAAAGTGAGAAGATTGTTAGGGTGCAAGGAAGACGACGAAGTTTCAAATTCCTGACAAAGAGAATGAAATATATGAAGAGAACGAATCACTTTTAAGCACACAGATGATCGAGGACGTGTACGGTCAAGATAATTTCAGCATCAACGATCACAATCGGAAGACATTTCAAAAAAGTTTGAATAAGAACGTGCATTTGGAGAAACCGTCGTTTTGATTTCGTGGGCAATGATGATTTCGGCTGTAGAGGACACGTGGCATCACCCCCGTAGAGAATGAAGACATTCACCAAACTCGAGGAAAAAGAGATACAGCCGCATTAAATGCGATACGACATTCAATAAGCAAAGGATTATGCAGAACCCTCGTTCAACAAATGGGTCTAGTTCAAACCAAGCCCTCGGAATTGCCCGAACACTTGGTCTGAGGGGCTCATGATATGGGAGAAATCATAATCGAACCGGGTTCCCCTGTGGTTTGATCCTCGACCCCGGTCAAGAAGAATGGAACCAACTCGCATCCAAGTGGGCCAAGTTTAAGAGCTAACTTACTGGGGAAGCAAACTGACTCAATCAACAAGCACGCCCGAATCCATGATAATCGGAGCCAACGGATCGTCAAGCAGAAGGTTAAACGGCATTTATGGGAGCAAACGATCGTGCTTACTTGGGTAACTGCCACGCTATGATCGTGCAGTTATCCATTATCCTACCTCGAATGGATCTATTAGTAATGGATCTAATCGTTAACATTAAACGGCCACTCGAAGAAGGTTCAAGTAAATCCAACAAAGGAGATTCGAGGGTAAACCCTATATAAACACAACCTACTTTCAAGAGAGGTATCTGAATTGTATTCTCAATATTCGTATTCATACTTTTGCTCTGTGCTCAACTAGAGCCTTTTGTTATCAGTTCATTAGCTGACTTAGCCTTCAAAGGTGGACTCCCGACCCTAGTGGTCGGGCCACATCTGACGATTGTTCTTGCAGGTCATCCATCGCAGATCTAAGGGTTGAGCAGATTTTGGACACATTAGTACCCTACCCTATGGCAGATATATACCAATGGGCACGGAATTGAATTGAAATTATCATAATACATCTGAGGATGGTTTGCTTAAATATTGTTTTCGTTTTTAGCATAACAGATGTAGAACACATGAAAGAGGGGTACGCAACAACAAATAACATCAGAGGAAAGAAAGACAACTCAATGTGGATATTTATGCAACATTTTGACTTATATTACAAAATATTTTACATAAATCATAATTAGTACCACATCTCTCATCCGGCGAAGCACCAAAAGATTATCTTGCACCAGATTATCTCCTACCTCTACCACACACAATATTACCACTAACTTGTTGGTATGACTTCTGTCCTGAGTTGAACATACTTTCTAAATAAATTGCAAGTGATGTTTTGTGATCTCATGAGTGAGTACTAAAGAGCATTAAAGATTAACATGCCAAAAAGAGGAAATAAATAAATAAATAAATTTTATATATATATATAAAGCTCTTTCTCTTATTTGTCTAAGCCTAAATTCTGATATCATCAGATCCTTTGGTCAAGTTCTTCTCTAATACTAGACTCAGCATCATCTTCAATGAAAACAGATGATGATTTTCTAACGAAAACAGATGTTAATATAATCCCAAAAAATATTAGGGTTATATGATATGTTCACGAATCCGTGAAAAAATCGTTGAATCTCACACTATCATATGATCATGATATGAGTATGAAGAACCAGTAAAGTTAAAGGGTCCTATCTTCAAACTGGGATGAAGTGGTGATGGACTGTTAACGGTTGGGTAAAGGCCTCTAGATGACTCTTTTGAAGGGCAGTAAGTGTAAGTCCATGTGTACAAGAGATTAGAGGTGCCAAAGAACTCAGTCATGAAATGCCTATTCCAGGATGATGAGACAAGGTTCTTCAAAAAAAAAAAGAGATCGTACCGGCAATCTATAAAATCTGGCACTCCCTTATCTAATGGTATCAGAGCAGTTTCTTTCCTTGAGAGACTGTGTAGTATTTTTTCATACTTGATAAATGAAACAAGCCCTTAGATTTTACTATGTCAAGTTTATTGTTTTTAAGAATAGTTTTAAACTTGTTTCAAAAGGTATATGATGGTTGGGATCCATACCATTATGAAGATGAGAGTGAAGAAAACAGTATTGATTATAATAATGATCATACTGCAGAAGTTTATGATTATTTGAATTAAGATGTTTCAAATCTACTCATGTTTCTTTCATATGATAGATAAATTGGCTGTGTATAAGCACTTATCAAAACCAGATTGCTTGCGTGAGATTTATAATCAATATTGTAGATACATTGTTTATGATAGTTCTTCAGATCTGCATGACCTATGCATATTAAAGATATTATTTATGAAAAAGCTATACCCTTTTATGGGGATATTTATGCAGATTTTGGCAGTATCATAGAAAGATATGCTGGAAATTTTACCTATAATTTACCTAATCCAAATGCCCACATGCAAAGATTTTACCAAAGACATTCTGATCTCTTTGATGACTAATTTGAAGAACTTAGAATAGCTTAGTCTTGAGATAATTGATACAACGGGTGTGAAACTCAATTCTTTGGATAGATATAAGATTACATGTTATTTTTGTTCTATGCATTTTAGGCATAAGTTGCATAACAATAAGCATGAAGATATTCCTGACCAGATTAACTATTTGATTGATCTCCTGATAAGTCTTTCAGAAAACTTGAAAAAAAGATTGGGAAAAAATTGAAAAGATTCTTAGAATTTTAGCCAGTAGTATAGGTGAGAAGAACTTAGTTTTAAAAGATATCGAGCATAAGTTAAACTCTAAAGATGATAATTCTCAAATTATGAGAAATTTAGATTATATTAACCAAAAGATTGAAGACTATAAGAACATGATACCAAAGGTTGATTATTCCAAATTACCTTCGAAAGAAGAAATTAAGGAATTAATTGCCCAATTGAAGATTAAGGAGCCCAAAGATATAGAAAGACAAACTTTGGCTAATTTAGAAATTTTAGAAAGTGAAGCCAAAAAGATGAGTCTTCAGAAAGAAAAGGAATCGGAAGACTTTAAGCAAAGGATTAGAATCATTGATTCTAAGATAGATCAACTTGAAGCTTTGACTAAAAGATTGTTTGGATTATGAGTGGAGAAACTCCTATGCCCAATAGAGATTATACCACTGCAATTGAAAGATTGCAAGATTATACTGGACAGCTTATTGCAGATAATGTGGGAATCACTAAATATTCAACACCAGGAATGCCAGATAGGATAATTATTGTCCAAAATAAAATTATCCTAGAATTATTAAAGATAATTTCAGAAAAAATTTCAAAGATCCCTACTGTAGATACTAGTGGAAATAGTCAGTTGCCTGCAAATCTGAGCAGTCAGCTAGATTCCCTTAATGCCTCTCTTAGAAACTTAAAGGTAGATGGAGAAAAAATGGCATTAAAAAGAGATTTCATAGATTACCGACCTACCAAAGGTTATAAGATAGGACTTAAGAAATGAGTCTCACCAGACCATTTACTGGGAAGCTCGATACACTTGAAAGATCAACTTCTAGAAATAGGGGTTATGAATCCTCTGGGAGAAGATCCTTTGTAGGAAATATCCTCCAAAGGGTGATTAGATCCCCTAATGACCATAATGTGTCGTTAGAAGAAGTAATAGATGTGGACCAAAATATAGATAATTTTAGAAATAGAAGGTTGGACCTGTTACGTCCTCAAGAGCTATATGATCATAACAGATTTGTTCTTGATACAAGCCTGATCCAAGCTTATCATGAACAAGCTCTTGAAGTTGTAGGAAGACAAGTCAGAGTTATCAACTTGCTTTCTGATAAAGCAGTACAAGATTTGGTAAGATCTCGAAAGATGAATCTTTTGTACCTAGGCGTAATTGTTATAGGAGTAAAGGGTTTAACTAGGAAAGGTTTAGGAACCAAAGTATTGGTTGCCATTTCAGATGATGGTTGGAGAGATCCACAAAATGCCATCATAGCTATTATTGAGACAGATATGAATAACAATATAGGATTGTTTTATATTGCTCCTGCTTTCATGAAAGAAATCAAGGATGTTCATAATATAAAGATTAAAATCCTAACTAAAGGATATGAAGATTATAAAGGAAATAACATTCTAGTTTGTGTAGGATTTATGGAAAAATCTTCTCATAAATCTACTATAAACTTTAGCGTCAAGATTGATGATGTAATCCAAGGAATAGCATCCAGATATATTCAGCTGTAGAAGCCAGTAATGGTTGACCCTACAAAGCTAGCAGGACTAGAATGGGATGTAACCCAATTAGTTCACCAAAAAGATAATAAGGTTATTATTCCCCAGGAAAATATCCTTTATAAGGATATGAGTGGTAATACACTCCTTAGATTTCATAATTATACAATAGATAATAGTATGGATCAGATTGAAGATGATGCTGAGTCTAGTATTAGAGAAGAACTTGACCAAAGGATCTGATGATATCAAAATTTAGGCTCAGACAAATAAGAGAAAGAGCTTTAATAAGGCAAGATACAAAGATGATCAGAGATACAGAAAAACTTTTATATTCCAAATATGGAATTAGCTTTGAAGAATTACTCCCTGAGAAAGATCACAAGAAAGAGCCGACAATGCCAATATATGATACACCTATTAAAGACTCAGGAAGACTAGATAGATTTCTTGAAGATTCTGTAAAAGGAGCAAGATCCTACAATGAACCAGGATCTACAGATGATATGGAAGATCGGATGACTCTGATAGAATCAGCCAGAATCAGAATGAACCAGCCTGATTTTAATGATTTTCCCTCAGAGATAAATTTTGAAAATGTTAGGATGAATACACAAGGAAAACCTTTTGATCCTAACCAGCCTTATGGTCCAGCTAATTCAGACATGAGATGGGGAGATAGACCTCGTCTAAAAGTTGAACAAGTAGATTATCAGTTAGAAGGCATGGAATTAGGAGCTAGGATTAGACCTAAAGGGAAACCAATGCCTATCGAACACCCTGTACAGCTAGGAGTTGCTACACAAAATGGCAGACTCTTAAATTTAGGATTCCATGATCCTCAGATGTGGGACTCTATCCTTGAAGTTTGGAAACAAGGAGTAATCAATGAGTTTTTCAAAGAACAAAGGATATGGACCGTAGATGATATGTACAGATACCTTGAAACCTTTCTTGGAGAAACAGTTAAAGCTAATGGGGAAAGATTTAAGGTTGAATACCCTAATAATTTTAAAGCTATGTTAGATTTGGGAACAAATCCCTATAACTTTACTAGTCTCATACATATGATGTGTACTGGCCAAGACCCGAACAATATGCAAACAAAGCTACAGCTTAGAGCTTTGGCAAGCCTAGAACAGTTAAGTCTTTATGACTACAGATACATAAAGAGATTATTGAGAGAATATTACTACTATGCCAGTCAAAGTGGTAATATATTTAGTCAAGTCATCATGGATAAGTTATTTCAAAAGCTGCCAAGACCTTTAGGTCAGAAGATTAAAGATTCATGGGAACCAAAACCCAATGATCCTCTTTCTGATAATGTGTCAATAAGGATAACACATATCATGAATAAGCTTATGGAAGAATGCACTTTCATATAGATTCAACAACAGTTTCAAAGAGATAACTTTGGATTTTGTAAAGATGTCTTCACTTCTCAAGTATATGGAGAACAAGATATTGATAGACATAGATCCAGGAGACAGCATAAAAGACTTACTGGAAGAAGGAGATATGATAGATATATGAAGGAAGATGAAGAAGAGAGACGCTTTGGTCAAACCTGGCAACCTAGAGTTTCTATACCAAGAAAAGATTGGTATATGAGAAGATCCAAAGGAAAGAAACCATTCCTTGACCCAGAAAGACATGCAAGAAGATATAATCCACAAAGAAGTTATAAGAATAGATTAGCTTGTTATAATTGTGAATCTTTAGACCATTTAGTTAAAGATTGTCCGAAACTAGTTAACAGTTTCAGCAAAAGGGCAGTAGTTGTAGACAATACAAAGAATGCCTAATTGCAGTAGATAAAGAAATGTCAAATGATGAATCAGTATATAGTATTGTTTCAATAGAAGTCTTTTGCAAAAATAAAGAAGATTCTTGTGAAGAAGAAATACCAAATTTGTTTCATCAATTAGTAAACATTGATAGGATGAGATCAAGCTATGAAAAAGATAACCATACATGGAAACATAGAGCAGGAAGTTTCCATATCAGATGTTCAGGATGCAAATTATACCCTGGCTTAGATGTTAGATATCAATGTAGAACTTGTTTAGAAGAAAGATGCAATAAGTGCTTAGATAACTCTGTAATCCTTGTAGAACAGAGAGAGAAAAATATTAGAATCACAGAGTTAGAGACTAAGCGAGATTCTACCAAGATTGAATTATTACAAGATCAGATTGATATCCTTAATGCAAAAACTGAGGATATTAATTTAAACCTAGATGTCAAATGGTTTTCAAAAATTGCTATGCTTCCCAGAAAATCCACGAAGCATAGTCTAGGCTATGACATCTTTAGTCTTGTTGACCATATCTTAGCTACTAGATCTATGACACAAGTAGATACCTATCTAACATTCCAGATAAACCCAAAATTTGGAATGATGATTAAAGAAAGATCTTCCTTTGCCAGTCAAGGAATCACTATTATTGGAGTTATAGATGCAGATTATGAAGATCCAATAAAAATATTCTTCTTTAATCATTCAGATCTAGATAGACCTATTACTATAGGAGAAAAGATTGCCCAATTCATTATTCTTCTAAATTATGAGTCTGGCCCAGATACACAGAGGAGAGGAGGATTTGGATCTACGAATGTAGACATCCCTTCCACTTCAAACCTAGAAGTTGGAATAGCCAGAACTGACCAAGTTCAATTATGCCAGCTAAAACCATATTTAAAAGAGCTTGAGGTTGCTTGCCAACTTCGTGTTAGAAACAAAGTTCATCACCTTAAAGGAATCATAGATACAGGATGTTCAGTTTCTACCATTAATACCAAATGGTTTACTGATCCATCGGATTTGGTTGAGATTCCTCCCATAATTACAAGAGGAATATATAATATAGGATATTAAGTGACTAAAAAGCTAAAGAATCCTCTCATAAGTTTTCAAACTAATTGTGGCCAAAGCCAATGGTTACAATTAGGAACTGTCTTAGTTAGAGATTCGCTATGGGATCTACTCATTGGCCTCAGTTTTATTTTAGCAATGGATGGTGCATTAACCATTAATAAATATTGTGTTTAGCTCACTAGACAGAGTGTAATCATACCCACTCTACCTTCCCATCAGAGTTACCAGCGAAACGTGGTGAAGGATAGTAAAAAATGCAACTGCAAGATCCCTGGATCCTGTAAAATCGCAATTATAGATTGTGATGAAGAAATTGAATCTTGCTATCAGCTTGATTCGGATTACATAGATTTTAGAAGATTAAACATTTCAGCTAAAAATCAGATAAAACAAATTATAGAAAAGCTTGAAAAAGCTAAGGTTATACAAGATATAAATCCCTTAGAACATTGGGAAAAAGATAAGCCTTATATTAAGCTTGAGATAAAAAAAAACCCAGGTCTTAGGATTGTTACAGGCACTCCTAAATACAACACTAAAGATGATGAAGAGTTTGATTTACATATAAATGAACTCCTAAAGCTTGGATTAATCAGAAATTCTGAGAGTCCTCACAGATCAGCTGCTTTTATTGTCAACAAAGAATCTGAAAAGAAAAGAGGTAAAAGCAGAATGGTAATAAATTATAAGCATCTCAATGACAACACTGTTGATGATGCTTATAATATTCCAAGACGAGATTTCCTGATAGCTCACATTGATAAAGCTAAAATTTTTAGTAAATTTGACTTAAAATCAGGTTTCCACCAGATTATGGTTCACAAAGATTTCATTCCTTGGACTGCTTTTGTCACAAGTAGGGGACATTATGAATGGCTAGTTATGCCATTTGGCCTAAAGAATGCCCCTTCTGTATTTCAACGAAGGATGGATCAAATTTTCTTACCCTATAGGAAATTTGTAGTTGTCTATATAGATGATATTCTTGTATATTCCCAGAATGAAAAATACCATTTTCAACATTTGTTAACAGTGTTTAAATTATTTAATGATCATGGTCTAGTTATTTCCAAAAAGAAAATGGAAATAGGAAAAGATGAAATTAAATTCTTAGGTTTGAATTTAGGCAAAGAACTTGTGTCATTGCAAGACCACATTGCTAGAAAAGCCTTAGAATTTCCAGATAAACTTGAAGGAGTTACCCAGATAAAATCCTTTATTGGACTAGTTAATCAAGCTAGGGACTTCATAAAAAACCTAGGAAAAATGCTTGGACCCCTTTACGCGAAAACATCGCAAAAAGGAGAAAGAAGATTTAATCAACAAGATATTGCCTTAGTCAAAAAAATTAAAGAGCTTATCTCAAAAGTACAGCCTATGAGATACCCTAAAAAAGATTGGTTTCACATTGTTGAAACTGATGGTTCTCAAGATGGTTGGGGAGCAATCCTTAAAATTAGACCCAATGAGTATTCTACCAAAAATACTGAAGTATTATGTAGATATGCATCAGGGATACATAAAAATAAGACCCTTGCTGCTATAGATTTGAAGTTGAATCAGTTATCAAAGGACTTGAAGCATTCGAGTTCTTTTTACAAAACAAGAAGTTTATGATTCGCACAAACTGTAAAGCCATAGTTAAATTTTACAAAAATTTAAATGAAAATAAGATTTCCCAAAGAAGATGGCTCGTGTTTCGAGACATAGTGGTTAATAAAGGTTTTAATATTAAGTTTGAGCATGTTAAAGGAACTGATAATTTTATCACAAATTATTTGTCCGAATAACATGTTCTCCAGAATATTGCAATAGATGAACAGATTTCTTTACATGATCCTGACTTCTGTTCTGATCATGATCTAGATGGCTGATCCAGCTAAAGAAAAAGATTAGTCATCTAAGGCGAAAGATAAAATGCTTGAAGAAGCAATCAAAGATACAGTGGGACAGACCACTAAAGATAAGAAAATTGTCAAGATCAGCTCTCCAAATTTAAAGGAGAAACATGTCCCGAAAGGATGCCAATTTGGTCAGAACTATTTGTTCACCATTGATCCCAGATTCCTATTCAAGATCATACTTGAAGTTGGGCTAGAAGATAAAGTTTTTCTAGATAACCTCTGGGTATCACACCATCAGGTGGTCCAGACTCCTGCAGATAAAAACAAGAGAGATTACTTTGCCACGGCAATGAACAGTTTGTGTTACCAGATGAATATGTCAAAGACAAAATCATCTTCTAGATACCGTTATTATGTGGTAATCAA
Organism: Hakea prostrata; assembly: GCF_041222555.1. Taxonomy (NCBI): domain Eukaryota; kingdom Viridiplantae; phylum Streptophyta; class Magnoliopsida; order Proteales; family Proteaceae; genus Hakea; species Hakea prostrata. Next base: position 50,870,059 of record NC_142608.1, on the reverse strand, counting down.
AGCAAAGATGCCTGGTGTTTACACAGCATGGTCTAATGTAGCCATGTGCATCAAAGATTTTAAAACCGTTGTATCAGGGATTTACAGGATTTGGGACAGGCATTTGTTGTGCCAGAAGAACAGTTGGAGTTAACTTTTACAAAGATCCCAAAATCGAAAGATCATATCAAAAAGATTTCAAAGGAGCACTGGTCGCTTGTGATGAATGTGCTGTCACAAAGATGGAAATGCAAGATCTAGTACAAGGTCTTGACACTTGCAGAGCACACTGCTCCCGACTAGTTGAAGAAGTTAATTCTTTAAGATTAAAAAATCAAAAGCTCGACAGAGAGAAGGATGACATGATGATATGCCTTCTCAAGGCAAAAGATTTGCTCCAGATGAATGAGGCCCAAATCCACAAGGCCTTTGAAGAAAAGAATCGAAAGCCCCAAGACCCAGCCCAACAGTTTGTCCAGGCTGAGTTGCAAGAATATTCAAAGATGGAGGCATATGTCAAGTCAATTGACACTATGCTCGAAGAGATGAAAAATGTAATGGCAGAAGATGGTGGACCCTCCTCTACCGAACAATGAATGCCATACAATTTAATGTGAGGTTGAATCTACCAAGAAGCAAACCTCCAAAATCAAAGTTAAAGAAGGTGGTACACCCGCTAAAGAGATACTTGGCAAAAACCAAGAAAAAGATGAAGAATAAGCTTTTCGTACAACAAAGCTGCGAAGCCAACTCATTTCTCACAGAGGTAGGAGAAGATGCCACGCATAGATTAGTCTCACTCTTTGATGAAGATGACATCACCAGATATTTTGAAGAATAAAGCTGCATCGTCAACATCTGAAGTGATGTAATCCCTATCATCAAAAGATTCCCTTTCGTCGCAATCCTGACGCATCTCCTTTATGATGGCGACATAAAGGCACCCAGATTTAAGCAGGTGCCTGTTAGCCACAGGATGTGAATTTGCTTTTTGCTTTATGTAACTTTTATTTCACTTTAATTTGCTTTAATTTGAGTTTGCATTTCAACCTACTTTCCTCACCTATATAAGAGAGCTCATGTACTTGTAAGAAACCAGAATGTATGAGTGCGAGCAATAAAATTTTGTTGTTAGAAAATTCCTCTGATGTTTCTTCTTTTCGCCTTCTAAGCTCTGAAGTCCGAGAACACAAAATAAGGAGAAGGCTACTACTACCTTCTTCGGTAAGTTCTTTACTTTGATTGTTAGGGATGGGCCTGGAGTAAGATATCTAGTATGAATTTGTTGCTTGTTTCCTTTCTTTCTTTCCTTCGGATTGGATAACTGTGAAGCATGCCTACAGTCGTGCCTCTGCTGTCGGTGACGGCCAGTATTATATAATAATCCCTGATGAATAGTCTGAGAAGATAACTGTAAAGCAAGTGTATGCTAGTAGCCCCGTGGAAAAGTCGGAGAGGCAAAACGCTGCTTGTCTACGGTGATGATTCTCTAACGAAAACAGATGTTAATATAATCCCAGAAAATATTAGGGTTATATGATATGTTCACGATTCCGTGAAAAAGTCGTTGAATCTCACACTATCATATAATCATGATATGAGTATGAAGAACCAGTAAAGTTAAAGGGTCCTATCTTCAAACTGGGATGAAGTGGCTGTGACTGTAAACGGTTGGGTAAAGGCCTCTAGATGACTCTTCTGAAGGGCAGTAAGTGTAAGTCCTTGTGTACAAGAGATTAGAGGTGCCAAAGAACTCAATCATGAAATGCCTATTCCAGGATGATGAGACAAGGTTCTGTAAAGGACTGAACTACTCCTTGAAAGTTTAAAAAAAAAAAAAAAAAAATAAAAAATAAAAAAAAGAGAGAGAGATCATACCGGCGATCTATAAATATTAGGGTTAATATATATAATATATATATCTATATATATATAGGGTATATATATATATATATATATATATATATATATATATATGTGTGTGTGTGTGTGTGTGTGTGTGTGTGTGTGTGTTTGGAATGTGGCAAAACAACAATCTCATGTACTATTAGTTGTATAAGATAAATGTAACCAAGCATAAAACAGAGTGGTGGAATCTTTTTCTTTACCAATAAACCCTCCACCCTTAGGGGGTGGGGGGGGGGGAGGAAGCTTAACCATCCTATTTGGCAACCTTAGACACCCAAAGCAGCATTAATCTTTTGACTTGCATTCAAGGACAATTTACAATAGCCTAACCAACCAATTGTGCAAGCTTAGATATCCAAAGCAGCATTTAGTGACTATAAAAATAAAAATATCATATGTCAACAAAACACAATATTCTATTTGATGAACTATCAACAACTATAGTCTATGCAGCAAGTTATTTAACACTAGAAGGGTGCACTATCCTATTGGAAAAACCAATAACAGACACTTCAACAATCACCTAAACCAAGTTTCTTCCTACAGTAGCTTTGTTTCTCACAACACATTGGAACAAAGCCTAAGTTTTGTTCATCATAAACCGTGAGAAGACCTCTTAGCCTTGCATTTATGGATGGGTTGAGGAATCGCAGAGTTCTAATTTGAGTGACGGTAAAAATCCAGCGCAGTGGTCAGTCGCATCATAAGGTTCCAAAAGGGGGAACCATGTACTACTTATGCCCTGGTTCCTTTCCCCCTTCGATAGAGATTTGAAATCCATCTACATCAAGAACTCATGTAGATTTGGCATGTATATTGGAGAAAACAAACAAAAATCTAACGTTATGAAAATGCATTATTGTCGACCAGCTTCCTCTAGATTTTAAATGGTTTTGAATTAGTCATGTTGTCTCTTAGTGTTTTGATTATAACTTGTTAGACAAGTTTTTTTTTTTAGTATGAAAATTTCCATCGGTTACCTTCAATTTTTGTTGCAACCAAATAAACCCACCATCAAAGTTTGAACACTGACAAAGGGAATAAAAAATGTCATTATATTAACCTTTGACTCAAGTCAATACCAATAGCAACAAATGTTTTTACAAATGTCTCATATGCTTTTCTCCTTTCATAGTTGCAGCTTTGTAGGGGCCAGTTGAACTAGCACACCCAAATCTGCCTACCCAAGGAATCGCTCTTTGAAAGGATACACAAGCAATCAAAGACATTTTTGTAGGAGGAACAATTGAATTAGACTTTAAAGCACGAGGTTGGACTTTGAACACCAGAAGCAACACCTTTTGCATTCTTACAAATAGAAGTCACTTCACCTGCCGTAGATTTCAAACTAATACCAGCGAGCTCTACTCCTTCACAAGGTACAGCTTCACTACATGAGATGCTGACTGCTTCCTTTGTGGGGGTCGTACCCTTGATGTTTCTGAAATGAATGTCTGACAGCTTCACACGTGAAGGCTGTTGCATTGGGTAATGTCCACATATACCATTAGTAATCATGGAGACAATGTAATTACATAATCAATCTTCAACTAAAAACATAAGGTAGAGTGATTAGGATCCCTTCTTGCAAACTGATTGACCTACCTCTCTCCCACCAAACACATAAAGGGATGGTTGTGTAAGAATACTTACACCAACCTAGCCAATGAGAGCTTACCCATGACCAGACTTGATAGTCTTATTTGGTGGGGAGCGTCAATGTATTGATTTGATGAAATGAGGGTGCTTACGATAAGGTGCAATTGTGTTAAGACTTAGGAGAGAGATTGTCAAAGAGTCTATATTAGTTAAGATTGGGTAGTACTATCCTCAGGTGTGAAGTGTTATTTTTTTCTTTTTTTTGGGGCTTTTATTGAACTTACCTTAGAGTCGCATTGTGCCTTGTCACAATATTGTTGGGTGACGATGATGGGGTTTTTTACATCTGTCATGGTAATATCCTCAAATATAACATTAGAAACTGTGTTAGCTTCTGATGCTGGCCATGTTTTGATTCGAACACCATTATCAGTACCAGTTAAGGTACAACCGGTCACCTTCAAACCGTTCACTGCCTTTTCACCTGGATACCTCCCGAGGCTTCCCAAGCTACAAAAGAAAGAAAAAAAGAACATGGTTATAGTCAACTGAAACAAGTCTTATCCTCCGTTTTTCTTTTCTTTTCCTTTATTTATCTATTTCTTTTTTCTTTCTTTTTCGGGTGGGGGGGGGTGGTGTGTGGGGAGGAGGGGTGTGTTGGGGTGCAAGTGTGCCTAAACCTAAGCACAACCCTAGGAGCCCCTATCTAAACCCAAGCCCATCACACCGCTGGTAGGGCCAACCTTGCATTTAACCCTGCCCAGCCCAAGTGTAGTAGGTTTTCCCCACAAAATTTTGGCCCTAACTCACCTTGGTTATCATGTGCCCATATTAAGTCATGGAAAATACATTGCCCATAGGACCCTACTTGGGCTAAGCCCAAGCTTTAATGCACATAATTATCATGGAAATAGAAAAGCTCGTCACGACCCATTTTATATTAAAGCCCGTATTTTAGTATATATGAAACCCAGCCCACACCTAACATCAAGTACAGGCCCAATCCAACCCTGTTTGCTCTCAGGCAGGCTTGGGGTAGTTGGGTTTTTCCTTGACACCCCTGTATTATTTTAGATCATCTGCACAAATCAGTATGGAGTTTTACGTAAGTATTTAAGCATGATTATCTTGTAATATACCTGATGCCATGACCCGGTCCACATTTCACATTGGTGACGGCAATGTTGGAAGTTCCCGCTCCAATGGACACGCAATCATCACCGGTTCCAATTTCACCGTCAGTAACGGTGATCCCGGACGAATCACCAATGTGCACACCATCAGTATTTCGACTCGTACCGGGGGCTTGAATCTTGACATCACGGATGGTAAAGTCACTGCATTGACTGACAACCATGTGAAATGCCTTACTATTAATACTAGTTATGCCGCTTAACGATCCACCGGTAATCGATGACAATTGCAAGCTCTGCAACAAAAGCGAAAGACAAAGGGAAATAAATATCAAGTTTCCAATTGTTCTCATGTAAAATTCCAATAACTCACAGTTTGGGCCATTTTGCAATTTGAATTGGCACTGTGAACACAACTTGTGGCCCAAGACTTTTCTCCTTGACCATTCAGAGATCCACCGGCCCCACTGATATTCAACCCGCTTAAACCTCTAAATGTAATCCATGCACCATCAGATCCTGAGGTTGGCGGAGCTATTAATTTACCACTTATCTCAACATGAGGAGATTTGCTGCAAGGACCGGCAAATAAGACTGTACCAACCAAGAAGTCTCCTTTTGGGACCAAAAGGGTAGATTGCGCCGAAGATTTACAAGCAGCAGCCCATGCAGCAAGGAATGCCTTACTATTATCCGTTTTCCCATCAGAGACTGCTCCATGCTTGGTGACATCAAACACTGTACCCCCTGGTCCCGATGCTGATGATGGTGACGTAGCCTGTGGTTCCGGTGCTGATGATGGTGACGTACCCTTTGGTTTCGGTGCTGACGATGGTGACGTACCCTTTGGTTCCGGTGCTGCTGATTGTTTTTTATCATTTGATTTGAGAAGCCGAAACTCAACGGTTCTGGCTTCACCCTCCCATAAAAGGAAGCATAATAAACAAATTAACATAAGATCCGTGCTTGAGCCCATTATTAATTTCCCCTCGCCAAATAAAAATAAATAAAAAAAAAGTGAGCAAAACTAATGAGCTGGGATCAAGTAGAACCTTGGACCTTCTTTGGGACAAGAGGCTCAAGCGATCCCAACTCCAATGGATATCTAGTAGACTTGATTCAAGTTGTAATGCTTGTGGGGTGATTTGAAATTTATACCATGAATTTTCATCCTAATTTTGGCAAATTATTTCAACCCAATAATTGGGAGAGAGAATTCCCTTCAACTTACTATTGTTGTAGATTATAATTTTGCGGTTGAAAATCGACATCCAAATATGGATTGGTTGCCCTTTTCGTTCGGAAGAAATAGAATAAAGTTAGGAAGAAATAGAATTAAGAAGGAAAACGTAATATATGGTTTTAAGGACTTGGATCCTCTACAATGCTTAGCGGTTCACCAATCCGATCGACAACTAAGACATTGCCTTGTATAGCACTACATGTGAAACAAAGATCTTGACTGTCCAATGCGTGACCGCTCAACCTTAAACATAAAAGAAGTCTTACAGATGCTTAGTATTTTATTATTTTGTTTTAGTGAATATCGGTATCTTCTTTCTCTTGGTAAAAAGGAAGTCCAACACACTCTCAAATAAACAAACAATGCTGCAAACCCTCTCGCAACGTAAGCTTTAAAGCATGGTGTTTCTTTCTTTGATACTCCCCACCCCCCTCCCCCATAAGAAAAAATAATAATAAGAAGAAGAAAATTTGTTAACTGGTCAATTTTTTATTGACAATTCTTGATGTGTCATTCCTCGTGGATTTCAATTTAGATAAACTAGCTTTACTCCTGAAAAGAAATTAAGAGTGATGATTTGATATTTGAAAGTAAGATGGTTGGCAAAATTTGTTCCATGGGCGCTGATTGGGTTGTGGTCCAAGGCCCAACTAGTCAAGTAGCAGCAGTTGGTGATCCCTTCCCACCTAACTAAATTGGATCAAGTAAAATTATATCTACACAAAAACCTAGGCATTCCACAACAAGGAGAATATAGAGAGAACATCTGATTCACCAAAAAAATAGTATGACAAGTGATGATGTTAGGGGAACCTTTAAACATCCCATTAGCTTAATTGGCATTCAACTTGGAGTACGGATCGTCTCCCCTCATCTGTGCTCCCATGACGGTTTTTTACCTCAGAATACAAGGGGGCCCACAAGGTGATGTGTTCCAGTTTTTAAAATTTTTTTTTTATTATTTTTCACTTGTTGGCTCTCTTGTATTTGGTTATAAAGCCGTCGAAGTAGCACTCTGTGCTCCCCGTCAGGGGAGATGATCCACACTCTAAAACGTGATGCATGTCAATTAGGGTAGTTGTCTTATAATTATTGAGCACTTATGAATAGTGGCTTGAGAGAATCCCATTGCCACCCCCCCTTTTTTTTTTTTTTTTTTTTTGCCAGGGGGTAATGAATCCCATTGGACCTCACAAACCCCAAGCTCCCTCTATCAAGATCCTTACCTAATGTACCTCGAAAATGTGAAATTTACGAATTCGTAACTTCAATGACCAATGCTATTTTAGGCTCAAATTTAACATCCGATGCCTCATTAGCTCATGCTGGCTCTGAAAGAATACCTTTGATTAAAAGGATAAACCCTAGACAAATAGCATGATAACTCCAATAATCTAATTGCTGAATCAATTTGTTCAATTAATACATGAGAAAATTAAGAAGTATTTCGTAAAATACTTTCTTTGATTCCTGCATTGATCTCACTAACGGAAAATAACGCAGTTAATAAAAGATTGTTTTGGCATGACCTATTAGAGTTCGGATCACCTCTCCATCAAGGGAGAGAGGCACGTCCTCCTCTGATGCTTTTCTACCACACAATGGGGATAGGACCCATATCTAAATAACAAAACAAATCACAAGTGAAAGCTTTAGTAAATTCTACATTAGTTCGATCCCTATTGTATGGTTGAGAAGCATATAGCTTGCCCTAGGATGGTGATGTAGACTCGCCAGACACCCCATCCTTCAATGGCCAAATTGGGGAGAAAATGACAACAAAAATTTATTTTGTTTCAAAAGAGGCATGTGTCATGTGGTAAATTCAGGTTTTTACAGACTATTTAGCCCGTGAAACTAGTTGTTTTTCTCTACCCCTTCTCATTGTATACAACTCTTATCTCACCTCCAAAAGAGTTAGCATGGAGAGTTTAATTTAAATTTTTCTTTTGCCAAAAAGAAAAAAGACAAACCCTCTGGTGTGCCAAAAACAAACCCTAACATCATTTCAAAGGTGTTAACGTCTCGACCGAAATGACCATTATACCTAGGGTTTCAAAGCCCACGGAGCTGTAAGGAAAGTGGCCGCTAGAGAGGAAGTCGAACTGGCCTGTTGAGGGAAACCTTAATAATATGCGCCAAAGAAAGCGAAGGTAAGCTTTCTCCGGCGCATATTAACAAATTTATCTAAGAAAGATAAATTAACAAAGAAAATCCTAAGAAGGATTATTAAGCAAGCAACAGGAAATCAAGGGAAGTACCTTGTCGAGAGACGAACGAGGGTATAGTCACTCAAAGACTCCAGAGCTTGACGGTCGGCTAGCATCAAGCTGAGAGAGCTCCATTCGGCAGCTTTCTCATGGTCCTGTGTGACCCCGTCCGACACACTCAACGACCATTGTGGAACAAAAACTTCCTCGGAGTCTTTGCTCTTTTGGGATTTCTTCGAGACGAAGGCCTCAATCAAGTCATGCTTCCTCTTGGTTCGGGCTAAGGAAGGAACTTCAGCCTCTTCCCCGATTGGCCTTTTTCCTTTTCCCGAGGGTTCAACTATTGGCTTCAAATTTCTAATACCCTTGTAAGAAGAGTCCGGAGGGGGCAGAGCAGCTATCTCATCCGCCATCAGTGTCCGAGGGGGCCGTTGCTCTGCAGCTACAAAGGCCTTGGCGGCCTTGGCTCTTGGCTCGAAGGTTCTCTGGGTTAACCTTAGGAGGCACTGCAAAGAAGGACAAGAGTCAAAAAATTGAGTGAAGCTACAGTTGCACTCAAAAAAGGCAAACACAATAGTTAGAAAGCTCACAGCGAGCTAGTCCCCAATACTGAAGAATTGGGGTGTATTCCATCTCATAACCTTGTATTTCTTGATACCATGGAATGGACTTAATCTTCATAGCAGCCGCTCTTTCGGTTTTGGATAGCTGAAGGACTTCGTTACCTTTGGAATATGAAGAAAGCAGCTTCCAAGTGATCAGGAAGTTGAGGTCTGACTGAGGCACTCGGCAGAAAAAATACCGTTTGCGCCACCCTTTGTGATTGGAAGGACAAGTTCCCCTGGGGAGGATAATGCCCGACCATCCAAGCTCAACCTTATTGCGCTTGGAAAGAAAAACCCAACCCGAAGGGTTGGAAAGAGAAAGAACATGAAAATGTACAAAAAAAGGGAGAGAAGGTGTGATACCAAGTTCAAAACATAAACCCAAAAAGCCAACGATGAGACGCCAGCTATTGGGACCAGTGATTTAAAACAGCGGAAAACAAAGTATTGAGGAATGGAAAACGAACTCCACTTTCCAGGGTATCTATATACAAGGAAAATTCGTCGGGAGGATTCGAATTGACCCTCTCGTTAGGATTGGGAGCTCTAAGATAGTACAAAGGAGGAAAGTCAAAATGGTCGATGGCCGACGAGAGATCAATTTCAATGTAGGAGGAGGGAACACTAAGTTCGTCCTTGGACCTGCTAGGTTGCTTAGACTGCCTAGAAGCATCGGCAATCACTTTGGGAGTTTTGGATGGTCCAAACTCAGGAGGCACGGAAGGAACTTTAATGCTTTTCTTTGCACTTTTCTGCTGGCTAACCTCTTCGAAGTCACGCCAAAGGGCAGTTAAAGTTTTCTTATCACTATCTAATTGGTCAAGGGGGACAGAAACAGAGCCGTCACCACCAGAATCGCCCTTACCGACACTATATTCAGAAGGACCTTCAGAAGAAACCCTACCACCTTCCATTACTATGAGGGTCTGGTTCTGGTTTTTTAACAAAAAGAAAGCGAAGAGGAAAGTAAAAGGAAAGATCGAGACAACAAGTAAAGAGAACAAGGGAGTCAGTGAACTTACTGATTCACCGAAGCAGAGAGCCTAAAAGTGAGAAGATTGTTAGGGCGCAAGGAAGACGACGAAGTTTCAAATTCCTGACAAAGAGAATGAAATGTATGAAGAGAACGAATCGCTTTTAAGCACACAGATGATCGAGGACATGTACGGTCAAGATAATTTCAGCATCAACGATCACAATCGGAAGACATTTCAAAAAAGTTTGAATAAGAACGGGCATTTGGAGGAACCGTCGTTTTGACTTCGTGGGCAATGATGATTTCGGCTATAGAGGACGCATGGCATCACCCCCGTAGAGAATGAAGACATTCACCAAACTCGAGGAAAAAGAGATACAGCTGCATTAAATGCGATACGACATTTAATAAGCAAAGGATTATGCAGATCCTTTGTTCGAGAAACGGGGCCAGTTCAAACCAAGCCCTCGGAATTGCCCGAACGCTTGGTCTGGGGGGCCCGTGATACGGGAGAAATCATAATCGAACCGGGTCCGCCTGTGGTTCGATCCTCGTCCTCGGTCAGGAAGAAAGGAACCGACTCGCATCCGAGTGGGCCAAGTTTAAGAGCTAACTTACTGAGGAAGCAAACTGACTCAGTCAACAAGCACGCCCGAATCCATGATAATCGGAGCCAATGGATCGTCAAGCAAACGGTTAAACGGCATTTATGGGAGCAAACGATTGTGCTTACTTGGGTAACTGCCAAGCTATGATCGTGTAGTTATCCATTATCCTACCGCGAACGGATCTATTAGTTACAGATCTAATCGTTATGATTGGACGGCCACCCGAAGAAGGTTCAAGTAAATCCAACGAAGGAGATTCGAGGGTAAACCCTATATAAACACAACTTACTTTCAAGAGAGGTATCTGAATTTTATTCTCAATATTCGTATTCATACTTTTGCTCTGTGCTCAAGTAGAGCCTTTTGTGATCAATTCATTAGCTGACTTAGCTTTCGGAGGTGGACTCCCAACCCCAGCTGTCGGGCCACATCTAACGATTGTTTTTGCAGGTCATCCATCGGAGATCTAAGGGCTGAGCAGATTTTGAACGCATCAGTACCCTACCCTATGGCAGATATATACCAATAGGCACGGAATTGAATTGAAATTATCAAAATACATCTAAGGATGGTTTACTTAAATATTGTTTTCGTATTCAACATAACAGATGTAGAACACATGAAAGAGGGCTACGCAACAACCAATAACATCAAAGGAAAGAAAGACAACTCAATGTGGATATTTATGCAACATTTTGACATATATTACAAAATATTTTACATATATCATAATTAGTACCACATCTCTCATCCGGCGAAGCACCAAAATATTATCTCGCACCAGATTATCTCCTACCTCTACCACACACAAAATTACCACTAACTTGTTGGTATGACTTCTCTCCTGAGTTGAACATACTTTCTAAATAAATTGCAAGTGATGTTTTGTGATCTCATAAGTGAGTACTAAAGAGCATTAAAGATTAACATGCCAAAAAGAAGAAAGAAAGAAAGAAAGAAAGAAAGAAAGATATATATATATATATATATATATATATATATATATATCTATTGTATAAGATAAATGTAACCAAGCATAAAATAGAGTGGTGGAATCTTTTTCTTTACCAATCAACCCTCCCCCCTCAAGGTGTGGGGAGGGGGGTGAGGAAGCTTAACCATCCAATTTGGCAACCTTAGACACCCAAAGCAGCATTAATCTTTTGACTTGCATTCAAGGACAATTTACAATAGCCTAACCAACCAATTGTGCAAGCTTAGATATCCAAAGTAGCATTTAGTGACTATAAAAATATCATCTGTCAACAAAACACAATATTCTATTTGATGAGCTATCAACAACTGTAGTCTATACAACAAGTTATTTAACACTAGAAGGGTGCACTATCCTATTGGAAAAACCAATAACAGGCACTTCAACAATCACCTAAACCAAGTTTCTTCCTATAGTAGCTTTGTTCCTCACAACACATTGGAACAAAGCCTAAGTTTTGTTCATCATAAACCGTGAGAAGACCTCTTAGCCTTGCATTTATGGATGGGTTGAGGAATTGCAGAGTTCTAATTTGAGTGACGGTAAAAATCTAGCGCAGTGGTCAGTCGCATCATAAGGTTCCAAAAGGGGGAACCATATACTACTTATGCCCTGGTTCCTTTCCCCCTTCGATAGAGATTTGTAATCCATCTACATCAAGAACTCATGTAGATTTGGCATGTATATTGGAGAAAACAAACAAAAATCTAACGTTATGAAAATGCATTATTGTCAACCATCTTCCTCTAGATTTTGAAGAACAAATCATTCTTGTCATTAGAACTTACCAGGAAAATTGATATTACAAAGTTTTCTCTAAAGATCTATTTAGTGGTTAAACAGTGTGAGAAATGGACCCTCGTTGAAACATGTGCTCACTAATAACTCATCATTGAACATGGAGAAAATGAAACCCAGCAACAAACAAGTTTGACGCTATAATTTCCTTAAACTGACAAACATATTTGTTTAAATTGACTGGTCCACACCAACTTAAAGGACTGAAAGTTTAACAAGCATGTAATTTCACTTCCTTTTTGCCAAAAGACAGGTAGACCCTTTTCTGATATAACAGAAAATAACAATTGAGCTTCAAATAAAATTCTAGAACTACACAAGAAAAATTGAACCTTGAATGACCCGTTACTCTTGGAATTACAAATGATTTTGCAGGATTAAACACGGAAACAAAATGGGAGGAAAATCAATAACAGAAAATAAAGCACCAAACAGGCAGAAACTAGTTGGAAAGGAACAGTGAGAATCACAGAGAGAAGATTCAGAGCTAACCTTGACCTTGAGATTGATATGATCCGCAGACTGGAAACCACAGTTTAAATGCGAAACAATGGAAGAGGATTGAGCAACAAATGCGAAAATAGAAACCCTTTCTTCCCCACTTCTGCAACTCGTTAAGAGACACGAGGATACCCCTTCTTCTCCCTTCTCCACGTTGTTGAAGCGGTTTGATAAGTATATACTATATCAACATGTATCAGTGCATATTGGTTGTACTCGGCAACGTATCCTACTATCTTACTACTCAATCATACTACAATATATAAAAGGAAAACTTGAAACAATTGTGGTATGTATTTTAGTTGACCAAATACCCCTCAGAATAGACATGTACCCATTTACAAAAGTTGTGGTATATATTTACCCCCTCCTGAATAGATATGTACCCATTCACAAAAGTGGTATGTATTTCGGCTGACCAAAATACCCCCAATAGACATGATATACCACAACTTACAAACACAGTTAGTTTTGGTATGTTTTTTTACTTGACCAAAGTAGCCCTCCTACGTCTAAATACCTCTTACAAAACCTAAGGGGACACACCTACTTCCTAAAAATAGCTGCATCATAACCCAAACCTCACCCTCAAAAGAGAACCTACATAGATTTGAATTTGTATAGAGGGAAACGAGTTGATGGATTTTCCATCATTCCAAAATGTAGCCGATTCCGGTTTGAAATCTGACGCCTTCCTTAATTGGAAAATGAGGTCATCCAAACTAAGAGATCGATATTTCACGACTATCTACGTCTTGATGTTGGTTATTTTCTCAAATAGATTTGGTGTCTTTTTTCTTCTATGTTTTGGATTTCTTGGGCGAAGGAAGCTTAATCATCCAATTTGGCAACCTTAGACACCCAAAGCAGCATTACTCTTTTGACTTGCATTCAAGGACAATTTACAATAACTTAACCAACCAATTGTGCAAGCTTAGATATCCAAAGCAGCATTTAGTGGCAATAAAAATATCATCTGTTAGCAAAACATAATATTATACTTGATGAGCTATCAACATCTATAGTCTATACAGGAAGTTATTTTACACCAAAAGGGTGCACTATCCTAATTGGAAAAATCGATAACAGGCACTTCAACAACCACCTAAAGCAAGTTTCCTCCTATAGTAGCTTTCTCAAAACACCGTTGGAACAAAGCCTAAGTTTTGTTCATCATAAACCATGAGAAGACCTCTTAGCTTTACACTTATGGATGGGTTGAGGAATCTCAAAGTTATGGTTTGAGTGACGGTAAAAATCCAGCGCAGTGGTCAGTTGCATCATAAGGTTCCAAAAGGGGGAACCATGTACTACTTATGCCCTGGTTGCTTTCACCCTTCGATAGGGATTTGAAATCCATCTTCATCAAGAACTCATGTAGATTTGGCATGTAGATTAGAGAAAACAAACAAAAATCTGACATTAAGAAAATGCATTATTGTTAGCCATCTTCCTCTAAATTTTGCTGAACAAATCATTCTTGTCTTCAGAACTTACCAGGAAAATTGATATTACAAATTTTTCTCTAAAAATCTTTTCAGTGGTTAAATAGTGCAAGAAACGAACCCTCGTTGAAATGTGTGTTCACTAATAACTCATCATTGAACATGGAGAAACTGAAATCAGCAACAAACAAGTTTGACGCTATAATTTCCCTAAACTGACAAACATATTTGTTTAAATTGACTGGTCCACACCAACTTAAAGGAGTGAAAGTGTAGCAAGCATGTAATTTCACTTCCTTTTTCCAAAAGAGGTGTCGCAGGTAGACCCTTTTCTGATATAATAGAAAATAACAATCGAGCTTCAAAAAAAATTCTAGAACTACAGAGGAAAAAATTGAACCTTGAATGACTTGTTACTCTTGGAATTACAAAAGATTTTGCAGGATTAAACACAAAAACAAAACTGGAGGAAAATCAATTCCAGAAAATAAGCACTAGACAGAAGACAAAAACCGAACCAAACTAATCGGAAGGAATAGCGAGAAGCAAAGGAGGGAGGATTCAGACCTGGCCTTGACCTTGAGATTGATATGATCCGCTGACTTGAAACCACAGTTTAAGTGCGAAAACAGTGGAAGAGGACTGAGCAACAGATGCAAAAATGGAAACCCTTTCTTCCCCACTTCTACAACTCATCAAGAGACACAAGGATACCCCTTCTTCCCCCTTCCCCACCTTTGTTGAAGCGGTTCGAGACGTATCTACTATATCAACATGTATCGGTGCATATCGGTTGTACTCATCAACGTATCCTACTATCTTACTACTCTATCATACTACTATCTACTGCTATCATACTACTATATATCCTACTATCATACTATCATACTAGTATCATACTACTATATATAAAAGGAAAACTTGAAACAACTGTGGTATGTATTATAGTTGATCAAAATACCCTTCTGAATAGACATGTACCCATGCACAAAAGTTGTACCCATTCACAAAAGTGGTATGTATTTCGGTTGACCAAAATACCCCCCATTAGACAGACATACCACAACCTAGAAACACAATTAGTTTTGGTATGTTTTTTTTACTAGACCAAAGTAGCCCTCTTGTGTCTAAATACCTCTTACAAAACTTGAGGGGACACACCTACTTCCTACAAATAGCAACATCGTAACCCAAACGTCACCTCAAAAAAGAATCTACATAGATTTGAATTTGAATAGAGGGAAATGAGTGGATGGATTTTCCATCATTCTAGAGTGTAGCCAACT
This sequence comes from Hakea prostrata, assembly GCF_041222555.1. Lineage (NCBI taxonomy): Eukaryota > Viridiplantae > Streptophyta > Magnoliopsida > Proteales > Proteaceae > Hakea > Hakea prostrata. Next base: position 50,854,774 of record NC_142608.1, on the reverse strand, counting down.
CTGGTTCGAAATCTGACACCTTCTTTAATTGGAAAATGAGGTCGTCCAAACTGTGAGATCGATATTTCACGATTGTCTGTGTCTTGATGTTGGTTATTTTCTCAAACAGATTTGGTGTCTTTTTTCTTCTACGTTTTGGATTTCTTTGGTGAAGGAAGTTTAATCATCCAATTTGGCAACCTTAGACACCCAAAGCAACATTACTCTTTTGACTTGCATTCAATGACAATTTACAATAGCTTAACCAACCAATTGAGCAAGCTTAGATACCCAAAGCAACATTTAGTGGCTATAAAAATATCATTTGTTAGCAAAACACAATATTCTATTTGATGAGCTATCAACATCTGTAGTTTATACAACGAGTTATTTAACACCAAAAGGGTGCACTATCCTAATTGGAAAAACCGAAAACAGGCACTTCAGCAATCACTTAAAGCAAGTTTCTTCCTACAGTAGCTTTGTTCCTCACAGCACCATTGGAACAAAGCCTAAGTTTTGTTCATCATAAACCATGAGAAGACCTCTTAGCCTTACACTTATGGATGGGTTGATGAATCCTAGAGTTCTGGTTTGAGTGACAGTAAAAATCCATTGTAGTGGTCAGTCGCATCATAAGGTTCCGAAAGGGGGAACCATGTACTATTTATGCCCTGGTTCCTTTCCCCCTTTGATAGAGATTTGTAATCCATCTACATCAATAACTAATGTAGATTTGGCATGTATATTGGAAAAGGAAAAAAAAAAAACAAAAATATGACGTTAAGAAAATGCATTATTGTCGGCCATCTTCCTCTAAATTTTGCAAAACAAATCGTTCTTGTCTTCAGAATTTACCAGGAAAATTGATATTACAATTTTTTCTCTAAAAATCTCTTCAGTGGTTAAGCAATGCAAGAAACGAACCCTCTTTGAAACATGTGTTTACTAATAACTCATCATTGAACATGGAGAAAATGAAACCCGGCAACAAACAAGTTTGACGCTATAATTTCCCTAAACTGACAAACATATTTGTTTAAATTGACTGGTCCACGCCAACTTAAAGGAGTGAAAGTTTAACAAGCATGTAATTTCACTTCCTTTTTTCCAAAAGATAGGTAGACCCTTTTCTGATATAATAGAAAATAACAATCGAGCTTCAAATAAAATTCTAGAACTACATTGGAAAAAACTAAACCTTGAATGACCCACTACTCTCGGAATTACAAAAGATTTTGTAGGATTAAACACAAAAACAAAACGGGAGGAAAATCAATAACATAAAATAAGCACTAGATAGGCAGAAAAAAACTGAACCAAACTAATCAAAAAGGAACAACGAGAAGCAAAGTAGAGCGGATTTAGACCTGGCCTTGACCTTGAGATTGATATGATCCATAGACTAGAAACCAAGGTGTAAGTTCGAAACCAGTGGAAGAGGACTGAGCAGCAAATGCGAAAACTGAAACCCTTTCTTCCCCACTTATGCAACTTGTCAACAGACACAAGGATACCCCTTCTTCCCCCTTCCCCACCTTTGTTGAAGCGGTTTGATACGTATCTATTGTATCAACATGTATCGGTGCATATCGGTTGTACTGGTCAATGTATCCTACTATCTTACTACTCTATCATACTACTATCTACTACTATCATGCTACTATATATCCTACTATCATACTACTATATATAAAAGGAAAGCTTGAAACAACTGTGGTATGTATTTTAGTTGACCAAAATACCCTTCTGAATAGACATGTACCCGTTCACAAAAGTTGTGGTATGTATTTAACCCCTCCTGAATAGATATGTACCCATTCACAAAAGTTGTAAAATTCGGCCTTATCCTAACCCTGACCCCGCCCGGATTTTATACTGTTGCAGGTCCAAAGACCCGAAGTGGTGGTAGAAGAGACCTATAGGCCCTCTTAGTGGATGATTTGATGCTTAATGCCAAGCCTATGGACATTGACAATGATGCCCCTTACTTGAGCACATTGTCAGTGTTGAGTGAAAATCTGCGTATCGATGAAGATTGAATTAGTTGAAGCACTTCCTAGAACCCCGTGATCAATCCGAAGGTATTTTCTGAAACTAGACTTGTTGATTGACTTGTAGGAGAAAACCCCACTCGATTTGACCCTGTATAGTCTCCCGAATCCACTCCTGAAGTTGCTGTCATGGCTTGGTCAACTGACAATCGACTAGCCAGTCGACCAAGAGTAATGGATTTCGAAAATGCACTAAATGTGAAACCCAGCCCTAACCTTGACCCGGAAACCTTGTTGTTTGTAGGTCCGATGACCCGAGTAAGATCGCTTGGGCCACCCGGAGGCGGTGCGGCTGACCTGAAGTGATGATGAGGTCTAGGCGAACGATGGACTATTGTTGAGGCTTGGGGCTCTCTATCTTGGTTTGAGGCATTTCACCTATTAGGGCTTGATTGGGAAACCCCTTTGGTTTGGTGGCCTTTCTGCCTGGCTTGTCGCCACTCGACCTGGTCGTCTTTGGCTTGGTTATTTTGTCTATTTGTCAACCTGAGTCCTTGTTTTCTGCTCCCTGGGCCTCGGTATCTCTCTTGATCCTTGGTGTTTTTTGCGGATCTTCGTCGGACTCTTCTTTTGCATCGGTTGTCTACTCTCTCTTCTTCTCCTCCATCTTTGTTTTTCTTTCCTTTTGAGTTGAGCGGGTCTGCATCCTCTGTTGCATCTCTGCTGTTCTCATGATCATCCTGGATTTGGCTGACATGATCTTAACCATGTCATTGCGCTTTTGAGGATTCATGATCAAACCATGATTTAATCTCTGTTAATCTTCTAATCGATTCGATCTTTTGGATCTTCTTTATTGATCTGTTGTGGTTTGGTTGTGTTTTCTTTCCATGATCCATAATCCATAGTTCTGTTGTTCTCTTCTACCTTCTTGTGTTCTTCATGATGTGATAGTTTATTGGTAGGTTTTATTTCCTTATTTAGATTTATGTTCTAGCTTATTCCATGGCCTATGCTGTTTTCATGTTTTCATTACGCTGATCCATCCTCCTTGTTCTTGTCCTTGTTTTCTATTTCAAATTCATCGATCCTGTTTGGTTAATTTGGTACTTTTTGTTTCTAATTTGGATCTTGATACCTTGATTTGATTGTGTTTTGAGGTCCCCTATATGCTGATACTACGTGTGTCTACCCCTTGTTGTACCCTTTTGAACCACCAATTCGGTTTCATATCTTAACTCGATTTTATGGTTGTGCATTGGTGGTTGGTGTGACCACTCGCATCCACTCGACTGAGTCGCACTCCTGGTCGTTTGGATGTTTTGATATTTTTCTGTTAGGGATCTTTCCTAATATGTTGTATATCTTGTTTGGACCTTCTTCTAGTTTGCAGATCTTACTTGTTTCTTGGGATCCTTTGGGTTTGGTGGTGGTTATTTCCTTATTACATGATAGCATGATCTAGTTTCTATATTTGAATATCATGAATATGTTTCCTAAATTAGATTCTTACATGATTACTCTGTTGATAACTTTGTTACGTAGATTACTTATTCATTTGATTGGTTCATGTTGTTTACTTACCATGTTATCGTGTTGTATTGATTTCTTTCCATATATGTAGTTACCATATTGTGATGATATGATTGATGATGTGTTGCTTCGTTGGTTTGGGGAGGGTGTCCTTTCGACACTTCCCTTGGACTACTACGGGTTTTGGGTGTTTCCGGGTGCCCTCGGCACCTTCCTCTGTTGGTGCTATCTGGTTGTCTGTGTGTTTGGTGGTGTCCTGTTATGTCGACCCTAATCGGAGGGGTTTGAGACCGCGACCCGTGGTAGCTGGGGATTCATGGGCGCTCGCCGGTCCACCCGTGAGAGGCAGATCACATTGTGGGGGCCATTTATTGGTAGGGTTGCATTGGTTGACTTGGGCTCACGGGCGCTTGACCGTAACCCGTGGGGCGTGAGGCTTCCGTTTACCTTGTGGTGATCTGGGTTGTGGTCCGTAGTCCGGTTGGTCGGTGCCTGGATCGCGACTCTGTGTGAGGATCAGGATCGCGGGACGGGTGGGTTCTGGATCCGACTTGATGTCCGTGGACTTGCATTTGGCTGGTTTTCCCGCATGCGCCGATTTATACCGTGGTTGTGGGGTGTGTTGACTTACCCGCCGGTTTGTCCGAGGATGGGACCCATTACCTCGGCTGCTCAGCCGGTGTGATCCGTGAGAGAATCCAGATATCTTTGGTTGGGATGTGGTGGACTTTCCTGGTCGGTGCTATGACTTAAGCATGTCTCCATGAGACCAGCATCCAGGTTGTTCATTCATTCCCTGTTTGTCTCATATCATATTGCATTTATGTTTGTTCGGATCCGCATTTTGTTTTGGTTTCGCCTTGTCTTTGAACTCATTCCTTTATTGTACTGTTGTTAGACTATCCTGCGTCGGTATTTGCGGTCCCTTGGGGCGGCGAGGCTTCTCCGGGGTGATTGCGGTTCCCATTACTCAAGATCCCGCGGTGGTTTGCTCCGTCGATGCTTAGTCCGACCATTGAGTGGGCGTCCTTGTGCTTTTATGGTCTATCATACAGGATGTCGTCTATGTGGAGTTTTGTTCCCTGTACTTGCTGGGTTGTTTGTCTGTTTATTCTTTAGAGCTCTTTTCGGTGGTGGGTTTTGTTCACTTTACTTATCGTTTGTACTCGATTATTCTTTATTCGTTCGTTTATGATTCATTCTTTCATTATTGGATCTATGTTTATCTTCCGCCTCTTGTTTGTTGTTCTGTTATGTTTTGTTTTGGGGGGTTGTCCTCGCCGATCTTCTGTGGTCCACTCTCGGGTTGCGGTGGGTCCGGGGGCGTGACACTAAATCTCTTCCTATTTTGCCCCTACCTTTTTGGAACTCGTGAATGAGGACCTAAACTAATCATTGGCACTCCAGAGCTCGAGGTTGGACACTCTCTTGGGCTATTCCTTGATGTTTGGGAAGATCTTTGACTCCAATCATTATTGTATACATTAAGCATCAACTCAAGGTATGATTTCTTCTATTCCTCTTCTAATCTATTCATTTTTCTATCAATTAACGATCTTGAAACCATGGCTGAAGTGCTACAACCTTGCAAACACTTAACCATGAGTTTCCCCCTTTCAATTCCTTAATCCTCCCCCACTCATGATATATTATGATTCAAATGAGATTAATTGCATTCCATCACTGTGATTCTATTCAATCTAACCTATTTTGATTCTAATCTGATATGGAGATGCATGATAAGCTTAGACTATAGTGGAATTAAGATTCTAGCTTGATTCTAATCACTCATTTGATTGATTCCTATCATCCTTTGTAATTTCTATCAATTCCAATTTATTTCTTGTTAAGTATCATATAGAACCTAAAATTTTGATTTGGGTATTTTTGATTGAACCGTTGGATCATCATGAAAATTAGTTTGTAGTATCCTCTTACTATTATAAACATGCCCTCCAAATTTCATGACGATCGGAGCACCGGAAGGGCAGTTTCGGATCAATTTTCCATTGTTGTCTTGAAGTTAGCAAGTCTTGGTCGACTGCTTGGTCGACTGACAGTCGACCAAGCCAGTCAACCAAGAGCTGTTAAGGCCCTGTACTCAGCCGAATTGATCCGTTTGAACCCCGATTCAATTGCTTTCTTCTCTGACATTACTTGTATGATTATCTAGGGTATCAACACTGATTTTGGGACCATACTTGGTGATCATTAAAACTATTTACAACTTGATTAAGGTAAGGACAGTCGTTAACTCAAGTATGTTAATTATACCAACATGCTTACATTATGGGAACTTAATGGTTATGTTCATATGAGTATTCCTTTACTATACATGATTGTTATATGTTTTCTTATCAGTAATAGAATGTATATATCATTTAGAATATCATGTTCAATTTTACTTTATGATTTTGTATATGATCAATCATGTTATGATATGTATTGTTTATATGATGAATCATTGATTTAGTACAATATGATGAGATTGAGTTTGTGATTGACTACGTATGACTTGGGATTGGGAAGTGTCCTTCCGACACTTCTGTCCTTAGACATCAAAGGGAGTAGTATGGGATATTCCCCGAAGGTGTCCATCGACGCTTTCCCGGGTTATTGGATGACATGTATAGGATTGTCTAGGTGTAAGGTTAGGATATTTTTCCTTATCGTATAGACCCGAATCGGAAGGGTATTGAGACCGAACGACCCGTGGTAGAGTATGGTTGAAGGACGCTCAAGACCGATATCCACTCCGTGAGAGGACTTGAAACTATACTGCGGATACCAGAAAGGGGCCATTTATTGGTAGGGTTGCAAATGGATAGACCTAGGCTCACGGGAGCTCAAGACTAGTAACCAACCCGTGAGAGGACGTGAGAGCTTCCTGTTTACCATTTGTGGATGACCAATAGGGTTGATGAGTCCGTAGTCCGAGTTGGTCGGTGGCATAGGATACCCTGACTCTAGTGTGAAGGATACGGAACCGAGTTGGTCGGTGCCATAGGGAAAGTATCCGGATCTGACATGATACGACTGAGTAGATGACTTGCATTGGGCTAGGCTTCGCCGCAACATGCGCCAATACTTATACCAATGGTGATGTGAGAGAGTGGTGACTAAATCCCCAACCATGGCTTGATGAGGACCTTACCCAATTACCACTGCAGACCCAAGATATCTTATGATTGAGGGGGAGTGACTGACTACCCAAAGAAGTATGGTTCTATGGCTTAAAGCATGTCTACCTTAGAGACTAGCATACTTAAGATTAGAATCATATTTCATCATTGTCTCATATCATATTGCATCATATTGTGACTTGTATCGAATGAACTGTGTATTATGAAACGACTTGCCTTGCTGAGTTCTTTTGAACTCCTTCCTTTTGTGCAATTTGTTAGATTATACTGCAGGTGCAGAAGACCTCGATGGCACGTCCTATGACCCGAGCTATGATCCCGCATACTACCCTTCGGGTGATGGCTACGCGGAGAGTCAGGATTGCTATACCGAGGAGGATTATAGTGTGTACCAGGGTTAGCCCCACATTAGTGAGGGAGTGGCCATGTTGGGTTTACTTCATCCACACTTTTGAAGAAGAAATCATTAGGATAGAGGAAACCTATGTGTAGGCCCCATTTCCCTGGATAATTGTAATCATTTGGATGTCTTCACTCTAATTATTATGGATTTGTTCTCGGCACATATTGTAATTTAACTTTATTAACTACATTTCCGCTATTGCTAGAGGAGTGACTTCTGATCACTTCTTCTCTTTGAGACTACCTCTATATGAAGTTGACACTTAATATTTCCGCACTCTGATTTACTATCTTCTCTTATTCAATTGATCTATTTATTGCTTGTTTTATACATTGATTATATTGTTCATAATTATGTTATCGTGTATGTGGGAGGCATGGCCGCTCGATCTAGATCTTCGGGCTGTGGATCACATCCCGGGTATGCCAGATAGGATACCGGCTGGGTGGATGTGACAAAAGTGGTATGTATTTCAGTTGACCAAACTACCCCACAATAGACATGACATACCACAACTTACAAACACAATTAATTTTAGTATGTTATTTTTACTTGACCAAAGTAGCCCTCCTATGTCTAAATACCTTTTACAAAACTTGAGGGGACACACCTACTTCCTAAAAATAGCTACATCGTAACCCAAATGTCATTCTCAAAGAGAACCTACATAGATTTGAATTTGAATAGAGGGAAACGAGTGGATGGATTTTCCATCATTCCAAAATGTAGCCGATTTCGGTTTGAAATATGACGCCTTCCTTAATTGGAAAATGAGGTCGTCCAAACTAAGAAATCGATATTTCACGACTATCTGCATCTTGATGTTGGTTATTTTCTCAAATAGATTTGGTGCCTTTTTTCTTCTATGTTTTGGATTTCTTTGGCGAAAGAAGCTTAATAATCCAATTTGGCAACCTTAGACACCCAAAGCAGCATTACTCTTTTGACTTTCATTCAAGGACAATTTACAATAGCTTAACCAACCAATTGTGCAAGCTTAGATACCCAAAGCAGCATTTAGTGGCTATAAAAATATCATCTGTTAGCAAAACACAATATTCTATTTGATGAGCTATCAACATTTGTATTCTATAGAACAAGTTATTTAACACCTAAAGGGTGCACTATCCTAATTGGAAAAATCAATAATAGGCACTTCAACAATCACCTAAAACAAGTTTCTTCATACAGTAGCTTTGTTCCTCACAGCACCATTGGAACAAAGCCTAAGTTTTGTTCATCATAAACCGTGAGAACACCTCTTAGCCTTACACTTATGGATGGGTTGAAGAATCTTAGAGTTTTGGTTTGAGTGACGGTAAAAATCCAGCGCATTGGTTAGTCGCATCATAAGGTTCCAAAAGGGGGGACCATGTACTACTTATGCCCCGGTTCCTTTCCCCCTTTGGTAGAGATTTGAAATCCATCTACATTAAGAACTCATGTAGATTTGGGATGTAGATTGGAGAAAACAAACAAACATCTGACGTTACGAAAATGCATTATTGTCGGCCATTTTCCTCTAAATTTTGCAAAACAAATCATTCTTGCTTTCAGAACTTACCAGGAAAATTGACGTTACAAGTTTTTCTCTAAAAATCTCTTCAGTAGTTAAACAATGCAAGAAACGAACCCTTGTTGAAACATGTGTTCACTAATAACTCATTATTGAACATGGAGAAAAGGAAACCAGCAACAAACAAATTTGACGCTATAATTACCCTAAACTGACAAACATATTTGTTTAAATTGACTGGTCCACGCCAACTTAAAGGAGTGAAAGTTTAGAAAGCATGTAATTTCACTTTCTTTTTGCCAAAAGAGGTGTCGCAAGTAGAACATTTTTTGATATAATAGAAAATAACAATCGAGTGAGGCGTCAAAATAACATGGCTGCTGATTGGTTATCTAAGAAGAGGCTATTTGGAAGAGAGGGTCTGGTCTTTTTCAATGATCCACCACAGGAAATGACAGACATCTTTAGAAATGATGTTTTCAAGAGTTGTGCTTTAGTTTGATTTGGTTTGGTTTTCTGGGTCTTTGACCCCGTTTTGTAACAAAATAATAATAATAATAACATGGCTGTTGATTGGTTATCTAAGAAGAGGCTATTTGGAAGAGAGGGTCTGGTCTTTTTCAATGATCCACCACAGGAAATGATAGACATCCTCACGGAGGATGTTCTCAAGAGTTGTGCTTTAGTTTTATTTGGTTTTGTTTTCTAGGTCTTTGACCCCATTTTGTAACCAAAAAAAAAAAAAAGAAAAAAAGAAGAAAATAACAATCGAGCTTCCAATAAAATTCTAGAACTATAAAACTTAAATTTTTAGGTTTGAAGTTTCATACGAAAAGCTGAAAAAGAAACCATTTTGAGAGTTCGGGATCTAGTTACTTTCCTTCTCCCTTTGATGGCTCTGGAGTTTTCAATTCTCAAATCAAAACCAACCAATTTCAAGACTTAAGAAGACCCGCTTAGAAACAAGGTTTAAAGTATCCCACGATACCATGCGATACTAGCCAATAAGTATCCATATTTGACCCAACCGATACGATATATCTCGATACGTCTCTCCATTGAATTACACTAAAATACATTATCTAAAGCGATACAATACTCGATACAAGACAATACGTCTCTTAAAATCACATGATCGATACAATACTTGATATCGATACTTTAAACCTTGCTCAGAAGGTTTCACTCCATATCGCAGCTTTACCTTGCGCTCGGTGGTGCTATGTTTTGCCCTTATTTCAGAAAATCTCTCCGTCTAGTCGCTTTGAGCCTGTGTCACACTTGAAATTACGGGATTGTATAAGGGTGCGTTTGAGAAACTCCATCCAGAAACATTTTTTTCTGTTTTCACGTACGTTGAGGACAAAAATCAACTGAAATGCGTCTGGAAAACCGGTTCAACAGAAAAACGACCCGGATATAAATATCACTCAAGAAACACAGTTTTTGCAAAACACCGCAAGAGTTGTTTTCCTGTTTCAAAAACAACTCAAGGAAAAGTGTGCCCGATAAAATTAACCCCAATCCTTCTAATGTCTTCCAACGTTTCAAGAGGGGCTCGAACGACTCTGCAACTCCAACAGCAGCTGAGGTCGTCTCTTCCAGTCTGCAAACTCGATTCCTTCACCAGGTAGCTTCGTTAATCTTTGTCTATCACTACTTTTTGAGATCGGACTAAATATTGTGTTTGATTGATTTTTTCTGGCCCTGCTTCTCTCTTTGCTGTTGTGTTTCCAGTGCTTTTTTCTTCCAGATGATTATTTTCGGTTGCTTTTTCTTTTGTTTTCTTCGGTGGGTGGGGATGGGTATGAACTCGCTAGATCGCTATAAAAATCTTTATCTTTGTCTTCTCAAATCTGAATTCTCCCTCCTGTGAAGTGAAATTTCAGATTAATCCGTTTCCATTTGCTTCTTCTACTTCTTCTTTTTTTTCTTTTTTTTAATATCATTTCGACGCTTTGGTATGTCAACAACAGAAGGTAATTCATTTTATATTTTCTCCAGTCCAATTTTTTCTGTGATCAATAAAGCTATTTCTTCACTTCATGGTAGTCTTAAATATGGAGAAATGGTTCACTCTCTTGCGATTCGGTTGAACTCGGGGAACGGGTGAATAGGACATGCTTGCCAAGTGTTTGATGAAATGCCTCATAGAGATTTGGTTTCTTTGACATCAATGATTTCTGGATGTGCGTTTGGATCAGTAGTTGGATCACTATCGTAAGTTCATTGTGGGGGTAAAGTCCCTAGCTTATCTTTTGTTATCAATTATTTGTACAAGTGGGGAACTCTAGCAAAAATGACATATCTTTTTGAGCAAATTGCAGTGGTACCCCAAAATGGAGGCCTTAAAGCACTGACACCCCCACTTTATGTTTGAAGATTTTCATTGGACATAATAGTCCAATTTATCACTGAAAACCGTTAAATCACTATTTTTTTCTTCATATTTTTCCCTTCATATTTTTGGAATTAAAAGAAATAGTCAATGATTTAACAGGTTTTAATGACAAATTGGACTAATGCATCCAATGAAAATCCAATTATAGGTTGTCTGTGTTTCAAAAATCGAATTTTAGGTTGTCTGTGTTCTTCAAACATAAAGTGGGGTATCAATGTTTTAAGGCCTCCATTTTGGGGTGCTAGTGCAATTTTCTTTACTTTTTTTAATTATGTTTTGAAGAGTTTTACCTTTTATCTTCCAGTAGGTGTTCTATTATGTTGTGAATTCTTTTCCTAGTTTTAAACAGAATAATTTCTATTGGTCAAGAGTAGTTCTAATTTCTACACCGAATCTATGTTTTCTTATGATTGGTCTGCATATATCCAAGGGGGCTGTTAGCCCCCCACCTTAATGATTTAGTTGAATGAAAAGTAGCCCTTTTGCTTACTTAGGGTTTGTGGTGACTCTGACCTGGGTTTTGATTGTTGACTCCCAGAGTTGATATCCTACTCTTTATTCTTATTCTTCCTTTTCCACTATTTGCTTCTAAGTAGGTATCCTGTGAACCATTATTTTGGTTTCTGGTCATTTGATTGGAAGAAGTTGTATCTTTGCTTGATTCCGTTGGTGGAATTCGGTTTGAAGTCCGGATTCTTACTACCTATTATATTGCTTAATCATTGTTTTGTAAACAATACACCATGTTAGATCGGAATTGTTTGTGAAATTAAAAGTAATCGCAAGCGCACGGTATTGTATCGTGTAGCTAACGGGTCGATCTCAAGGAGATATGTCACTTTAGAATTAATTTCTTAATGATAATGCTAGAGTGCAATGATTAAAATTTGTTAATTACTTAATTAAACTAAACGAACGGTCTTAATCCATACATCTAATGCTATCGAATTGAAATGAAAATTAAAGCAAACATAATCAATGCATAATTAATAAAGGTAGAAAAAAATGCGAATAATAAATAAATAAAAATAAAAGGGAAGTGATCCGAGTGTTAGCTCTAGATCTAGGGAAGGGGAGTATAATTATAATGACTTTGATCGTGGACCCTTTGCCGTAGCTTACAGTCCACCGATCGGGGGAAATGATATTAGAGAAAAATAAATTGCAGAAAAGAAATAATTAAAGCAATAAAAGGAAAGGGAAACCTTAACCAAAGAGAGGCACGACTGTAGGAATCTCTGATCAAGGACCCATGGGAAGGGAGAACAATAAATAAATGCTGAAAGTAAATTGCAGAAAGTAAATAATATAAAGTAAATAATAGAGTAATAAAAGGAAAGGGAAACCTTAATTAAAGAGAGGCACGACTGTAGGCGTGATCAAGGACCCAGGGAAGGGAGAACAATAAATAAATGCTGAAAGTAAATCCTAAATTAAGAACATGGAGGGGTAGATAGAAGCGGGAATGGAGGGAGGAAAGAAGATTATTGAAGAAGGTTACTTACTTGCGAATTGAACAAACGATTTGAATCTCAACCAATCCTAACAACCAGATCTAGATCTAGAATGATCTTGATCTAGATCTACAATTGCTAGACCCAGAGAAAAACTTGAATCTTAAAGCTTGAAACTTGAACTAGAAACTTGAACTTAAATTGCATTATATAGAAAAATTAAACCTAAATATTCAATCTAAAAATTTAAATCTCACAAATGCAAGCAAAGAAAACTAGAGAAAGCCTAAATAAACTGAAGAGAGAAGAAAGAGTGCTTCTACTAAGCTCTAAAAAACGTTCTTCCTTGATGGAGTATGCTCTCCTTTTATAGAGTTTTACATGGGATATGAATCTTGATAGAATTTGAATCAAACTCAGGGTTTCTATTTGACTCAACCAATTAGGGTTTTGATGTACTAATCGGGCTGACTTAGAGAGATCAAATGCACAATTCCACCGTTGGATTTAAGGATCAAGAAGTCGTAAAGCTCTCCTCCAAAAATCAGCTCGGTCAGACACCGGATGACCGTTCGATGAAGGGCTTGATCGAAATTGAACAGAGACATTCAAAAACGGGATTTTTCCTTCTTCCTTATCTGAATATAATTCTTTTTCCTCTTTTTATTTCTTTAATCAAATCACAAATAGGAAATAAGATATTGAGGTATGCAATGACTCTTTCTCCATTTGGACTCTCTCAATAATATTTCTGTATTTTTGACTGATAATTTATAATCTCAGCCGTAGATCAAATTTGCCTTCTTTATCTCTTAAATATTTCGGAGTTGGCCCATAATCACATCTCTAGCCCATCATGCTCCAGATCAGGCCCATTTTCGCATTTGAGAATTTGAATGGACCTCTTGACGTGTAAAATTTGCATGATTTATACCCAAAACTCCAAATATTTGCTTCAATATTGAAAAGTCCTAAAATTTGCAAAAACAACATAAGGTAGCTCCACTCTAAGTGTGTAAAATGCATGTTTTATACCCTAAGATTTCACACATAAATGTGCTAATCAGGAATCACACCTATTGTCCTATTTTTGAGATTCCTGACTGTAGGAGGAAATTCCTTGATCTCAGAATCTAACCAATAGATTGACCTAGAATTCTGTTATCTTATTGTGCTTGATAATCAGCATTTTGGGTTAATTAGATACTCAGTTGATCTGATATGTGTGATTTCTAATTCTAGCTCTGCAGCTCTGTTAGATGTCTCCTATCCCCAGCAGGTCATCCATCCATTTGGTTGTTCTAAGATTTGAGGATCTTAATATTCCCTTTAATGGATCCTTCTGTCATGGTCTTTCCCAGATCCAAATCTCGGTTTTTGTCATAAAATTTCTCCTAAAATCTGGAAAAGATGCTCAAGTCTGTGATCCGCCATGGCTAAAAGGTATGGTATGCCTGAAATACCTTTGTAGATCTGTTCTACAACTTTTAAATTTGAATGTGTTGTATACTCTTTAAATTTAAGACTTTTTTTAATGCATAGTCTTGTTTAATAACTATGTAGAATTTAAAGTTCACTTTTTTTAGGTAAAATTTTACTTTAAATTTGAATGTGTTGTAAACTCTTTAAATTTAGATTTCACTTTATTTCAAGTATATGGTCATTTTTTGTAGTTAATTAGATGTTGATGTTATTTTTGTAATTCTACTTGTTCAAAATGAAATTCCACCTAGAACAAACTTCTAAGAACGAGTTTCTCAAACATGTTTTTGTTTTGAAAATATTTGAAAAACATTTTTGAAACATGTTTGTGAAATGCTCAAAATTATTGAAAAAACATTTTTTAAGAACAGAAATATCAAAAAGTGTTTTTTGCAAAAAAACAATGCTACTGGCATAGAAACATTATCAAACTCACCCTTAGCTTCCATGCCTAAGGCCTAAGGGAAATATAAATTTGAAATAGGGTATTTAATTCCTTAGAAAATGTTAGTGTTGTCTCAAGAGATTGTCAAATCATAGCAGCATTTGCTGCTTTATCCTGATCTTATTGAACGATCTTTCATCTGTTCAATAATCTTTGAAGTTCAAATTAAACAAATGCAATGATGAAATACAGATTGATACAAAGGTGCATGGCTAATGATTAGAAAAGTAGAACGCAAGTACGCAACTATGCTGAACCCTTGAGGTACTACACACACAGAGTAAAATTAGATTATGGTATGACTGTTCATGTTCTGATTAATTCAATTGCTCTTAAAAGATGTAGTTCAGTTACTCTAGTCTTGTTTCTGCACTTGTTTGACCAACCAGAATTTACTTCCGCTCCTTTTAGCGAGTGCGCTTGGTTTTCTTTGTGAATAAACGGTGTTTATTAAATCGTTCTTGGTTGAAGTATGATTTAAAAATGTTTTAGTGAGTGCACTTTGCTTTCTGTTTCCTCGTTGGTAATCAAAGCTTGAAGGGAATGCTAGGGTGTTTTATGTTAAGCCCACCAAAAACCAACCAGCTACTTAAGTTGGTTGTATTTGTTGCTTTAAGTTATAAAAACCTGAAGATGTATTGGGGAACGAGTCTTCTCTTTTTTTGGTTTGAAACTTTAATGCTTAGGAAACATGAGTTTCCAGAAGGATATGGCAAGGTGGATAGCATATTCTGTTTTTTTGTCATGATGCATTCCTTAAACTGTTCTTTGGGTCCTAAATCACCTGCATATGTACTTTTCATCAGCCATAAGAAAACATGCTATACAGTTTGTTGTGTTATTTTCTCATTTATAGGAGGGAACCAATTTTATTGGCTATTACTTGTTTTGCGGATTCTCTTAGGGTCTGTTTGGTTACATGATTCTAGAGATTTGAAATCTCTGGATTCACAAATGGGAGATTTATACCCATTTAGTTGTGTGAATGCCTGGATTCATGAAATCTAGGGATTCACGTTTTTAGAGGGATTCACCTTTTAACACTAAAAACGTGAATCTGTAGATTAATGGGTATGAGGTGAAATCCAGAGATTTTACCCCTACTATAAATTCACTGAACATTTTAACCATGATTCCATAGATGTTTTTTCATGATGAATTACATATTTCATTCCAAAGATTCAGGCTAACCAAACAGTTAATTTTATGAACCATGACTCCATAGATTTGAAATCTCTAGATTTTTGAAATCTTCAGATTCAAGTAACCAAACAGGCCCTTACCTGATTTTGTGGCTCACTGAAAATGATGGGTAAGGCAAAAGGTGGTTCAATACTTATTAGGCTCGTCTTTGCTGCTGGAACTAGATTTTGTTATGTGAGGAGGAAGAACCCTCGAAAGATGATAGAAAAGCTTGAGTTCTATAAGTATGATCCCTGGGTGAATCGACATGTTCTTTTCACCGAACAAAAGATGAAGTGAATTATGAAGGTCCTTTAGGATTTGGGTTCTTGTGCTCCCTAGTCATGTGTTCCCACTTTTTTGAAGTCATGAAAAGAAGCTTGCGGAAGATAATCTTGTTGCTGTCTTGGATATTAATTGTTGCCATTTACATTAACTACCTTTACTCAAGAACAATTATCATTTTACTTGCATAGTAGTTTCAATCCACTAGTGAATGACCCATATTGGATTACTTATACTGGACCAGAGGTTGGTTATCATCGTTGAATCAAGCAGATTGATTAATTAGGTCTTGATTCCCCTGGGATGGTTAGTTGCATATAGCCTGAATGTAGCAAGCCCCTATTAATTTCCAACTCTAACTATTTTTAAGGCAAAAGCCCCAAAAAGGAATTTTTTAAAAACTAAAATTAGGATAGGAAAGACAAGATTATATCATTGTACTTGAAATTATGTTTTTGTAGGATTAAAGAGGCATTACCCAGTTCTCATCGCTTCTGCCAGGGTTTTGGATATATTGGCATAATATATGAAGCCGTATGTCCATTCTTGTAGAGAGACGTTTTCTTGGCTTAAACTCGTGATCATTTGATCACAATGTAATAACCTTAACACCAAGCATGCCATCCATTTTGTAATCTGTCTTTGTGCATCAACCTATATGTCCCTTTGTATTGCTTATTGGGTGGTTTTTGCTCTTTTAATATTCCTTGATTTCTTTAATATGGAACAAATTAGGGTCCGTAAGATTACCTTTTAGTTCATCAAATAGACACATGCCCCTCAATTTACCAAAATAAATAGACAAAAGCCCTTTGTTCGATTAAGGGTTGTTTTGGCACATGCTTCTGTTTCTCAATAATGGTTGCAGGCTTAGAATTTTGCAGTGGGAAAATTTCCTCAGATGGTCAAATTCAAAAAAAATTTACTCAAGAAAATATATATATATATATTTTTTACTTGAACGAATAATTATAAAATCTCAAATTTCGTGATAATTTTTCCTGCTCAACTAATATTCTACCCAAAGCTAACAAATTACTCTGAACCGTAAAAACTTGTAAGAAGTGCTTACCAATTCCTTCAATTTCTTGGCAATTCTAGGGCTGACAATATCCTGTTTTTGGTGTCATCCTATCGTTTGTCAATTTCATCATTTGCAATGAAAGACTTGAAGGTAATTTGGGTAGTTCATGATAGAAAATTTTAAGATTTGATAATTATTTTAAAAAATAGAAGTAGATTTAAAAAAAAAAAAATCTTATTGAGTAATTTTTTTTAAAATCTGACCGCTTGGGAAATTTTCCTTTTGCCTTTCTTAAGCAGCTTTCTTCAGCTACTTCTGATCATGATCCTTTAGTGTTGCATATCTACTGTTAGAGTCGCTTGTTAAAATGTTTTTTGTTATTTTTGTATTTATTTTATTTTATTTTTTTTATTTTCATGCATCACCCTCCTCTAAGGAATTGTATAATTAAAAAAAGGGAGTTTCATTCATGATTGTGGCATCATGGATACATGTTCTTCGTCAATTAAGTTCCTTAGAAAACTAGAATATCTTTGTTTTGGGTTGTATGAAGGAGGTTCATGAGAGGTCTTCTCATACATTTTCTTTGATATTCTGAATGTTTTTGCCTCTTACTATGACCACAATATAATATTTTTTAAGAGTAATAAAATTATTCAATGGATTTTAGATGTTGATGGGATTTTTTTGTCACAAAGGTCTAGGCATGGTTACATTGATGATGGTGATCGTAATTCAAGATATTATCATCCTACGACTGTTTATATTGACACTAAATGTCCTTCTTGAGAATATGAGAAGCTTCTTTTTCACATCGCTTTACATCCTAATTATATGTGACCACGTTAACACTCTTCCTTCTCTTTACTGCACGTGGTTGTCCATGTTCACGTTAAATCTCTTATGCTGAGAATGAGAGGGGGAAAAAAAAACTCCCTTGTTCTCTTACATCCTTGTCATGTGTGATCTACATTGACATTCTCTCTCCTCTTTGATCATAATAATTTCTTTGTTTACAGCAATAGTCTCACCTCTTGATTTATGGGACAAGGCATCTGATAAATGGTAGATTTTCAAATTGATTCAACAATAAAATGTAAATTGTATCCTACTTCCAAAATTTAAAATTCAAGTAGTTTGGTTGGAAGATAAAATAAATTAGTCAGCAAATCATTATGGGCAACGGTTAGAGAGATCTATGAATCTCATTTTACATTTGTTTGGTTACCTAGCTGGAAGGATCTATTAGTCTCCTTTTAGTTTTAAGGAAAACAAAATAAAGTTATTTATTGCAAGTGCATAATTTAAGAATATGCATTTATTTTTCACCTTTTACTTTATTTTGCAATTAATATTTTTTTTACTTTAAATATAATAATTTTAGGTAAGATACGTAAAAAAGTTATATCCGTCTCTTTTGTTTCTGTAAGGGTTTTCACTTTTCTTTTGTTCTATCTTGTTGTATGAACCAATTTAAGAATTGTGTCTTGTGCAAGTGAATTCAACATATATCGAAGTAGTCTCTTTTTTCTTCTTGTTTTTGTATGGTTGTATGACACAACAAAAGTAAAATGAAATGACAAATCTCAATGGTGTTGGGAGTGAAATAAAGTTTGTCCAAGAAGGGATGGCCATATGATAATTGTGGAACTCATGGAACAATTATGATTAATATATACTCTAACAGAATGCTTTTCTATTAAGTGAATCAACCTTTGAAAGTGAAATGACCATAACATCCTTAAGTTTTAGTATTATGACCAAATTGCCCTCATATACCCAACCCTCACCTATCTTCCCTCACATATCCAACCGTCACCTATCTTCTTCTTACACTTCGTCAGAAACCACCACTTCCCCTCCCCCTACCCGTGACCATTGTCTCCACCTTCAAAGTTTTGACTTACTTAATATTATCAAGGCCATTTGGTTAGAGTGGGCAGGGGCGGCTAGGATTGAACTTTGGGGGGGGGGGCGAATAATGAGTTAGGATCACCTCTCCGTTAGGCAAGAAGTAACGTCTTTTCACCACAGATATTGTGTGGGCCCTTGTTGGGACTCACCTCAAAATTATTTTATCATATTTGGACATAGGACTCACAAAAAAAAATAAATAAATTAATAGGAAGATTAAAATATAGATAACACAATTATGGGTAAATTATTAAAAATATTTTAAAATAAAGCATAGGGGCTAAAATTGTACGATTAGATTTATCACCATTTAGAACTTTAAAAGATTATGAAAGAAATAAGGTAGAGGAGAAATTGTAGGAGAAAACTTATAGTTGAAATTGTTATTAAAGGAATAGAAATTTTAGGAGAAAGTTTAGGGATCCTCAAGAAGGCGGGGGGGGGGGGGGGCTAAATGCGAAAATTTCTCTAGTGTGAAATATAGTGTTTAGCCCCCCCCCCCTCCAAGGATCAAGTTTATCGTTTTCGTATTTGTTGCTCAGTCCTCTTCCCTTGTTTTTGCACTTAAACCTTGGTTTCTAGTTTGTGGATCATATCAATCTCAAGGTCAAGGCTAGGTCTGAATCCTCTCTCCTTTGCTTTTCGCTGTTCCTTTTTGATTAGTTTGGTTCGGTTTTTGTCTGCCTGTCTGGTGTTTTATTTTCTGTTATTGATTTTCCTCCCATTTTGTTTCCGTGTTTAATCCTGCAAAATCATTTGTAATTCCAAGAGTAACGGGTCATTCAAGGTTCAATTTTTTCTTGTGTAGTTCTAGAATTTTATTTGAAGCTCGATTGTTATTTTCCGTTATATCAGAAAAGGGTCTACCTGTCTTTTGGCAAAAAGGAAGTGAAATTACATGCTTGCTAAACTTTCACTCCTTTAAGTTGGTGTGGACCAGTCAATTTAAACAAATATGTTTGTTAGTTTAGGAAAATTATAGCGTCAAACTTGTTTGTTGCTGGGTTTCATTTTCTCCATGTTCAATGATGAGTTATTAGTGAACACACGTTTCAACGAGGGTTCATTTCTTGCATTGTTTAACCACTGAATAGATTTTTAGAAAAAAATTTGTAATATTAATTTTCCTGGTAAGTTCTGAAGACAATAATGATTTGTTCTCCAAAATTTATAGGAAGATGGCCGACAATAATGCATTTTCTTAACGTCAGATTTTTGTTTGTTGTCACCAATCTACATGCCAAATCTACATGAGTTCTTGGTGTAGATGGATTTCAAATCTCTATTGAAGGGGGAAAGGATCCAGGGCATAAGTAGTACATGGTTCCCCCTTTTGGAACTTTATGATGTGACCAACCACTGCGCTGGATTTTTACCTTCACTCAAATCAGAACTCTGGGATTCCTCGACCCATCCATAAGTGTAAGGCTAAGTGGTCTTCTCACGGTTTATCATGAACAAAACTTAGGCTTTGTTCCAATGGTGTTGTGAGGAACAAAGCTACTGTAGGAAGATACTTGGTTTAGGTGATTGTTGAAGTGCTTGTTATTGGTTTTTCCAATTAGGATAGTGCACCCTTTTGGTGTTAACTAACTTGTTGTATAGACTACAGATGTTGATAGCTCATCATATAGAATATTGTGTTTTGCTAACAGATGATATTTTTATAGCCGCTAAATTCTGCTTTTGGTATCTAAGCTTGCACAATTGGTTGGTTAAGCTATTGTAAATTGTCCTTGAATGCAAGTCAAAAGATTAATGCTGCTTTGGGTGTCTAAGGTTGCCAAATTGGATGGTTAAGCTTCCTTCCCCTTGGGTGGGGGGTGGGGGTGATTGGTAAAGAAAAAGATTCCACCATTCTGTTTTATGCTTAGTTACATTTATTTATACAACTAATAGTACATGAGATTGTTGTTTTGCCACATTCCAAAACTATTTATATATATATATATATATATATATTTGTCTTTCTTCTTTTTGGCATGTTAATCTTTAATGCTCTTTTGTACTCACTTATGAGAACACTAACCATCACTTGCAATTTATTTAGAGAGTATGTTCAACTCAGGGGAGAAGTCATACCAATAAGTTAGTGGTAATTTTGTGTGTGGTAGAGGTAGGAGATAATCTGGTGTGAGATAATCTTCTGGTGCTTTGCCAGATGAGAGATGTGGTACTAATTATGATTTGTGTAAATTATTTTGTAATATATGTCAAAATGTTGCATAAATATCCACATTGAGTTGTCTTTCTTTCCTCTGATGTTATTTGTTGTTGCGTAGCCCTCTCATGTGTTCTACATCTGTTCTGTTGAATACGAAAAAAATATTTAAGTAAACCATCCTCAGATGTATTTCGATCATTTCTATTCAATTCCGTGCCCATTGGTACGTATCTGCGATAGGGTAGGGTACAAATTGAAACGTCTCTTAAGATCACCCGACTGATATACTTTAGACCCTTTGGAGGGGACTAAATATAGTTGATGCGTCTAATTTCAGAGTCCTCTTTGTGGCTTTGAGCCCTTCACATCTCCGTTCTTTCGCAGCACCAAGGACAGTCATCGGCGTTCTTAGTAGCAAAGCTGCAAATGTCACCTGATACCTCTTTTATTTTTCTATAACAATATTCATCTGCTGAAGGTTTCAATTTCTTCAAATTTTCCAATAGGTTCAGTTAGGGTTTGATCTGTAAGCACTTATTAGTTGATTTCTCCTTGTTTGAGATGGTATGAACTGCATTTCTTTTTAAAATTTCTGTGTGTCAATTTCAGTAGGGAGGACTATTGTTGGAAAACCTATCAAGAAATCTAAGAAAAAAGAAGAAAGACAAAAAAGAATCTAAAGATACAAATTGCACTTAGTTGGTCTGATGGTAGATACCCTCTAATGCGTCTGCCTTCATGGGTTTATCCTTATGCTTAAAGCTTCTTTTTGTTTTGCAGTTGTCCGTAATGATTTACACAGCACTTGATACGTTCTACCTGACGGATGAGCAATTAAGAAACTCACCATCAAGGAAAGATGAAATAGATGAAGCTACAGAAACAACACTTAGAATTTATGGATGTGATCTCATTCAGGAAAGCGGCATTTTGCTCAGATTGTATCCTTTAAAGATAGTAATAAATTATATAGTTATTTACTTGGTGAACCAGGTCCTTTTTTCTTTGGAAAAAAAAGGGAGATTTTGATTTCCTTATTATTATATTTTGTTTTCTTAATCTTATAATGCCAGACCTCAGGCAGTAATGGCAACAAGCCAAGTTCTATTCCATCGTTTCTACTGCAAGAAGTCATTTGCTCGCTTTAATGTGAAGGTTGCTTTCCTTACAACTCTTCCCTCTTTCCAAATTATGACTTTCCTTGATAATAACTTATAAGCTATTGCAATCATTACTGGTTTTGAAAATCTATTATCACCCATGACTTTGTTTATGATGTTCTGGTTTCATTGCAGAGGGTAGCTGCTAGCTGTGTTTGGCTCACCTCAAAGCTGGAAGAAAGCCCGAGAAAAGCGAAGCATGTGCTTATGGTATTCCATAGGATGGAGTGTCGAAAGAGAAATTTACCCATAGAGCATTTGGACGTCTTTTCAAAGGTTAACTGAAAACATTCACATATATCTTTTGCTTGTTATTTCTTTAATTCCAACCTTCTAATTTTTTTTTGTTATGGTATCATTGAGTGAATTTTAGAGATTCTGTGGGGATTTTCTTCCTCTTGTTCATCCAGTATGAAGGACAAGGTTCAGATATTTTTGTTTTATGCTGAAGTTAGCTGGGGTTGCTACTGCAAGTAGCACTTGCCCTAATGCAATTATGATGTGTCTTCGTTTTAAACTAAGTAATTGTGTCTGGAATTTTCTTTTATTTGTCTTACAGAAATATTCAGAGCTGAAGATTTATGCTGAAGTTAGCTGGGGTGCAGTAGCACTTGCCCTAATGCAATTATGATGTGTCTTCGTTTTAAACTAATTGTGTCTGGAATTTTCTTTTATTTGTCTTGCAGAAATATTCAGAGCTGAAGATGGACTTGAACAGAACAGAGAGACACTTATTGAAAGAGATGGGTTTCATCTGTCATGTTGAACATCCTCATAAGTTCATATCAAACTACCTTAAAGCTCTTGAGACACCTTCAGAGCTGAGCCAGGAAGCTTGGAATCTTGCGAATGATAGGTACTTATCTGGATGAATGTCTTCTGAGTATTTTTGTTGATTTCATCATACTCACCTTCTTCCCTTCCTTCTTATGCTGCTGCTTGAACTGATAACTTAGTGTAGTGACTTTTTCCTTTATGTGCTATTTAGATTTGAGCATCAGTTCTTTCATCATTCAACCCTAAAGCAGAGTGCCCGAGTAACCACTGCTTCGACTTAGACTGTTAAAACTGTTGCAATGGATTATGATATTGTTCTGTTTTGGAGATCAAGTGAACCTTGGATCATGAATTAATTTGGAGGATTGTCTTTGTTCTTTCCCTGTCGCCCTGTTACCTTTTTGAAACTGTATGCTTGATGGCAGCCATCACCCTGTGACATGTGATGTTTACCTAGGTATGGTACTTACCTAGTTATAAAAACTTTCAATTGCCGTATGTGATAAGGATCAAGTCCCAATAAGAAGTTTCATTGTTCAAGGTGGTATATATTGGGCATTGGAGGTTTAATAGAATTAAGCAGAGTATAAGTTTCAGGTGGTCTGTCCTATATGGGGTTTGATCATAGTAAAAAATTCAATGGAAACTCAAGTTTTGACAGGTTTTTGGTAGTGTTTTGGGGTGGGATTTTGCATTTAAGCTAATTAGAGTATAAAGAACAAATTGACACATGCATTTTGCTAAAAAATTCAATGTAGATATGTCGTTCAAAGTATTTAACATCAATGTAGAGTTGAACGCGAAGTACACAATAAGCTTAACTATACCTAAGTACATAACATTCAATATATGACTTTTAAGTTCAATTCAAAACATCAAATAAACTCAAAACATCAAAATTCAAATACGATGTAACTAACAATAAAAATAAAATGAGAAGTACAATTCACTAATTCAGTGCCAAAAGGAGTGCCTCAGTGGATCCATCCCATGACTTGAGTAGTATTGTGCCTGTGACATCCTCTCCTCTGACCAACAGACATAGACATCCCATGACATGTAATGCCTATGGTTGTCGAGGCAATCGACAATTGTAGCTCTATAGGTCTGGTTGTCAACATGCATAAGATAAATAATCTAAGGGAATACACAATATAGATAGGAAAGTTCTAATTCAGCCTCAGGGGGTAGGGGTTGGGATTGCACACCGAAGATCTACTCCACAAACATTTGTGCCCCCTATTTAGCATCTATATAAGTTGCACCCCTATGTACGCATACCGTCCTCTTGTCAGACGCTGATAATACATCCTAGTCTATTCCACTAGTTTATGTCTCCCATAATCCTGAGGAAACCCTTGACCATAAGATGCATGACAGTAAGCCCTAGAAGAAGATGCAACACTCTTCATACCACTCTAGTATGAGTGGGGATCTGCTGTGGCTGGTATCTAGTATCCGACTGTGGAGCCTCTTGACTCATCTAGACTCATAGATCCCATGAAACCTGTCAAGCTATTCACATCTGTGGGATGGTAAGACCCGTATGATGAATTGTCATCCTCATACCTATGTCTATGTTGCTTCACTTTCCCCTTCTGGCTATGGGTGGAAGTACAACCTCGAGATGCTGGTGGACCGTGGTCGACATCCTGGGTAGTGTGGCTGAATTGAGTCTCCCCCGTGAACCTCAATGGCTCTCCCTGTCGTTGACTCTCAACTGGGGTCATTGCTAGCTTTGGTGGTGGTCTCTCCCGTGGATCTGCTGGATCCTAATCAACAAGCCCAATCATCATCATCATCATCACAACCACTGTCATCCCCACTACCAAGTCCAACATCATCATCATCGTCATCATCCTGTGCCTGACTAGCGAGTGGTTGAGTAACATCATCTGACCACAATATTATCCTCACAATATTATCCTCACTGACATTGGATGCACCGGGGTGTGGTACAAAGGGACGTTTAGGCTTGGTGTGCACTCTCCCATCTGTGGCTAAGAACTCATCCACATTAGCTCCCATTTCTCATGCAATTTGACTGCTGGGTCAACCTCCTGCCTCATCCAACAATGGCTCTCTGACCCACTCAAATAGGGGGTCCTCCTCATCATCATCAATGGCAAAGATGTCAGCCAACTTAATCTTGTCCCATTACCTCGCTCTTGACCTAACTTAATGTGCTCCTCTCTCAACTTCATATTATAGTGAACTTATACAAGATCCTCTAGCCGCTTCATCCCCAAACGATTCGGCCTCTTAGAATGTATCAAATTGAATGTGCTCCAATTACACTCGCAGCTGGTGGTAGAAGATGTCTGGGAGAGCACTTTAACTGCAATATTAATCAAGTGCTCTGAGTCTTAACTCGTATTGTAGCCACCAGTACCACTTAGCTACAAGAAACATAACCAACCAAATTAGTAATGGTAAAAATAAATTGTGTCAGAAACTCAAATTGAGTATTTAAAACTTAGACCTAGTGACTAACCAGGATTGGTGTTCTCCAGAGCCTGAATAGTCACTAAGTGACCGAAGTTACCAATAACATCTCTAAAAGCCTTTAACTACAATAAATAATTACAACGTTAGTATAAAGAACAAGTAGTTATCTTTAGTACTAGACTACTAGTCATCTCACAAGTCACAAGTCACAAGTCACAACTACTTGCTGGACTACTCGGATCAAATCTGTCCTCATCCCAAGTTCTCTACATGGGATTCAAATAATAGGCTATCATACAAGCCAACAAACATAATAAGTATTAACTATCAAGTAATAACTTGAAAATTTTAGTAACTTTTAATTCACCAGCCAAATGAAATGGATGTTTCAATTGCCTTTCCCACCTCTCCTGGATGATATCAAGGAATTTTTGGCTGCCCTTAGGTTTTATTTTCCTAACCATCTCCTTCATCATCTCCACTGCAGTCCATATATGTGGTAAAGTTGGTTTCCTTTGTTGTGTCTACCAACTTCAAGATTGTCACCACAGGGTCTAGTTGCTTCACAACAACTTTTAGATTTCCCCAGAAGGTATCACTGGATATGGTAGCCCGTGTTGCTCTCCCTGCCAGTGAATCTGACTGGGGCCAACTGAACCACTCTTCAAATGCAAACATCGCACGTAGTTGGGTTTTCTTTTTCTCAAAACACTTCAAGGCAATACAATTTGTAACAAATAGAAGCGTGGGAAAAAATGCAAGAAGTGTATGATACAACAGGTAACCTTAAGGAGTGGTAGCAAAATTGTTGATTGATCAACGCGAGTGAATTGTGATTAGACGCTTCATAAAACCGTGACACATCTATGAGCACTAGCTCGTCGTTCAACTTGGCATAACTGAAACCGGCCTTTTGTAGTTGACTATCTATGAGCACCCTTGACCTACAACCACCCGCACTCACAGCAACTCAAAAAAAAAAAAAAAAAGGGCTAACGCGCCCGGAATTCGGTGGGTCATCCCCCCTTCCTAGGGTCCCCCCACCGACCCAGTGACACCAACCACACCTACAATCGTCCATGCCCCCTATTAACTCGAGTAGTTTGATTGGTCACTTTCCCCCTTGCTTCCCCCGGGGGGGATTTAGCAGCCCCGTCTGAGTTCTTGTGACCTCAGGCCTCACCAATTCACCACCACATATCCTCCTCAACATAACCAATGCATATCCATGGTTATATACGAATGTGGTCGCATGTAAAGCCCGTTGAATAACATTCTTCACAAATTTGATTTGCCCCATGTCTTTTATTATCAAATAAATACAATGTGCCTCACAAGGAGAAGAGCCTAAAGGTGGGGATCTCCATCAACTTCATCCCAACCTTCTTGAAATTGGAGCCATTATCAGTCACAATCTACATCAAACCTCTTTCACCACACTCTTCAGCAACCCATATATGTATTTTGCATCCTTCTTGTAACTAGATGCATCAACAGACTTGAGGAACATTGTACTCCCATCATAATTCCAGCATAAAATTCTAGTGGGACCAGTCCAACCATCACACATCATTGTCACCCCATAGTGCCTCTACATTGGCTTAAGACCATCAATGTAGGTTTTCAAGTCTTCCTTATGCCATGGGAGATATATATTATATATCTCATATGGGGTTGGCCCAACCACCCCATGTCTAGCGCCATTGATCGCATCCGCCATCACTTTGTAATAAGGCCCATGTGCAACATTTACATGAACATTGTGATATAATGCCCACTTAGAAAAGGCTATCCCCACCTTCTCCTTCACATTACCCCACATGTGCTTAAATTTCTTTTGTTTTGTTTGTGGCCTCGCAAACAAGTCAGGATCAATGCATAGTATTTGCATATTGGGATCTATGGCAATGGGTCTAGAAGCAGTAGATGTGGCACTGGGTCTAGGTGCAACAGATGTGGCACTAGGTTGTGGTCGTGTGGCCCGTGATAATGGAGCTGACTCTCTTACACTCTGGCTCCTCCTCATATTGGAGCTGCCTCTGCTTGCCCTCTCAAAATCCGGATCTCTAGGTGACCTTGCACCCATGGCCCTTTGTGTCTTCCTGATCTCATTGAGTCCATGAGACTTCCTACTCATCCTGAGTACTCTCTCCATCTTTGCCTCTGGGGATGATGCATCATCTAGATCCACATTTTGCTCTCCCACCTCCTCTAAGCATGCTGTCTGGAACTCATCCATCTTTACTTTCTTTTGTGCCCTCTTCTTTTGCCCTCCTGTCACATTTTGCCATTGCCACTTTAACTTCATAAGGGACATTGGGGCATTCAACCGCATTGCGGTCCCCTCTCGCTTGATGGATCTTTAGTCGAGTGGCCCCACCTGATCCAATCTTTTTCAAACAATATTTACACTCTGACTTCTTCCTGTCAATTGTTAAAGGCCTGTCATGCTGCCAAGCTATGTTTGACATTGTGTTTTTGAGTCTCTGACTCAATAGCTTGTGCCTGATACAAAAATACATAATAATCTCCGTTATTTTAGCCTGAAGACACTAAACACACATTACTTGTAAACTAAGGTATTCATAAACATTTTGAAAATTTTTTTCCTAATTAAAAATAATTTTTTACAATAATTATTAAATACAAGAAAAATCAGAAAACATAGTAAAACACTTCAAAAATCAAATTCAATCAATTGCATAGGTAAACTAAGGTATTCATAAACATTTTGAAAATTTTTCCTGATTAAATTTTTTTATAATTAAAGATTTTTGTATAATAATTATTAAATACAAGAAAAATCAGAAAACATAGTAAAACACTTCAAAAATCAGATTCAATCAATTACATATGTAAATCTACTTATTAGAGACAATACATAATAATTTCAACTCAATCCAATAAGCTTTGAGCATGAAGCAAATAAAAAATGTAATTTTGTAGGTATTTTTTAAAATCAGAAAAATAAAAATAATAGAACACTATAAAGATCAAATCCAACAACCACCACTTGTTAATCTACCTACTAGAGACCATGGAAAAAAATTTTCAAAACATTCCAACACCATTTGACCACGAAAGAAATGAAAAAAAAAAAAAAAAAATAGGGGAAACTTAGGTTACCTTGCAACTAGCTTGAAAAGAGTGAAATAATTCACCAAGATGGGCCAAAATCAACAAAGGAGTGCTCAAAATGAGTGTTTCGACTGAATTTTGTTCCATGGGTTTGATTGATGAAATGAATTGGGTGCATTGTGAGATCAAAAGAAAACCATTACTGATATTTAGGAAAAAATTGGGTTTGAATAGAGACGGGAATAACTTACTAGATGTTGTATGGTTCAAGGGTAGTTTAGCTTTTGAGTCTTTGACAATATTTATGTCCTTGTACCTAATCTACAATGTTCTATCTATTTATTATAAATATAGGTAGGCTGGTGTGTATGAACACATGCTGTTATTCCTGATTTCTGTGTGGTATCTGAGGTGTGGATCCTATTATTCTAACCCTAATGCCCTCCTATCATGAAATCCTAGAACCTCCACCTCTCTCTCTCTAGTTTTTTTTTTTTTTTGGGGGGGGGGGGGGGGGGGCAACACATCTGTCTCTTTCTTGTCTTGGTTTCAGCACTGTCAGTTACGACAGTTGTTGTCTCTGTCCCACTTTGGATTTTAGTGCTGGCAGGCACCACTGCTGGCCTCCGGCTTCTAGTGACTGCACTGTACATCATTACTCCTCTCTTTTCACTCGTGGTGTTGAGTTATCTCACTGAGGGCCTTTTACCTTGCAATGAAATGAATCCCTCTTTCAGTTGAATTAGTTGATGATCTCTCTGGGATCCTTCTTGTAGTGTTGATGTTATTTTTATTAACCTGATTTTACCAGCAATAATGTCTAAACTAGCTACCACATCAACTGGATCAAGGGGAGTTAGTCTGTGACTCTACTATGTTTTTTCCCTGGCTCCATCAAATTGGATGAGATAATTGCTTGAAGTGGTTGCATTCTTGGGTTCAATGGTGTATTAACTGTTGAATCTGGAGTTTTTTTTTTGGGGGATGAATGAATCTGGAGGTTACTTACCTCCTTGTAACTGATCTTCACTCACTTATCGTAAATATAGGTGGCTGGTGTTTTGAGTATATAAGCCATTATTCCTAAGATCAAAATGGCATTAGAGCTAGGATCCACATTGGTAACCTAACCATAATGGCCTTCATCGTGAGACCTGAAACCTCTGGCTGTTCTCTCTATCTATATTCCTAATCTCAACACTGGAATAAATTCTAGTAGAGAATGACTCGTAGAACAGGGAAAAGAAATCAGATTTTGAAGGAGTCCCAATGATGTAACCCCACTCTAGGGTTAGGATTAGCCCAGAATCTCCCAGCAAATATTCACCAAAATTCTAATGGGTTGGTCTAAAGTAACGAGGAATACTAATGGAAAGATATATGGGTTGCTAGGGAAAAGTTAGGGCTTTACTAAATTCCTGTTGTATGATCTTGAAAGACAGAAGATACCCTAGGATTGATAGAAAGAGAAATGAGATAATTTGGATTGATTTGGTAAGGTTTAGGGAAGATAGTGGGGATAATTCTTGGACAAAATAATTGATAAAGAGTGGATAATTCTTGGATGAAACAATTGATTGAGTCTTTTCTTTCTTTCTTTGCTCTTCTTTTCTTTTCTTTTCTTTCTTTCTTTCCTCTTCTTTTTGGTTTCTCAGATTGCCACTGGTCAGAAAAGAGAGAGAGGAAGCTGAGAGGGAAAAAGGGGGGAAAGGGGGTTCTACAAGTTAAAGGGGAGGTGGGGGAGGGGCCTGGGTTTCGCAGGGGGTAGGGGAGGGAATCTCAGGGGCTGGCAGGGGTGGGGGAAGCGAATTAGAGGGCTGTGATGGGAGGGGGTGGGGATTCCTTGGTGGCACAAGAGATGGAAGCTGGGGGGTGTTGGACATACTTGATGGAGCTGCTGTTGAATATGAAGGTTGCTGATCCTTGAAGTTGAATGCTGCAATTGGACGCAAGAAACATTAAGAATCTGCAGGGGTCCTCCCAGGAAGGCTAGGACCTAATTTCCCACGAGAGTTCTTCAATTCAATGCTTACTGTTTTTACAAAGAAGAGAATGGCTTATAGCCTTACATCAAGAAAGAATGAATCTAACTGGGGACTCAACTAGGAATTATAAATTAACTCTGCTAGGTTTCCTTTATAAGTTAGGATGCCGTTTACAATTAAATAATGGCCATATAAAAGAACTTGACTCAAAATAAAAGACAATTATCCATAATGACTCCTTATGTCACTAAAAACTCCAATGACGAAACTTAAATTAGGACTTCAAAACATAAATGGACTCCTAAAATTAATACCAAAATTCTGAAAATAAAATAATCGACTAATTAGGGCTGGAAAATGATCAAATTGCCCTATGGATTCGACCGGCCCTAGGTGTGCCATCTTGGTCAGGCCTTGGGGTCCAAACCAGGGTTTCAACCAGGGGGTGGGCCTTTGTTCATATCACTGATTACAACATCAAATAGGGACAATGATGCAAGACTTCTTAGGAGCATGTGAATGGCGTGCATACTTGTTAAGGGAGATCCTACAGTTAGAGTCTTACACTACTCAATGCTTTTAACTTTGACTTTAGGAGTCAGCCACCTAGAATAAATCAGAAACCTAACAGCGAACTGAACAAAATAAAAATCATTAGGCAATTCCTAGTTCACACCTCTTTGGACCCTGCAAGAGTGGACTTGCAAAATTTAGCGGCATTTTATCCGTGTAAATTTTTCTCAATGCTTGGCAACATGTTTTTGTCTGCTGGATCCACTTAAGAAACTTCCATCTTTTGTCTTCTGCTTATTTATATTTGATATTTTGAAGTAGATTCCGTATTGTTGATTCCTATGTAAGTACCTATTGGACTTTGTATAAACGGAGATTAATGTAGTTAAGAGTCTAGAAAAGTCGAAAGCTATTCTTATTCTTTTTTTCCCTTCCCCCTTCCCCCTGCTGATGGGGTTTCTAGGCCCTTCACTTGACAATTTGTCGGGGTTGATTGGAGCCCCTGTCATGGGACTGGTCATTCTAGAAGTTAGGTCACTTAATCCAAGGTAATTTGTCAATGCTGGTAAGAGGATTCAAAGACAGGTCGCCTGTTGGTTTAGACCAGTGCCCATGCCAACTCCACTGTCCCCTTCGGGTTTCAGATGGAAGCTACTTAAAAGAAGAATGAAGTGAAATTCAGTAGTGTCACAGTGCATGAGGCTACTACAATTGCAGGTTCCGGGAGGGCAAATGTACGCAGCCTTTCCTAAGGGTCAACTTTCACTGAGACTTTGGTGAAAGTTGTTTGGGGTGGGGGTGTGGAAGAACATCCGTCCGAAACCAACTGTTTCAGTCCATGTCAGTCAAACCGTCTTCTTCTTTACTTAGCTCGTCATTTTGGTAATTTTGTCTCCTCTGTCTCCTTCCGTCTCAAATGCTTTTAGTTTTCTGGGTTGAAAACCTTACAGACGACCAGTTAACAGGTCCTGTTCCAGATTCTTTGGCGTCTCTTTAGCTGCTGAAGAGTGAATTTGTCAAATAACCTTCTTCAATGGTCTAAACCAAAGTTTCCCAGTTCTGTTTTGGTGGATACTGCTGCTTGGAACAGCTTCTGCTTCCAGGAGCTGCTTGTGACACTTGTGAATGTGTTACTCTCCATTGTAAGAGAATTTACTCCAAATTGGAAAGGAACAATCCTTACACATTGCAGATCTTGATCTTATGCATCAGTAGTAACATTTCTCTAATTAGTTGTTAGAAAATGAATGTTACCAGTACGATTTCTCCCAACTTCTCTAAACTTCAACCATTGCAAAATTGATGTAAGCCCACAGGTACCGCTTCAGAAGAGCTGACGACTCTGCCTACTCTCAATGCACTTCATGTATCAAACTATCAGCTTTATAGGAAGGACCCAAATATTAGAAGCAATATTGTTGTGAACACAGCTGGCAACCCAAACATTGGGAAGCACAAGCCACTCCCCTCCTCAGGTACCCAAAAGAAAAAGCCAATATAGGGCCGAAACTAGAGACCCAAATTTCAGGGAAATTCCCTGGTTTTGACCCATCTCGCAAAATTTCGGCCATATCTTGGTTTTGAGGTGGCCAAAACCAGCCTCTAACACCAAGATTTCAAACCTTGGCCTTACTTTGTGCTTTTAAGGAGAGTTTCGAAGTTCTGAATGGGCAACAAAAAGAACGATAAGTTTACATCTATTAAGCTCTTATATATCATTATGAAGCTTAGGATATGCACCCCAAAAGAATTATTGTCCATGAAAGATATTAACACCTGGCCTAGGATTCAAGCAAGATGGGTCAAAGGCAAAAAAATAGATAAATACTTAACAGAGAATGTGGAGAAAGGTAGAGGTTGGAAGTTTAAAAGTGCATCCATTGATTATTAAAGCTGTGGAGTACCATAAGTGAAGCTGTACATGCTCACTGTGCATTAGGCACGGATTGTTGGAAAAGTGTAATTGCTCTACAAATGATGGGACAGATGATTGGGATAAGACACTTTATTTTGACATTTGGCCTATCTGAGGAATTCCTTGCCCATACGAATGACCAACAGATGCTCTAGTTTCTAGTGACAAATAACCATCACTGTCCAGATGCCCAAAATATTGTGTTGTTTGGAACACTGTTCTGAAGAATGAGAAAGAGGTAAGAGATTTTGGGGACTTTTCTTTCACCTGTGGAGGCCCACAGCTCCTCCTATGGAAAGCCCGTGCTTGTATTTCTAGCCCCCCTAGGTTGAATTATTGCTTTTACTCCCTCTTTCTGTATCCGTGTGTAGTTCATCATGATAGTTATATCGTGACTGTTTGCATTTTAATGTGTTTCCCTATATTTTTAGTGTAGCAGTATATAATTGATTTTCTGTAGGGTTGTCCAATTTTTATTTATTTATTTTCACTTCTTCCAAACTAGCTTTGCTTCAAGCTTTCATGCCTGAATTTTTTTCCTTCCGTGATTTTTTTTGAGCAGCCTGCGTACAACCTTGTGTGTTAGATTCAAGAGTGAAGTTGTGGCTTGTGGTGTTGTATATGCGGCTGCTCGAAGATTCCAGGTACCACTTCCTGAGGACCCCCCATGGTGGAAGGTTTTTGATGCAGAGAAGTCGGGGATTGATGAAGTCTGTAGGGTTTTAGCACATTTGTACAGCCTTCCTAAAGCAGTATACTTACCTGTGTGTAAGGATGGAGATTCATTCACAATATCAAAACAGACAACAGACACACAAGGGCAGCAAAATTCTAAGGTGAATTACGATCTTATGCTTCATTCTCATCCTTTTCAAGATAATGGAATTTAAGTTTATTCTACGACATTTTATTTGTAAAAATTCACTATCCGTGATTTTTATCCTTTTGCTTAGGAAGGAACACCAAATGGACCAGTAGCTAATAATGATACATCTAGTCCCAAGGTTGTACCTGCTGTTTCCAATCAAGACACTGGTGCTTCGAAGGGTGCAATTCTAAAAGCAGCCATTGAAAAATTAAAGGAGTCCAAGAAAAGTGATGAAGACAATAAGAATATCTCAATTGATGAAGTGATGAGAGAAGAACCTCCATCGAAGTCCAAATCTGAGCACAGACAGGATGTAAGTGGAGAACGGAACAGAGAGAAAGAAAGGGAGAGATTAAAAGCTCGGGACCGTGAGAGGGTAAGAGATGGAAGGGATTCTGACAGGGAAAGGGAAAGGGAACGGGAGAAAGAGTTGGAAAGAGAACGGGAGAAATTCAAGGATAGAAGTCATCGTTCAAAGGACAAGCAGGGAAAAGATTCAGGTAATCCAAGCTTCCTTTATTTCTCGTGCTTTATCGTTTTTCGAATTCTTTATGTGCCTAATTCTTAAGCTGTTCATGTGTTTCAGGGGGGCATTCAGACAAATCAAGACACCATTCGGCACGAGGTATGTATATGTTCTGCCATTGTTTTTATGATGTATAGAATTTTCTCAAAGGAGGATTGTTCCATCTGAGGCTATTTATTTGTTGTTTTAGATCGTGGCGACTACCATAGCTCCTCTTATTCTTCCCGCGAGAAGGATCGACACAGACATCATCCATACACATGAACCAGAAATATTCTTTGCCTTGTGACTACTGCGTTTGCAGCTTGATTACCTTCAACTGTATGCTGTTTGGATGTCAAAACAATCCATACGGAAAATGGGTGGTGAAAATCTTGGGAGCATCCGACGAGATTTCTTTATCATGTTGGAAAATTTGTATATTGCTTTAGGTTCTTTATTTATCATTGAATCACCAATATGCAAAGTCCTGGCAAATTGCTGCCCCTGGATGTTTTAGCAGCGAAAGTGCACGACTGGTTATTCAACGATCCTTTTTGTGTTAAATTAATGTGTTTGAGCTGGGAATGAGCTGTTACAGTTTCTTTTGCTTACAATTTGCAGATGTAAATAATATATTCGTAATGGGTGAATGCCCATTGAAATCTTTGTCTAGTTTGTTGTCATCTCATCAAACCTTTCTTTTTCTTTGGCACAAAAAACCTTCTTTCTTTTATATTTTCAATCAAAATCTCAATTTTTCTGTTGAGAGTTAATGCATTTCTTTGAAATTTCAAGATGGGTAGTGTTGTGAATAAAATATCCTAACTCCGGTTCAGGCCGGTATAATAGCTAAAGGCAATGAATTAAATTCATATAAATGGCCAAAAGACTTAAAAGAGTACTATTCAATGTCACTACATGTTTATTGTATTTTGACTCATACTCATCTAACACTGAGAAGAGAACAATAGAAAATAGAGAATCATTACTCAGCTCTTACCAAATGCACTCAAACTAAATAGTTGAAGAGATTGCCATTAGCTTTTATCTTTATAAACTTTAGCAACATTCAAAACATCATCTCTAGTTAATATGATCTGACTTCCTTGACCAAACCAAGTAAGTTCACCAGCCAATGCATCTACTTGCTCTTTACTGTCCACATCATCAAGAACAATAATTAAATATTTCTCTACAAAATATTTGTTCTATAACTTGTTTTCCTCTATGGTAATCACCATTGTCAAAGTCTGTTTTTTTATGAGGAATTTCTTAACTTGTATTTTCATCTCCTTGGTCTTAACTAGTGGTTTTTCTTTTGATACGAAATGATTGCAGGGATCAACCAAAGCTAGTTGAATTAGTCGCCAGAAGCGTTCTGGGTGAATTGATTGGTTGGACCCTGTTTTCTAATTTTAAGTACCCTATTGGAATGGATTTCCATGTAAGTAATCTGCTATCTTTATTAAAAATTGACTCTAATAGAGTTTAGAAGACTTTTGTCAAATAAACCCACGAGATTTCGAGAATATCATAATAGGAGAAACCTTATATTATTATAGCATAGAAAAAAATAAAGATATTTAACAAGTCATAAGAAATTTAGAAAAAATAGATATAATAAGTAATGAAAATTCATTAAAACACTGAAAAATAGATAAACCTTTGTGCAAAATTAAACAATAAATTCAAAGCATAGGATAGATACAGGACACGTTAAATATACTGTCAAGGATAGTGATAAATTTAAGATGCATATGACAGAGCTTATAAAATATAAATTAATAAGAAAATCAAATTCTAAATATTCTAGTACTGCATTTATAGTTAGCAAACATTCAAAAAAAAATCAAAGGAAAAACTAGAATTATCATAAATTATAAGATATTAAATGACAATACATATGAAGATACTATAAGATTCCAAATAGATATTCTCTTCTTAGTTATGTACAAGACTATAAAATATTAAGTAAATTTGATTGCAAATCTAGACTCCACAAAATTAAAATGCATCTAGAATCCATTGAATGGACTGCATTCACTACAACCGAAGGACATTACGAATGATTAGTGATGCTATTTAGACTTAAAAATGCTCCTTCTGTTTTCAAAAAACGCATGGATGAAATATTCCTAAAACATTAAACTTTTTCTATAATCTACATTATGACATATCAGTCTATATAAAACTCCTTAGGAACATATTAGACACCTACAAATTATAGTTTCAGAATTTATGAATCATGGTATAGTTATTTTCAAAAAGAAAATGAAAATAGGAAAAACATACATAAAATTTTTAGGAATGGAATTATGAGAAATGACAATAAGATTACAACCTCATATTGCTACAAAAATTTTAGAATTTTCAAATAAATTAACTAGTATTATCCAAATAATGTCATTTTTAGAATTAACAAACCAGACTAGACCCTTTATTCCTAATGTAGGAAAGATATTATGACCATTATATCAGAAGACTTCCCCTAATAGAAAACACAAATGGAATAATCAAGATATAAAACTTATCCAAAAAATTAAAGAATTATTCAAAAATATACTACCATTAAGATTACCTACTGACAAAGATTATAGAAATTTAGAAACTGATGGATGTGAAGAATGATGGGGAGTCGTCATCAAAATAAACCATTTGAATATCACTTAAAAACTATAGAACAAATATGTAGTATAATTCAGGAAAATTCTCTGTCAAAATCCTAACATCCACAGAATATGAAATAGAAGCTCTTATGAAAGGATTATAATCAATGTAAATATTTCTTATAAACAAACCATTTACAATATGACTGTGAGGCTACAGTAAAAGCATACAAGAAGTATAATGGAAGAAAAATCTAGCACAGGAGATTGATCATATTTAAAACGCATTTTTATATTAGAGGATATCAAATTAAAATGAACACACAAGAGGCAATGAAAATAAAACAGCTGATTTATTATCTAAGATAAGCCAAATATTAAAAGACCCAAGACGAGCGCTCAAGACAGAGTAAGAGACCTAAGAAAGACACATAAACTAGAAAATAAAATAATAGGAAAAAAAGTTAAATTAAGTTTTATGAGAAGAAGAATTGCTGGAATAGCTTATGATGAATCCACACATACCATTTCAGAAGACGAACTTAATAGAATTAAGAACCAAGTCATTATTTATAATATAAGAAATGCAATGTATCATTTGAAAAGACTCATATATTATAGACAAAATGAGCTAGCTAACTTTGCAGAAACCTCTCTTATGTAAACCCTAAACCCTAAATCCGTAAAAAATTAATCATTCGTGTATATATATATATATATATATTATAGATACTAGCAAACTTACACACGTGCAAATGCACGTGACCATATATGAAGGATTAAGAGAGTGAGATCTTTGAAATTATTTTATGAGATATCTCGATATGCAATATAAAATAAAGACAAACGCAAGAGAAGAAGTAATAATTTTCTAGGGAGAATGGTATGCATCATAGTTAAAGGAAATATAAAGCCAAACACTTAAGGCACATCATGGACAGGAACAAACCTGGTTCGTTTGACTTCCTGCATCAACAGAAACTCTTCCATTATTCTGTGGTTCAGTACCTCCAGTCGGCCTAAAGTGTTTGCGCCGCTTGTAAGTACGTAAGCCATCTGTCGAACACTCCGAGTACTCCCCGATGCTGCCATCAGTATTATTCCTTTCAGACCCCCAATGTATGTCCATTAAGGGCAGCACCATTCCCACAAGGAACCAACACAGAGCAGCCCATAGAACCACCATTGCTTGTCCACTCTTCAACCAGCATTTTCGAATCAACAAAAATCCCAAATCTTTAACTTTTTTTCTGCTCCAAATTAGGGTTTCACAGATGTGCGTGAAGGCCTTCCACAACAGAGGATTATACTCACAACCATGAGAGACAGATCGAGGGAGATTGAGAGAGAGACAAATTGAGAGAGGTTGAGAGAGAAATTGAGATATGTCGTGAGAGGAGATTGTGAGAGATCAAGCGGGATTAAAATTAATGATAAATTGATAATGATTCATGACTAAAATGTCAAAATTATCCTTGTAAAAGTAAGTAAATAAACAAAAAAAAATAGTACCAAATTATTGGTATTTGAAAACAAGAAAAGGACGGAAAGGTCAGAAAAAGATTTGCGAAAACAGAATAGTAAATGCTTTTATAATAGTAGTATGATATGATAGTATGTGTTATTCCCAGATTGACACTGAGAGGGGGGGGGTGAATCAGTGTCTTCAAAAATTCACCACAATGTGGCTGGGTCTACCAGACAGTGTACCACTCGTAGCTATCAACTGCACAAGGACACGTCCACCACACACCACAATGTGGCTGGGTCTACCAGACAGTGTACCACAACTTTGCAATCAAGGCACTCCAATATGTGCAACAAAGAAAAATAAACAAAAAAACGCAATGCACCAGAGTTTACGTGGTTCGGCCAAATTGCCTACATCCACGGAGTAATACCCTACCTAGGGTTTCGTATATTATTCAATACAATCCTAGATATTTTGACTACTACAACAGTCCAGGAACACCAATCCCTGCTATAGTCTAAAATGCAATTTAGACAAGGGCACAAACCCCAACCCCAACCCCCTAGACAAGCTCCAACTTGCTAGGTCACAATGTAAACCAATAATTCAAGTTCCCCAAATTACATTCATGATCTAGGTTCTTCATCATTAAACATAACCTAGAAAATAATAGACAATAACTTGTGAATACAGGTTACCTCAACTTGTGTAAGATGCATGGTAACAATACTTGTTTCTCTTTTTCTCCAACTCTTTTTTTTCTCTTTTCAATCTTTTTCAGTTTTCTCTCCTTAAAAAAACCATACAACCATGTTCCCTTCTTTTCTTCTCCTGCTTCTTCTTCCTTCTCTTTCACTTTCTTTCTTGTTCAACAAAACAAAAGACTTCTTATTCCCAAGCTTCAGATCTCTAAAGCCAACCAACGTCTTCTGGTTCAACCTCCACGCTCTTTCCAAGCTCCTCAAAACGTCCTATCTCTTCTGCTGGAGTTTGCTCTCCTTTTATAGATTAATTAAACTCAGAGTTTGAATTAAACTCAGAGTTCCTATCTGACTTAAACAAGGAGTGTTTTGACGTACAAATCGGACTAACCTAGAAATCTCCAATGAACAATCCCACCGTTGGATTTGAAGATCAAGAAGTCGTGAAGCTCTCCTCCAAAAATCGGCTCAATCGGACACTGGATGACCATCCGATGAAGAGGTTGATCAAAACTGGACAGAGACCCTAAAAAACGGGATTCTTGAGAGACCCTCAAAAACGGGATTCTTGAGTTTTCTTTATTTGAATTGGATTCTTTCTCTCGGAACCTTTTTGTGTGTTGCTGTACCATATCAAAGCCCACTTAAGTTGCCAACAATGACAACACCTTCATTTTAGGCCAATGGAACAACAGTATGATATAGTATGATTTACAAAAACCCACGCTTATTATACGAGAAAAAGAGGAGAAATAACAAAGATAAATAAATAGAAGAGATTGGTTTCCGCCTACCTCTTGTAGGTACCAACTGGAATCCCTCAGAAATCGATCATTCCGATCTTCCGAGATCGATAACAACCCTTGTCATCGTCATCAAACACTTGCCTGAAAAGAGATCACTGAAATATATCAATAATCGCCGAAAGAAGCCGAAGAGTGAGAAGAAACCCTAAGTAACAGTTGAGCATTAGAACAACTCATGAGGAGAAACGATTGAGAAAATTAAAATTTGCTGGAAATATTGAAGATTTGCTTTGCAACCCTAGATCTCACGCATTCGAACCTAACAAAGATAAATAAATAGCAGAGATTGATTCAGAACGAGCTTGAAAGGGATATAGGGATACTTCTGCAATGAGAGAACAAATATATAGATTCAGAGAGATCGAGAGGGATTCACAGCGAGTTCGAGTGGGAGATGATATAGAGAGCGAGAGACTGAGATTGAGAGGGTCGTGAGAGATAGTGGTGATTTAGAGAGAGATTAGAGAGAGTTTGAGAGGGATAACGCGACAGACTTTGAGATAGATTGAAAAAAGTCAAGAGAGAAATCGGGATTAAAATTAAGAATAAATTCATAATAAGTCATGAGTACAATGTCCAAATTATCCTTGCAAAAATAACTAAAGAAATAACAGATAGTACAACATTATTGGTATTTAGAAAAATTCTAAGGACAGAAACGGACATAAAAAGATTTGCGAATAAGGTAGAGTACATGCTTTTATTATAGTAGTATTTTTTTTTATTTTTTTTTTGTTTTTTTATTTTTTTATTTGGTATCTATTACCGTATCCTCATTTTTATCATTATTATTATTATTTTTTTGTCTTATAGAATCTTAGAAGTGTAAATGTTGAGAATTTAATGTTGAAAGAAAGTCTTGTCGTACCTAATTCCTAGATGTTGTATACTACTACTAGATTGATTGTAGCCAAGAGCTTTTATTGGCAAGCCTATATATAGATTGAGAGACTATCGAACTAATTTCACCTTGATCAACAACATGGAGAGTCGCAGCAGTGAAGAATGCATAGGAATTTGCAATACTAACTTGATCCACAAATTCAAATTGTCGTCGATTCCATCTTTAATTGTTAAGTACACAAATCAATAACAAGAACATGCCGTAAGTCTCAATAGTGATATACTTGTGAGGATTTTAGCATGCTTACCAGTGAAATCAATCTTCAAATTCAAGTGTGTCAAAGTGGTGGTATCACGTTATTTTGGATCCCTCTCTTCTCAACATAATAAGACTAAGAAGCAGCAGCAACAGCCACAGAAAAGATGAATTATGCCTCTAAGCTTGAGAGATTTCTCAACCAATATCATATCAAATTCCAAGTCTTCATTTCCTCTACTTATCAATCTCCTTCTAATGAAGGAATTGTGTAGAATTTGTAATACATAAATTATTAGATAATTTTTGAGTGAAAAAAACATTATTTAGTATATAAGGGTAGACAAAATTAATAATTAATGTATCATATTAGATAATTAAAATTGTTTTTGTTTAAGATCTACTCTTTTTTGTTAAGGGATCAGACTTCTATTAGAACTGTAACATTGAAATACACACACTCATGAATTAAAGACACTCATTCTTGCAACAACAATTGCTCCATAAACACCCAAACTTACTGGTTCCAAAAGGATTATCAAAGAAATCACAATATACAAAGAATCCATTATGTTCATCTAAAAGCTGAATCTTTAGAGCTCTAAAACATCATAACACAAGTCCTTCATGACATTTTCAAGTGACTCCACTTAAGGGGAAGAAGTTTGATTCTTAGCCACTGATTTCACAAAAAAAGCAGCAATGGGATTTGCCTCCCAGTAATAGTGGATAATCCTCCTATCAATTTATTCCATGTAGGCTCTCAATCTATACCAAAGCTGCAATGCAAACCAAGAATTTCGAAGCTCTTTCATTATCAATACCACTAACACATAATCAATCTCAATCCAAAGCATCTCAATACTTAAAGATCAAGCAGCAACCAACCCTTTCATCAAACCCATGAATTATGCCTCTAAACTTGTCTTTACACACAATATAACCAAAAGTTGATTTTCAAGACATTTCCCTTCTCACCCTACATTATGGTCACGTGCATTTGCACCTGCAATTTTTACTAAATATATATATGCAAGAGAGAATTTACTATGTGAGAGAATGGAAAGTAGCCAGAAATAAATAGTATATGAATTTACTATGTGAGAGAATTACATAAATATATATTTGCATGGGCTTGGTGAATTTAGTATGAGTTAAAATTACAAAGGTATGTTTTCGCACACAAAATAGGGGTTTGGTGGTTTAGGTCACGCCAGTTTTAACTTGTAATAGAGCACCAAACTAATATCTAAGCCATTCATCCAAAACAAAAGAAAGATAATATCTAACTCATTAGTTCATACAAGTACAAAGTGACTTGGATTTATTAAATAATTTCTAGTTAATCTAATAATTTGGATTTTGAACTACGTCAAATGTCTTCAATGGTATGTAAAAATGATCTAGAATTACCCATTAATGTCTTCTTTGAGAACCCATTCTTTTAGATTGGCTACCATCGTCAAAGCTTTCCTCTCCAACCATCTACTATGGGGCTCAAAATTCATCTTATATTCTCAAGAGGGTTATTCAAAGCTTTCAGTTCTGAACATCATGTGTTGGCTCAACATCGAAGAATATTGGCAGCACATTTTGACCACATGATCTTTGGCAACGAAGTATATGGGAAAGTTCAAGGAGACGCCTGCAGGCATAGTCTTTGGAGAAAACAGGGACCGAGATTTTGGACCCCTTGATCGCTCTGAGGATTGAGCCAATGCCTTCACCAACCCACAAATTTTCACTATCAATGAAGTCATTGAGACTTTCTTTTAGAGGTTTGTGAACGAAACGAGTGAAGTTATTGTGCGTGTCTTCACCCTTGAAGTTGAGAAACACATCTTATTTGCAATATCCAGATGAATAACCACTGAGGAGGATGCATCAGTCCTTTCCATCATAAAGTTTTTGCAGATTGGATTCCGTAAAGATTGAGTTGCAAAGATGTTCAACGAGCTCTTTTATTTAGGCTGTGTATGTTTGTTGGAATAAAAGTGGGGTGGGAAAATTCTTGAAAAAAGTATAGATTTCTTACTTTTTCCTTAAATCTCAAAATTGTAGATTGTTTGGTTGCTTGGGTGGAAAAGTGAGAGACAAGCTTCCTTAAATCAAGAAAACTTATTTGGTGATGTAACAATCCAATTTTCCCACCACAAGTCATTTTAAAACTCCACAAATTTGATAGGATTTTGTGGAAAAATTTAGAAAACAAAAAAGTGAGACCCACCACTATCACTTTTTAGAAAAAACCATTTTCTTTCATTTTCTTCTTCCTCATCCCATTACATATGGGCCCACATGTTTTTTTTTTTTTTTTTTCCCACCCCACCTTTGCAAACAAACGCAGCCTTAGTAATAGTCTTTCGGTACAATACAAAGACTATTAGTGATCTATTCAATGTATAATTTTCACTCATTGTAAAACTTCATCCCTTGTGAAACTCCTCATCCTGTACAACACCGGCTATATAAAGATAATGAAGGCTCTCCCAAAATTAATTATGTTGATTGGGAAATTACGAAGATTTTCTCATTGAAGATCAAACCCACGTTAAATACCGTCTTTCAGGTTATCCTTAAATAAGTATAAAACCTTGGATTGATTGGGTTTTTTTTATCGGATTATCCTCTGCTACCGTCTTCTTCTCCTTGGCTGTTTTTTTTCGTCGAGTTTCTTCTCTGCTTTGGGTGTCATTATCAATCGCTGCGCGAGTACGCAAGACACAAAACGTAAACGACGGAGAGAGATGTCGCTGCTCACGAAGGAGAGAGAAGAATTTATTGGATAAAAATCGCTGGCTTCCCATATCTGAATTCTGAATTCAAATTCGGAGAGACGTCGCTACTCACGAAGGAGAGAAAATTTTGCATAAAGGTGGTTGCGTCGCATACCTGAATTCTGAATTCTGAATTCAAATTCAAATTCAGTTTCTTGTTGACTTAGTCAAGTGCAACTTTCACAAATTGGGCCCACAAATTCTGCAACATTTTCAATTGAATTCCTTAGAAGTCCAAGTGCCTTTTGCCAAATTCAAGATAAGTAACCATTATCTTGATATTTTTACTTTTATCATGGGTTCTGAAATTAAATTATTATATGAATCTAGTAATAGACTCACTTCAGTTTTACTAAATAATGAGAGGAATTTTTTAACATGGTCACGGGCAGTTATTCTTGCCCTTAGAGGGCGATCAAAGGCTGGTCATGTTACTGGTCAAATAACAGCCCCTAATCCAACTGATCCAAAGTATGTAGAATGGATCGCCAATGACAATCAAGTAATGTCTTGGCTTTTTAATTCAATGGAACCTCAAGTTTATGAAATTTTTGCCTATTCAGAAACGGCCAAAGCCCTTTGGGATGCCTTGAAAGACATGTATGGTCAAGCTAATAACTCATTTAGAATTTATGAATTACAACAGCAACTCGCTCATACAGAGCAGGGCCCAACTCAATCTTTTTCTGATCACCTTGGGAATCTTAAAAAACAGTGGGATGAATTA
This sequence comes from Hakea prostrata, assembly GCF_041222555.1. Lineage (NCBI taxonomy): Eukaryota > Viridiplantae > Streptophyta > Magnoliopsida > Proteales > Proteaceae > Hakea > Hakea prostrata. Next base: position 50,810,416 of record NC_142608.1, on the reverse strand, counting down.
CGTCAGTATCGCCCACCTACTCAAACTGTTGATGTTTATGTTAAAAGAGAGGAACATGATAAGGTTTTTCAATTACTTGCCAGTATTCGCCCTGAATATGAAGACTTGAAAAGACAGATTCTCATGAATCCTGAGCTTCCTTCCTTCACCAGTGTTTGTGCCATTATACAGAGAGAAGAAACCAAATGTCGTATTATGTCATCGGCATCTGAAACATGGGAGAATCAACCTAAAAATTCAGCCCCTAACACAACTAGTAATGTTGCTTCCCAATCAAATTCTAGAAATCGAACTGTTTCTGGTGGCCGTGGGAAAGGCCGTGGGAAAGGCCGTGGGACTCAACCCGCTTACCATTGTGACCACTGTAATCGAAATGGACATTCCAAAGAAAGATGTTGGCAATTGCATCCCCACTTGTGTCCTTCTAGAGATCAGACCACTACTAAGACTTTGGATACAAAAGTTGTTACACAAGTAGGTTCTTCAGATTTTCAAGGTTCTCTTCAACAACTTGCATCTCAACTACAACAACTCATTCGGTCAAATGGTTCTACTCAATCTACATCTGAATCAAGCAACATAGTTCATAACACTGGTACTGTTCTTGCACTTTCAACCTTGTCTCATAATTATTTTATAATGGATTCAGGTGCAACTGACAATATGATTTGATCCTCATATTATTTGTCTAACTTGAGTATTGACAAGGTGAATTCTTATCCTTCTATTTCCGTTGCCAATGGTACTATGGTTCCCATTGAAGGGCATGGGAAATTGAACTTATTTTCAACTAAAATTGATGCATTGCTTGTGCCTACATTATCAATGAATTTATCATCTATTAGCAAGATGACTAAGAGTTTGAATTGCAATGAAGTTTTTCAAAGGAAAAATTACTCTTTCAGGACCAAATAACAGGATCGACGATTGGTGAAGGACACCTACAACATGGTCTCTACATATTGGACTCTACAAATAGTGCTTTGATTTCTATGAGAAAAACTAAGAAATCTTAATTTTGGAATTGGCATATGGGTCACCCGTCTGATGGGGTTCTTCATTTTTTGGACTCTTCTCTATCCTTTGGTTCTAGTAGTTATGATATTTTTCATTTTGTAACCAGCATAGATTGCCTTTTTCCTAATAGTACTCATGTTTCAAGTACTTTTTTCGAAATTGTTCATTCTGATGTTTGGCACTCACCTATGGACTCTAGAGATGGTTTTAAATTATTTGTTAGCTTTATTGATGATAAATCACAAGCTACTTGGTTATATTTATTGACATCCAAGAATGAAGTTCTACAAATATTTCAAGATTTCTGGAATATGTTTCACAATCAATTTCAAACTCACATCAAAATCTTGCGCTAGATAATGGCACAAAGTATAAAAATAGACCTTTTCAGTCTTATCTTAGAAGAATGGAGAATTTTGCATCAGACCTCATGCGTTGGCACACCGCAACAAAATGGAGTTGCCAAACGCAAAAACAGGCATTCACTCGAGGTGATTCATTCTCTACTCTTCCATGGGAATCTTCCTAAGATTTATTGGTCTGATGCCATTCTCACAAGTTGCCATTTGATTAATCGTCTTCTATGTTCTGTGTTAAAATTCAAAATCCCTCTGGAAGCTCTCTACAATCGCCTTTACTTCTTAGGGTTTTTGGCTACATTGCTTATGTTCATTAACAACATGGGTAGAAAACTAGACCCTCGGTCTCATAAGTGTGTGCTTTTGGGATATTCGACGTCTCAAAAAGGCTATAGATGCTATAATCCTTTAACCAAAAAGCTCTTTATTTCTCATGATGTTTCCTTTGATGAAACTCACATGTTTTTCTTTGGCAGGAATCAAATTCAGGGGGAGAATAATATGGGTGCTAATGTTGACTATAATTACAATGACCTTGTTGTGCAGGTATTTTCTCAGGAAATTGCTCCTGCACCACTACCAAATATGACAAAAACATCACATAATGAGCAAGAAGACAATCCAATAGCTCAAGAAAAACCAAATGCATTGATTCCAGTCGAGCCACATATTGAGCAAAGTGCACCTATACAGGTTCGAAGGTCAACTCGAGTCTCTCAACCTTCTATTAGATTATGAGATTTCTCAACATATCATGTAGTAAGATATTCTATTGAATCTCATGTCTGTTATGATCTTATCTCCCCTCAATTCTTTGCTTTTTTTTACTGCTATTAAGGATCATAAGAAACTAGCTAATTTTCTGAGGCCAAGAATTCATATTTTTTGGATGAAGACCATGGAAGATGAACTAACGGCCCTTGATAAAAATCAAATTTGGGATATAGTTTCACTTTCAAAAGGCATACATCCAGTTGGGTGTCATTGGGTCTATAAGACAAAATACAATAGCGATGGCACTATTGAGAAATACAAAGCTAGGCTTGTTGCCAAAAGATATACCCAAATGTATGGAGTCGACTATAAGGAAACTTTTGCACCAGTAGTGAAAATGAATATTGTAGGAGTGTCAATGTCAATGGCCATCAATTGTGAGTGGACCCTCTTTCAAATGGATGTTAAAAATGTGTTCCTACAATGAGACTTGATAAAAGAAATATACATGGAAGTTCCTCCAGGACATTCATTAGAAGATCAAGATGGAATTGCTTGTAAATTGAAAAAAGCAATATACGGCCTTAAGCAATCACCACGAGCCTAGTATGAGAAGTTAAGTATTGCCCTCATAAATTTTGAATTCAAAAGAGGTGGATTTGATTCCTCACTGTTTTTCAAGAGGATTGTTGGCGGTACAGTTGTGGTCTTAGTTTATGTCGATGACATAATTATCACTAGTGATAACCATCAGGAAATTACCACTCTCAAGCAATATTTGAAATAAAACCTTTGACATCAAGGATCTAGAAAAACTTCAATATTTTCTTGGAATTGAAGTCGCAAGCTCAAGTAAAGGATTGTTCATTTGCCAAAGAAAGTATGTACTCGATCTACTTAAAGAAACTAGAAAAATGGATGTGAAACCAGCTAACTCTCCCATGGATAATAATACTAAGGTAGTTAGTGATACTACCTCTCTACAAGATATTGGTCGATTTCAACGACTAGTTGGACAACTAATTTATCTTACTATTACTTGGCTTGATATTGCATATGTAGTGAGTTATGTCAGCCAATTTATACATGCACCTACCAAAGGACACATGAAGCTGGTAGAACGTATTTTGTGCTACTTAAAGTCATCTCCAAGAAGATGTATATGGATGAAGAACAATGGAAACACTAATATTGAAGGATATGTTGATGCCGACTGGGTTGGTAACCCTATTGATCGAAAGTCAACTACCGATTTCTGTGTATTTGTTGGAGGAAACTTGATCACTTGGAAAAGTAAGAAACAAAACATGGTTGCACGTTCTAGTGTTGAAGCTGAATACAGGGCAATGGCTTCTGCAACTAGTGAGTTGGTATGGATCAGATCACTTCTTCTAGAATTAGGATTTGACAGTTTCAATCAACCTATGAAGCTCTTTTGTGATAATCAAGCAGCTACCCACATTGCTTCCAACCCAGTCTTCCACGAAAGGACCAAACACATCAAGTTAGGCTATCATTTTATTCGGGAGAAAGTTCAAGATTAAACTGTTGAAACTCCTTTTGTAAGACGTGAAGATCAACTTGCAGATATTTTTACGAAAGCCCTATCTAAGGGAGCATTTCAAAAGTAGTAGACAAGTTGACCTCAGATGTAATCTTCAATCCAACTTGAGGGGGAGTGTTATTGAGTGATAGTCTTTCGGTATACAAAGACTAGTAGTGTTCTATTCATTGTATAATTCTCACTCATTGTAAAACTTCATCCTTTGTAAAACTCCTCATCCTATACAACACCATCTCTATATAAAGATGAAGGTTCTCCCCAAAAGTATGTTGATTGGGGAATTTCACCATTGACATAAATTTTCACATTGAAGATCGAACCACGTTAAATCCCATCTTTACTTGATTTTGCTTTATTGGTTGTTTCATTAATTTGAACAAGCTCTTTCTTCTGATTGAATACTTTAAGCACAAGTAACTTCCCTAGTGGAATTGTAGGGGTGATTGGTGTCGGAGTAGTTCTAAGAATCATATAGCTTTTTAAAAGCTAGTGCAAATGAAGACCAAAGTGAGGCCTAGAGCATCCGTATTCTACGAATCATATAACTTTTTTAAGTATCAAAAGTTGTGAAGGCACGTTGGTTCCACTAAGGAAAAAGAAAGACTAACCATTGAGATTATTTGGGATTTTCATAATTAATCCATTTCCATTATCGTTTCGTCACAAGATCAACGCACCATGAACCTGCGCTTAAGGATGTGTTTGGATGCCAAGAAAAGAAATTTTTTGAAACAAAATGTAACATAGACTTTTCAATTCAACAATAAATCTCCCATTTTGTCTGGTTTGGTCATGTGTTTGTTTGGGTAGGGACTTTGGCAATTTCTCCTATAAAATCTGAGATCTTAGCTATGATATCTAATATTTTTTGCATACAAAAATCTTTTGTATCTTGAGTATTTGAATTTGTCCCAAGGAATGCTAATAGTGTAGCTAGTTCCGTGTCTAAGTTGGTCATGTCGGTAGAGTTTTTGACTAATTGGTCTGTTGCTCCAAAAAACTTGCTTGGCAGTGCAAAAGAACAACCTTTAAAAAAAGTGCTCAATCGGGTTGGTCGAAGAACGTCTCCGACGGTTAGTGGAAGTGCACAACTTTAGAAGAAGAAACAACTTGCAAAGCTCACAATGCTAGAGACCCAAGAATGCCTACCTAGTAATGGCGAGAGTAAGGGATTATATAGTATTCATAAGTAGTTACCTTAGTTGTTTGGTAATGGAGTTCAACCCAAATCTATTATTGTTCTTTACTTCTCATAAGGGAGGTAAAATTCCCAAAAAGCCCCTGATGTCTCTGACAGGTTTAGGAACCGGTCAATCCAAAATTACTCGTACTTTGGTTTGGTGCACTTCCAACTCACGGGCCGAGACGACATGGCCTAAATACTCCACCTCTGTTTGACCAAATACACATTTGCTCCTCTTTGCATATAAAGACTAGGGCCTTGAGTGTCCAAAACATTTTTCAAATGGGCCAAATGAAGAGTCCAAGTGGGGCTAGGTGCGTTTGTAAGTCCAAAAGGCACGACTAAGAATTCATAATGGCCTTTATGGGTAAAGAAGACAGTTTTGTGGACATCTTCAGCCCGTAGCCAGATCTGGTGACACTCAAATCATGAATCCAGCTTGAAAAAATATTGTGCCCCATGCAGCTCGTCAAACAACTCATCAACAATTGGGATTGGGAAGCGATCCTTGATCGTGATGGAGTTTAAAGCATGATAATCCATGCAGAACCTCCAAGTTCCATCTTTTTTTTTTTTTAACTAAAAGGACCAGAGAAAAAAAATAGGTTGACACTAGGCCGAATTATTCTATTGTTTAGCATAGCAGCCTCTTGTCTCTCAATCTCTTTCTTTTGGAAATGTGAATGCCTATAAGGCCGCACGTTAATGGGCTGAACTTCTTGTTGTAAGTGTATTGTATGGTCATGATCTTTGGTAGGGGGTAACCCAATGGGCTCTTCAAATAGTGGCTCATATAAGCTCAATAGAGACCGTAAATCTAGGCTATCCGATTCTAGTTGGGTCTTTTCCATTTCCAACTCTAGGCGAAACAAAGCTGCACAAGTATGGGCCTCAATGGCTTTCTTAAGTCCTCTAAAGTCCATTTGTATTGGGCATGGGCTAGCTTCACCTACTATTGTTGTGACATCCAGCCCAAACCTAACCAGGACACCCTATTTGTTTTGGGATAAATAAAGACTTGTTTGATATTAGACCTTAAAGTTGGACCTTAATTTCAGTATTATTATCTTTGAAAGCCTTAAGAAGTCATGCCAGACCTTTCCCTTAGGGTAGACCTGTAATATCTGGCCTTATCCTAACCTTGACCCGGTCCGGAATCTATTATGTTTGTAGGTCCGAAGACCCAGAGTGGGGGTAAAAGAGACTTGTGGACCCTTTTGGTTGATGATTTGGTGTCAGAGCCCAAGCCCTTGGACATTGACGATGATGCCCCTCACTTGAGAGCATTGTCAGTGTTAGTTTTGAATCTGCGCACCGAAGAGGGGTGAATTAGTTGAAATACAAAATGAACTCCTGTGCTCAATACAAATATATTTCCTGAAACTAGAATTCTTGATGGACTTGTAGAAGAAAACCCCACTCAATTTGACCCCATATAGCCCTCCAAATCCCTGTCCGAAGTTGCTGAACTATGTCTGGCAAATCCTGCTTGCGCATCGAAGAAGGTGAGCTTATTTGGTGGACCTAATGAACTACCATGCTTGATACAAATGTATTTCTGGAAACTAGACTTCTTGATTGACTTGTAGGAGAAAACCTCACTCAATTTGACCTTGTATAGCCCTCCGAATCCCTGGTTCGAGTTGCTGAACTATTTATGGATTTTCTGCTGAAACCTGTTACCTGTTTTGGTCGATGCCATCAACCTGGACCATCGACCAAAGTTGCCCTGAATCGAGAAAAAGATGCTTTTTGGATATTCCTTCATCTATTTAAGTGAAACCTCTAACCTAGAACGATATTTTACTCATTTCAACACCTGAGAACGTGGGAAAGCTCCTCTTAGGCTCCTCCTTGGCTTGGGTGATGATCTTCTACAAGAATCATTGTCTCTCTTCTCTAATCTATTCTCCAAGGTATGTGATCTCTCACTCTCTCTCTAATCTACTTCTACCTCATCTTGTTCTTGCTACTAAGTTCATGAAGAAGGTGCTGCAACCTTGCAACCACCTCTTCTACAAGCTCTTTTGCTTTGATTAAACCTCTCTTCACCCTTTCCATGCTATGATTCTCATACATGATGTTCTTGCTTTCTTATTTTGATTTTTCTCTTGCTTACAACATGAATTCATCTCTTAATCTGATTTTCTCTTTCAATTAGGTCTGATTATATGTTGGTATGTATCTCTAATCTACTGCCCATCATTCCCTTAATTGAATTCCTAAGTTCTCTTGCAATTGCAATTGATTTCATTGAAGAACATGATTCTTGCAAGTTTAAACCTAAGGCTTCCAATTGGGGGGTTTTCAATTTGACCATTGGATCATGTTAATTCTTGCTACATAGTCTCCTGCTACTGTTCCTAGCATTCCCTCCAAGTTTCGGATCTATCCGAACCCCGGAGGACCAATTTCAGACCAAAATCCACTATTCTGTCCCGAAGAGAATTTTGGTCGATCCTTTTGGTCGATACCATCGACCAAGACCATCGACCAAACTTGTTGTTGACAGCAACCTTGCTCCGTTTTGACCCGTTCGACCTCCGATTTTCCGGATTTCTTTTCTAACCTTTCATTTATGTTTGTCTAGGGTCTTATTACCATCTTTGGATCATTCTTTTGAGATTATTGGATTATCATCATCATGACTTAAGGTAAGGACGGTTGTTACCATAACTACATAGATTATGTGATTCTTGCTTCTATGTTAGAGACTTAGTAGATTTACCTTCTTTATCGTATTTCCTACAGTATATGACTGTTATAAGTACTTCAAGTATAGTAGTGCCATGTTTACATATTCTTTTGTTATCATGATTATGTATTCTTAATAAATTCATATGTAATTGATCATGTTATGGTATGTATCTTTCTATATGATGAAATGTCATTTATGTATGATATGATGGAATGAAGAATGTGATTGAATAGGTATGATTTGGGATTGGGGAGTGCCCTACTGGTACTTCTGTCCTTGGACATCGGAGGGAATAGTATGGGATGTTCTCCGAAGATGCCCATCGACGCTTTCCTGGATCATTGGATGACATACATAGGACTTGTCTAGATGTATGGCTAGGATGTCCCTGTCGTATCAGACCCGAATCGGAAGGGCATTGAGACCAAACGACCCGTGGTAGTGTATGGTTTGATGGGCGCTCTAGGCCGGTAACCAATCCGGTAGGGGACATAAACCATGCTACGGATGTGAAATCCCCCAGATTTCTACCCCTTTAACCCGTGGTTTTAAGACCGAGAACCTGGGCCTTGATTCGGCGACAATTGTGGACCATTCAATTCGAGCCCGAAGGATTGGAAATTAAACAAATGTTAGTAGATGACCCTTATAATGACTCAAAAACTCTCCTAAAGTTTAAGTGAAGAGAGAAGATTAGTCTCGATAGTGTAAAAAGGGTAATTTTGGAATATCTGTAGATCAGTGATGGAGAATCCAATTGACGTAAATAAGATATCAAATCGAAGATCGTTGAAAGACCTTTCCAACGAGCCAAAGATCATCAAAATCGGAGTTTGTTTGGGGGTCCAACCATGGACGGAAAGTTGGGCCGGTTGGGTGAACCAATCCCCCACCCTATTTTCTATTTAGGGGCAAAAACGGAATTTCGGATTCTTAAACCCTATTTTATGTTTTAACTCATCCGTAGCCGCATTTTATTTTACAAGAACGACTCTGAGGCTGCGGGAAGAGGAGAAACGAAAGAGGGGGCGATTTCCATTCTTCCGGAGGCATTCTGTGATTCGAATCTTCAAGAAAATTTCAAGAAAGGTTAGTTTTATTTAATTCTTCTATTACTCACAATTTTGTGAGTATTTTCTCTCCTTCCCTTTTGAGGAATCTTGAAACGGAAGCATGTTTAGGTTGATAGCTTATTTCTCAATTTTCTTTTTAATGTCGCTTTCTAATAAATGAGTTATTGGTGCAATCCCATGATAAGGGTGATTCATTTTGACTCTCTAGGTTACCCACAGGTGATTTATGAGAGCCAATTTGGGGGACTTTGATTTAGGTCAAATTAAATCAAATTGAGAACACCCTTGTGATCTCTTTATTTCCAATTAATTTTTCCCCACAATTTCGTTCCATTTCGACTTCAATTAAAGACAAAATTATAACTTTTAGCCGATTTAGGTTAAAAGGGTGAGTTAAAACCTAGAGTTCTATTTGGGGTTGTTACGGGAATATTTTTACATATTTTACTAAACCCAAATTAACTCTTATTTTTATTTGGTTAATCCTTTTGCATGATTAGGATAAATTACCCAAAGGTTATTTCCTTGTGGGAAGAGATATTGATCTGTGGAGAAATATCAAAGTAAAAGGTGAGGAATAACCAACCCATTATATTGAATTGATTGTTTTTGTTTTATATCTTTTGATAAATATGAATTGTCATAATATATGTTTATCATTATTACTTATGATGTTGCTTCTTGCTGTGAAATATATTAATGTTGTTATGATATGGAATGTGAATGTATGTGAAGGGAGAAGAGAAATATTATTATTTCTTCTACCTTGTATTATCTCGTTTGGGTTGTGGGTTCGCCCATCGCCCTAGTTATGTGATTGCTTAGTTGTGGTTGGAGAATGGGGAATGCCCTTTTGGCATTTCTGCCATAGGATACCAGAGGAGGCGGTATGGGACGCATTCCTATGGTGCCCTTGGCGCTTTCCCTAACTACTGGTTGGCATATTTAGGGCATGTCTAGAAGTGTTGGGCTAGGTGACCTCTTGAGTACTACTACTCTTCCGGCAGGGGTATTGAAGCCGGTTAACCCGTGATGGTAGTGGCTGGGTCCTGTGTCGAGCAGGCCCACTATCATCATTGAGAGGTAGGGTTGCATATAACAAATAAGGGCTCATGGGCACTCAAGACCGGTGAAACGACCCGTGAGAGGACATGGAGATCATCCTGTCTATTATATGTGGATGATCACTGGGTTAAGGGATGTAATCCGACGGATGCCTCCCGTTGAGGATTACATTCATAGGTGGGAAGGTATTGAACCAACAGAGCACTAGGCGTGAGGGGAGATATCCGGACCATTGTAGTACGAGATCAGTATGACCCGCCACCGGGCTTAGGTTTGTCCCCGACACGCGCCAGATCTTATACCAATGGTGATGTGAGAGAGTGGTGACTTAATCCCCAACCATGGCTCAATGAGACTTTACCCAACAACCGCGGAGAACCCAACAGACGTGCTTAAGTGCCGTGAGGGAAGAGTGATGAGACTGCCCAAAGAAGATTGGTGTTTGACTTAATGCGTGTCTACCATAGAGACTTCATGATAGAGTTAGGAGCATAATTATTCACATATCATATCATTGTCATTAATTACATTATTGATATTCATGTTATATGTGTGGTGTGAAATCTTGAAAATGAATGTGTGATATGATGTTGAGTTGACCTCACTGAGTTCTGTTGAACTCATTCCTTTTATATGTCTTTTTCTATTAGATTATACTGCAGGTTATGAGGACTTCTTCCAAATGGAGGATTCGTTGCTAGTATATCTTCTTGAAGGAGTGACCGAAGAAGAAGTTGACGCACATGGAGCTTCATGCCAGTATCAAGACTATTCTTTTGGGTGGGATTCCATTAGAGAACTAGTATACTTTAGTTTTCCGCTGCGTTGAAAATTACTCTCTTTTCTTTTAAAAACTCTGATGTTATATTTTTATTTTGAAGTAATGGATGATTGTAACCATTATTTCGGTTTTGATAACTTAGTATGATAAACTTGATTTATTCTTGTCCATTTAATTATACTATATCATGTTTTGTATGGATTTGTCACTGAACCTAGATCTTGCGGTGTATCACCCCCACGGGCATTCGGGTATGACCGGATCCGGCTGGGTGGGGTGTGACAACGGATACCCAAAAGGGGCCATTTATTGTAGGGTTGCAAATGCCTAGACTTGGGCTCACGGGCACTCAAGACCGGTAACCAACCCGTGAGAGGACGTGAGAGCTTCCCGTTTACTATTTGTGGATGACCAATAGGGTTGATGAGTCTGTAATCCGGGATTACGCTGACTCTAGTGTGAAGGATACCGGAAAGAATCGCCGGGGGCGAGGAATGGACGTATCTGGATCTGACTTGATACGACTAAGTAGATGACTTGCATTGGGCTAGGCTTTACTGTGACATGCGCCAATACTTATACCAAACGGTGATGTGAGAGAGCGGTGACCAATTCCCCTACCATGGTTTTTTTTAGATGACTTTACCGAACTTCCCGGGCAAACCTAAGATATCTTGTATGATTGAGGGGGAGTGACTGACGACCCAAAGAAGTATGGTGCTATGACTTAAAGCATGTCTACCATAGAGACTAGCATACATAGAGTTAGAATCATAATTGCATCATGTGTTTCATATCATATTGCATCATGCTATGTTTTGTATCATGTATCTATGTTATTGTGGAATAACCTGCCTTGCTGAGTTCTTTTGAACTCACTCCTTTTTGCAACATTTTTGTTAGACTCTACTGCAGGTACTACCACTGTTGACTATGATGGTCAACACTCTGAAGACCAGTTGATGACCCGTACCCCACTGGTCACGGTGTACAAGTTGATAAAGACTAGTAGTCCGAGATTGGGACTTATCTGGAGCAGTTTAGCCTTTACACTTGTGTGCTAGTGCTGGGATATTGCCTCTTTCCTTTTTTAACCTTTTAGTTAATTTGTTAAGACCATAGTTTAGTCTATTCCCTTGTCATGTTGGGAACCGGTTGTAACCCTTAACTTTAGTCAATCTACCTTCCGCTATTATTATTGGATGGGTTTCCTCCCTCCTTTTTACACTTGACTGTTTATCCTTTTTGAATCATTTCCGTACTCTAATGTTATTTGTGAATCCTTCTGAGATCCCTTACTGACTTTATTATTAAATGATTTGAATACAAAGAATTGTTATTGCTTTTAATTATATTATTGTGCTAAGTGGCTATGATCGTTCCTAAACTTGATCGGCGGGACCGTGATTCACTTCCCGGGTAATCCAGATAGGGTACCCCCTTGGTGGATTTAGGGCGGGATGTGACAATTGTCACCTCTTGCCCCATAGTAGTGAACTTAAGAGTAAGGTTTCCACAATCAAACATTTTTTTTTTTTTTGGGAAGGTAGCTTGTTACTATGGGGTGGGAACTAAATTACTAATATATATATATATGCCGTCAAGTGGGTGCGAACCCAGGACCTCCCCGTGGGAGGGCGAGTCTTTAACCGCTTCCACAATCGAACATGACAGGCCCTAGAGTGGATAAGCATTGTACGCCTAAGATCACATCAGCCCCAAGCGCTGATAAAACATAAGCATCAAAATAGGATCATTTGATCTTGTACCTTAAGGTGGAGATTACTAATTAATCCCTTACAGCTGAGTTATTACCATAGCCCACCAACACAATACAACATGATAGGACTAAGCATGTGGAGATTGACAGACATTTCATCAAAGAGAAGCTTGAGGCTGGGCTGATCCATATCACCTTTGTTACTTCAAACGAGCAACGGGCTGATGTGCTCACAAAGAGCTTGAGCACGAAGATATTCAATTACATTATGAACAAGTTAGGCATGATAAATATTTATGCTCAAACTTGAGGGGGAGTGTTGAAAACATGGACTGAGGTTTCCTAATTAGAATAGGATTATGTTTCCTCATAAGTCTAGAGTTTTATTTCTATATTTCCTTTTTCCTACTTAGTATAGGACTTAACTAGGTTGTAACTATAAATACCCTATTGGGGTCTTGTGAATAATATACTTTTAGAGGAGCAATTCCTCACATTACAACAGAGAACTTGAGGAAGAGATCTATATAAATCAACCTCAAGGCTTTGAAGCAAATGGACTTGGGCCCAAAATGTGCAAGCTTAAGAAGTCCATATATGGCTTAAAGCAAGCATCTAGACAGTGGAATGTGCGCTTCCACCAAGCTATGATGGAAAATGGTTTTTCCATGCTTGAGGAAGACCACTGTGTTTACACCAAGAGATCTGATAGTAATTATGTCATTCTAACATTGTACGTAGATGACATACTTATGGGTAGAAATAGCAAGGAGCTATTGGAAACCATTAAGAGATGGTTGTCCTCCATATTTGATATAAAGGACATGGGTGAAACAAGCTATGTGCTTGGTGTCAAGATTGTCAAAAATAGGCAAAAGAGATTACTTGGTTTATCTCAGGAGACCTATATTGAGATGTCTTGACGAGATACCAGATGCACAACAACAAACCAATTAATACTCCAGCGGAGAAGGGTTTGCATTTGAGCCTTGATATGGGTCCTAAGACTCCAGAGGAGAAAATCAAGATGGAAATAGTTTCATATTCCAGTGCAGTGGGTAGCCTTATGTACGCTATAATGTCTACTATGCCGGATATTTGTTATGCAGTGGGTCTAGTTAGTCAGTATCAATCAAACCCAGGCATAGAGCACTGGAAAGCAGTCAAGAGGATATTGAGATATCTCAAAGGAACGAGTAACTACATGTTGTGTTACCAAGGATTAGATTTGCGGTTAGTTGGCTATAACGATGTCGACCGGGTTGGAGACATTGATGAGCACAAATCAACCTTTGGATATGCTTTCTTGCTGAATGGCAGGGCCATTTCGTGGTGTAGCAAGAAGCAGACTTGTATATCCCTCTCGACCATGGAAGCAGAGTATGTGGCATGCTCAGCTGCAGTTTAAGAGGCTGTTTGGTTGAGGAGATTCCTTCGACATACTAGAATTGTGATGACATCCAAAGAGGCAGCCCTTGTCTACTATGATAATACGACAGCTCTTAGCTATGTCAAGGACCCCAAGTATCATGGGAAGACCAAATATATACAGTTGAGATATCACTTTGTTATAGACATTATATCAAGGAAGAAAGTTGTACTTAAGCACATATCTACTAGTCAGATGGTAGCTGACCCTCTTACCAAACCTATAGCGAAGGATGTTTTTATTTCTCATGTAAAATCATTGGGCTTGCGTAGATTGTGACTTATTTTTGTACTGAAACTTTCTTATTATTGAGTAATATGAGTTTATTCCAGCATTTATTTCATTCACTTTTTATGTGATTGTGTTCTTCTAGCATAAAACGAGATATGTCAATAGGCAAGAGAATGGCTCACTCACACGAGCATTTGCCTCTAGCGCCTTGGAGGAAAGCAGAGATGAGACTGATTGTGAATGACTTTGTGTAGGTCACATCATAATCATGATGTCGCGTTGATTTGGAATCAAGATGAGTTTCTCTATTGTGAAGAGAATCGACATGAATGTTCCCACTATTCATGTTGCCTATAGGAGCAAGGTGCGAGTACTTTATGTGGCGCTAGGGTGGCAACAATAAAGAACTCGAGTTAGGCGCAAGAGGTTGCGACTAGACTAAGACATGTATGGTGTTGAGATGGACATATGTTCTATTGTATATAAAATGCTCCACCATAGCACATATATCATACTATGTGTGCTTAGCGATCATTGGAAATGAGAGGATGGATCCCTACTCCTCTCATTGTGTGAATCCTGGACTTTATGGTCCGTTAATGTCCCTAGTGACTTTCGACGACATCATGAAACGAAGGGTTGATGTGGCTACTTTGGGGTGTTACCTATTGATATGGAGAGATTATGATCAGACCGGGTTCATACCTGGTTCGACCCTCGACCCCCGGTCGAGACGGAGAGATCCGACTCGCTCCCTAGCGAACCGAATCCGGAAGATGGCTTGCTAAAGAAGAAAGCTTATTCGGCTGCAAGCGCGCCCTAATCCTACTTATGGATTAGGGTAATCACCCTAATAATGGCAGACTCGAATTGACGGCTGCGGATAATCATTATCGAAGGGATAATCATCACATAACCTAAAGGTTATCTCAGGAGTCCTCTACTAGTCCAAACTAGTAGAAGTCCATTGCTCAACGGATCTAACTGTTAAGATCCAACGACTACCCGAAGAAGGCTCAGGTGCATCCAATGAAGGAGATTCGAAGGTACACTCTATATAAACCTCACTACCATACAAGGTGAGGGGATCGAAAAGAATACTATCTGAGACTCAGGTTCAGATACATACTGATAGACCTAAACTATCAACGATCTGCTATCTAGATCACCTTTCCCAGCTCTTCATTCCTTAAGCTCTGCACTTCTAGCAGAGCCGTTTGTGATTAAGTTCATCAACTGACTTAGCCTTCAGAGGTGGACTCTCGACCCCAGCGGTCGGGCCACATTTGACGCTTTTGTTTTGCAGGACATCACGAGAAGATCTAAGGGCTGAGCAGATTTTGGACGCATCAATTGGCGCCGTCTGTGAGAAACAACTTGAAAAGCCATGGTGACTAGATCAGCAGCCGCTGCACAACGCGATTCCGGTGTTCAGATCCCTGGAGTGAATAATCCAGATATTCCCTAGGAAAGCCAAAATCCTATTGAGGTAGATGGTGGCCAGGGAGGACGTAATCCTCCTCCTGATACAATCCAAGATCAATTGGATCAGGTAAAGATTCAACTCTTGGAGGTGAGCCAAGCACTCCGCATGCTCACCAGACGAGTGGTTTTACCACAAGAGCCTGATCACCGCGATTCAGGGAGACGTCCATTGCCACGTGACCAGAGATTGGCTGAAGACCAGAATATTGATCAGAATTTCTGTGAAGGAGACCGAGGACTTAGGAGGATCGATGATCAAACGAGGCGAGACGATCGGTTCGACAGACCGCAAGAGAGTACAACTGATTCAAACACAAGGTTGGATACAGGGGTAAGAACTCACTCACCCACTGTCAGAAGAACCGTTCGTGCTGATCGAGCAGTTCGCGACGAGAGGAATGCTCGGGAAGGACGGGCTGTTCGTGATGATCGAGTAGCACAGGATGATCGTGTTAATCGAGGTCGTGATCATATTGCTGAAGGTCACCCGACCCGGATTGGTCAGAATTGGCCAACATCAATGAGAAATTAGGGCGCTTGGCTAAGGGAAGAATAATCGAGGATATTTACTCGGTCATTCGGAAGACTCCCTTTGCGAGCCAATTGCGGGATATCGCTTCCCCGTAACTTCCGTTTGCCTACCTTTTCAACATTCGATGGCTCCGGAGATCCAACAGCTCACATCGGCTATTACCAACAGACCATGGCAGTTTTAGGTAATTTTGATGAAATTTTATGCGGTTTTTGGTTCATCACTTACTGGAGCAGACAAAAGTGGTTTTCGAACCTCCCTCTCGGGAAGGATCGTAACTTTGACGAATTGGCACGCCAATTCATAGGGCGATTCCGAGTGGAATACAGGTCAAGAAAACGGAAGAAACCTTGTTTACTATCAAACAAGGAAAGAGCGAATCAATCAGAGAGTTTCTGAAAAGATTCAACAAAGTGACGATGGAGATAGAAAATTTGGATGAACAAGTAGCCAAAACTGCTCTATTCACGGGACTCACTAATCGGAAACTCCCGGAGTTATTACTACGGGATATGCCTGCGACTTATGCTGAGTTGGTACAGAGATGCCGAAGCGAGGCTGAAGTCATGGAGATTCTAGATGCGCGCCAAGGAGATAATAAAGTCTCCAATAAGGAACGCAGGCTCCTAAGCGAAGCGAAGCCAAAGAAAAATGTTCGTGATCGGGTTGGAAAATCTAAGCCTTGGCGCCAAAGGTCCCCCGGTAAAAGTGAGTACACTCCATTGAATGCTCCTCGGGCTGATATTTTAAATATCCTCAAAAGAAAAAATATTTTAAAGTGGCCGCCTAAAATTCTTTTGAAACCCGGAGAGCAGCAGGATCGAGAAAAGTATTGCTGATTCCACAAGGACTATGGTCATTATACTAATGACTGTCGTCATCTGAAGGCAGATATTGAGAGATTGATATCTCAGGGACATCTGTCCAGTTTCGTTAGCAGAAGAAGGGAGGAGCCACGTGAGCCACGTGCGGCTGCTCCTAAAAGGGATCGTTCGGTTAGTTCGGAACGATCAAGGGAGGTCCCGAAGTCTAAGAAAGGCAAGGAGGTGATGGAAGCTACTCGGTCACCGATCCTTACCATCTTCGGGAGACCAGAGCCCGAATCACTCCGGAGTCTGAAAACAAAATCCAAATTTGTTGGAACCGGAGAGACGCAGAAGCAGAAGAAGCTGAATGGTGAAGATTCTATCACCTTTAGCGAGGAAGATGAAAGAGATGTTTGTTTACCTCATGATGATGCTATAGTCATCAAGGTAGAGATTGCACGACGGGAAGTGCATAGAGTTTTGATTGATACAGGGTCTGCAACTGACCTAATTTCCTACGAAGTGTATCAAAAATTGAAGGTGGATCAGGACTTGATGAAACCTTCATCCACACACCTATATGGTTTTGCAGGGTCATCTGCAGTGGCGAAAGGATCGATCCAGTTGGATTTATCCATTAGAAGTTTTCCTAAGGAAACAACTGTCCGAATCAATTTTTTGGTGGTTCGGGAACTGTCAGCTTATAATATGATCCTCGGGCGACCATCTTTATCCAAGATAGGTGCTATTGTTTCGACAAAGCACTCAAAGATAAAATTCCCGACTGATATGGGAATTGGTCAAGTCTCCTCGACCGGAAGATCTCTCGGCAGTGTTATGTTGCCTATTTAAAAGACAAGGAGGGCCCGAGGAAGGTAACTGCCCTCCCCATAGAAGTTCGAGATGATCGGGAAGAGACAGAGATGCAAAGACCCGAACCAGTGGAGAAGCTGGAACAAATCTAGTTGTGTACTGAGGATGAGAAAAAGATTATTTATATCGGGTCTGAACAGCTGGAAGAATTTAAAGATGAGTTGAAGTTTTTTCTTCAGCAGAATAAAGATGTATTTGCATGGTCTGCTCGAGGACATGCCCGGAATCGATCGGGCCATTGCAGAGCACAAACTCGGATAGACCCTAAGGTGAAACCAGTGATACGAAAAGAAGAAATTTCTCCATTGAAAAGTATGAAGCCGTTCGGGCGAAGTTGAAAAACTTAAGAATTCTGGTTTTATAGAACCAATTGAGTGCCCAACTTGGTTGGCCAACGTGGTAATGGTAAAAAAGGCGAATGGGAAGTGGAGGATGTGTACAGACTACACAGATCTTAACAAAGCTTGCCCAAAAGATTGCTACCCGTTGCCTCGGATTGACCTCTTGATAGATGCGACTGCAGGATATGAAACTTTAAGTTTCATGGATGCCTACTCGAGTATAATCAGATCCTTATGAATAAGGAGGATGAGAAGTATACGGCTTTCATGACTGATCGTGAAAGCTATTATTACAAGGTCATGCCTTTTGGCCTGAAGAATGCAGGAGCAACATATCAGAGGGCCGTCAACAAGATTTTCAAAGAGCTGATAGGAAAGAATGTTGAAGCTTATGTTGACGACATGCTAGTGAAAAGCTTTACAAAAGCAAATCATATTGCAAATTTGACTGAGGTATTCTCAGTGCTGCGGAAATATCAAATGAAGCTAAACCCAGAAAAATGTGCCTTTGGAGTCTCCTCGGGCAAATTTTTGGGCTTCATGGTATCACAGAGGGGAATTGAGGCTAATCCTGCCAAAATACAAGCTCTGATTGATATGGAGTCTCCCAAAATTGTTCGGGATGTACAGTGTTTAACAGGGAGAGTTACTGCTTTAAATCGATTCATCTCCAAGTCTGGAGAAAAATGTTTGCCTTTCTTCAAGGCACTTAAAGACCCGAAGGGCGTAAGGAAGCAAAGTGGACTCAAGAGTGCCGAAAGCTTTCGAGGAATTAAAAGAAGCACTTGGACAACCACCGATCCTGTCCGGACCAGGAGAAGGGGGAAATATTACAGCTATATCTAGCGATGTCCCTTTCGGCGGTCGGTGCAGTACTTGTTCGGGAAAAGATAAAAAACGGTGGCCGATTTACTATGTAAGCCACGTGTTGCTAGATGCGGAGACAAGATATTCACAGATTGAGAATCAGGCTCTGGCTCTCATGATGGCCGCCAGGAAGCTAAGGCCATATTTTCAGGCTCATCCAATTAAGGTATTTACAACTTTTCCTCTTAGTAAAGTTCTTAACAAACCTGATTTGTCTGGAAGGATGGTGTCCTGGTCGGTTGAACTCAGCGAGTTCCAAGTGAGCTTTAAGCCCAGAACTGCAATTAAGGCTCAGGCATTAGCCGACTTTGTAGTAGAAACTACTGCACCAGTGGAACCCACCATTGAGGATCCCATTATACCAACCACTTGGGAGGTATATGTGGATGGTTCGAGTAATAAAGATGGAGCAGGAGCTGGAATTCTATTAAAAAGTCCAGCAGGATTTATTATTCGATAGGCTTTGAGATTCGCATTTGACGCAAGTAATAACGAAGCGTGAATATGAGGCTCTGATAGCAGGACTTCGGTTGTCAAAAGCATTATCTATTGCAGATGTTACTATTTATAGTGACTCTCAACTTATAGTCAACCAAGTCCAGGGGGAGTATGGTATTAAAGAACCACGCTTGCAGAAATATCAAGAGATAGTGCAGGCATTTCAAAACCAATTTCGGAATTTGAAGATATCTCATATTTCGAGGAATGAAAATTCAGTGGCAGATGAGCTATCCCGACAAGCCAATTGCAAGGAAAAGAATCTAGACCCTTCGGTCTACATTGAAGAGATAACTTTTCCAAGTTTATCATGAGAAAGAAATTTCTTATATTGAAGCAGAACGTTGTTGGATGGATCCAATAATCGAGTATCTAAGGGATGACAAATTACCTGAGGATCCAGTAGAGGCAAGGTTGATCAAGATTCGATCAGCTAGATTTGTCATTCAGAATGGGAGACTATACAAAAGATCTTATGCTGGACCCCTTATGAGATGTATAGGCCCCGAAGGAGCAAAATCAGCTTTGGCTGAGGTTCATGAAGGAATTTGTGGAGCTCACATGGGTGGACGAGCCCTGGCTCACAAAATTTTGAGACTTGGGTTATATTGGCCTAAGGTCCAAGAGGCTGCTATGGAATACGTTCGTCGATGTGGTAACTGTCAAATTCATGCTACAATGATCGAAGCGCCCAGCGGAAACTATGACTTCAATTCTAAATCCCATTCCCTTTGCAATGTGGGGAATTGATATCATGGGCAAATTCACCAAGGCATCAAGGGACGGGAATATCCGATAGTAGCAATTGATTACTTCACAAAATGGGTAGAAGCCGATTGCACCGGCGGCAATTACCGAGAAAAAAGTGGAGAAATTTGTGCTTGAATCAATCATATATCGCTTTGGGATTCCAAAGATTATTGTCACCGACCATGGTACTCAATTCGACCGTCCACAATTTGAGCAATTCTGGGAACATATATGATCGAGCATCGTATGTCCTCGGTGGCATACCCCCAAAGCAATGGACAGGTAGAGGTTACTAACCGAACGCTACTGGAAGGAATAAAGAGAAGACTCGAAGCTGACAAAGCTTCTTGGGTCGAAGAACTTCATAATGTACTGTGGGCTTATAGAACTACGGTTCGAACACCCACAGGGAGAAACTCCATTCGGGTTGGCATATGGATCCGAAGCATTGGCACCAGTGGAGATAATGGTGGGGACATTACGGGATCGTGAGTTCGAGGAAAAAGCAAATGAACAAGGGCTGCTTGATAGTCTTGATTTGTTGGACGAAGTTCAGGCAAAGGCAATGGCACGAACTCAACATTATCAAAGAAGGATAGCGTCTCATTATAATACTTGAGTGAAGAATCGTCGGTACTTAGCCGGAGATTTGGTGTTGAGAAAAACCCTAGCTTCCGACCCGCGTCACCAAAGAAAATTGGACCCTTCCTGGGAAGGACCTTATATGGTTGTGAAACCGGTCGGTTCAGGAGCTTACAGGCTGAAGAACATCAACACCCAGAAAGAGTTGGATCATTCGTGGAATGCTAGGCATCTCAAAAAGTTTTATCCTTGAGGATGATTTCAATTTTGTTCGCGATGTAATCATTTTCAACTCAATCAATGCAATTTTTGGCTTTCAACAAACTATCTTTTGATTGGGGGGCATCATACACCACATTCAAGAACAAGATCCAACTATAAGGCATCGGATGAAAATTCGTGTGGGTCCTTCAACACTTATGGAAATTTTTGGACTTTCTTAAGTCGAGGCATCGGATGAAAATCCGAGTGAGTTCCTTTTGCAAGGCGTCGGTTTAAAACCCGAGTAAGTTCCTTCAAGACTTATTGAATTTTTGAATTATCCTTAAGTAAAGGCATCGGTTTAAAACCCGAGTGAGTTCCTTCTCAGACTTATTGTATTTCTCCGGAAATCCTTAAGTAAAGGCATTGTTTCAAACAACTAAGACCTAATGCAACAGCGATTCAAGTCGCTAGCAAAGTTCAAGATAAAGTTAATTTCTTATTTCTTCAAAAGATCCAAAGAGGCCAGTATCAAAACAATTACAAGAGCTGGATACAATCTTCGGTCAAAAAAGAAAGTCATCATAGGTGACTGTTGAGAAGTTATACAAGATCAAACGCGACTTTGCTAGAACAAACATATGAGTCAACCATTGGTGGGGATTCAAGGAAAAGAAGAGAAGAAATGAGGATTACAAAAATATTTCGGTATGCATAAAATCCTTCGCAATTTCATACTCTTTGTCCAGGAGAAGCATGGTCCTCGACCAAACTCGCATTCAGGACAAGCTCGTCATAATTGACTTCTTCCAGGGGGAGAATAAACAGGAGAATCTTCCGGATAATGCATAATATCCGGATCGGAAGGTGGAGGATCAATCTTATCCTTGGTCCAATCGGGAGGAGGAATACCCAGTCGGTAAATACTTTAGGATGGCAAACAACACTGTAGGGAGTCGTATCAAAATGAGGATCCTTCCTTAATATTGATTCCCATACTTCGTTCTCACCATCCCGTGACGCCCGCAAGTTATAAGCATTCAGCATATCAACAAAAGGCTTACTTGTGTAAATACTTGAAGACGCAGGCTCTACGAACATCGGTTGGAAGGGATTCGGGCAAAGGAACGACAGCTTGCCTTACGGTAACGTTTCAGATCCTTTGGCTCCCGACTTTCCAACTGTTCGCTCCGATCGTCGGATCTTCTCCCCGGCATCATCCAAGTCCGCCCGAAGACGACCAATCATCGAATTTTTTTCTCCTGCCACCTCCCAAGCTAGATTCCGAAGGCGAGCAATCTCAACATCTTTAGCTTCAGAGATTTCCCGAAGCCTAGAAACTTCATTGCTCAATCTACTGAGCCTAGTAACTGCTTCCACTTGGTTGTGGAAGTTACCAAAGAAGACTCCTGCAAACAACTTCCGAGATAACGAGGAGCGAGAAAAGTAATTTTTCAGAATCGAGAGAATAATGAAGAAAGACTTACATCACCAGTGACTTCGTAAAGACTTCATCTGGAAGTTTGGAAAGAACTGCGCTCTCAGAAGTCATTCGAGCAGCAGTACACCATTCCAACGCTTTGTCAAACTCGTTTGACACTAATTTAGGCGAAGGATGAGAAGGATGAGCTACACCAAGAGAAGGATGAGCTGCATCACTTGTCACCCGACGGCGCTTCCTAGTGGCAAAATCCTCCAACTCGGAAGGAGAGGAGGAGGATGCCAAACAAGCACTGGAGTTGGAAATAGGAGCAGCACCTGCTGCTGGGACCACACCTTCATCAGACGCCAACATAGTTGCCTCAGATGCCCGAAGAGTCTCTTTCGGGGGTGCACCAACAGTCTCACCAGCAGGGGCGTCGGCAGCACCGTCGGCAACGGAGTGATCAAGATCTTCTTGGGAAAGACGACCAATCACTTCAGGCAAAGGAGGCGCAGGGACGACATCAATAGAAACTGTGGGAATCTGACTTGAAGATTCACCGGGAGCAGTCGCCTTACGCTTGGAGGATTCACTAGCTAAAACCACCGCAGTGGCCCCAACCACCACCGACGGAACGATTTTCTTGCAAGATTTTGCTCTGATAAAGTTCGGGTTGATCTTGGGAGCCACTATGCAAACAAACAAGCCGTATCAGTACAGAAATAAACGACAACAACAAGAGGGAAAACCCTAGTTTTTTTATTACTTCCAACAAACCCAAATAACTAAACCCCAAGTATAACTACTGTGCAGTTTACTCAGGGGGAAGTGGGGAAAGAGATGAGTAATCAAGAAACTCACTTGTTCAGAAGTTGATAGAGCTATTGTTGGAGTACGAGGAATACGGAAGCAGGCCGAAGGACGAAAGGTCGCTTTAACACTTTAGCAAATCTAACTTGCAGAAGACAGGATAGATGGAGAGTACCCACGAAGGCTTTAAATAGCCTCAGGTATTAAGACGACGGTTGAAGGCTAAGGACAACCGACGACCTAGATCGAAATGAAGCTTCGAAATCCGCAGAAAGCAAGATCAACGGTCGGAGGGATGCCACATGGAAACATGTGGAAGCGAGCACCTGATGCAGAGATACCTCCAATCGTCGCACCGCCATTAAAATAATGGATGTATTTTCAATTCATTGGAAACAGTGAATGGTATACAAAGGCAAGAAAACGTTTGAACTTCGCAGAAGGGAAACGTGCGGACTTTGCAATAAATGAAGTAGTGGAGAAGATTAATGCATCTTCCCGAAACGCATCTTCACAATATTTCTACAAGATTATTATTCGGCGAGGAATGTAAAGTTAAGTGATGAGTTTTATCATTAATACTTTGATATTCAAGGCAAGATTTCGGCAGGAGACGGGGAAATATAAAGGCCAACATGAGAAAGAAATGTCTATTCATTAAATAGAGGGTAAATCTGTACAAAAAGATAACTCCCTAAGCCTTTTCTTCATTGTTGCCCAAGGGACCCTGGTCGGGAGGACTTTTCTCAGGATCATGAGAAGAGCCTTCCTCAAGAATGGCATCGGCTGAGTCCTCTACAGCAGCAACTTGAGACTCGGCTTGTGATTTCTCCTCTGGAAGTGCCGGCTCGTCAGCCAGGTATGCCTCATATTGAGGGTCAGCTGGAAAAGGATCATCTTCTTCCTGAGCCCAGTCAGGGAGATCCATACCAACTTTCCCGAAGACCTCTTTGTGGCACACCTCACGAAAAGGAGCAGTGTCGAAGGCAGGGATTGATTCGAGGATTCGCTCCCAAACGTCGTTTTGCCCCAAGCGATAAGCTTGAAGGTTGTAGATACCTAGCAGCTCGGAGAAAGGTACGCTGTTCAGGTATTTCCGAACACACTCCATTCGAAGCTCTGGCTTTATATGCTCGGGCTTGCTAGGGATCGCCAACTTCAGATGTTCTTTGAGCTCCCTACTTTTGAATTCAAGCCTGTCACCAAACAACGTGGCAGCTACTTTTTGCTTCCTGGCCTCGCGCTCGGCAGCAGCAGCACGAATCTTCGACGCTTCGAGGGCCTCCTTGAGGGAGATCACTTCTTCCTCATGCTTTTTCTGCAGCTCCACGGCAGCTGCAATCAGCTGGTCTATTTCAGAATTGGCTTTCTCCAAATTCTCTTCACAGGTTTGCAGCAAGGAGTTGGTGCGACCAACCCGGCTCAATGCTTCCATGTGTTGATAAAAGCTCAACACAGCATTCCTGGGAAGGCGGAAAATATCAGAAGAAGTCATAAGGAATTATGAAAAAATAACTAAGCAAGAAGACCGGTACCTTGTAGATTGACTAACAAGGGAGGTGTCATCCAGGGCTTCAAATTCCTGGCAATCAGAAGGAGCAAGACTGAGGGAGCTCCATTCTGCAGCTTTCTCGGGATCCCGAGTCACTCTGTCGGTCAGCTTCAGGGTCCACTGGGGGGTGAAGACCTCCTCAACATCCGTTGAAGCTTTGGATTTTTTATTGGAGGGAGCATCAATTGTGTCATGCCTCCTCTTGGTTCGGGCGGAGGAGGAGACATTAGACCTCTCCACCATCGGTTTCTTCCCTTTACCCGAAGCATCAGCCACGGGCCTGATATTCCTGATACCCCTATAAGAGGGGTCGGGAGAGGGAATAGAAGCCTCTTGATCTACGGTCAAGGCTCTGGGCGATCGTTGCTCGGCTGTCACAACGGCCCTAGCGGCCTTCACCCGCAGGCTTTCAGGGTTCATTCTTGGAGGCATTACAAAGAAGAAGGACAAGAGTCAGAATTAAAAACATATCACTTCAGTCAAATTAAAGGATGGTGGTTAGAAGCTCACAATGAGCCAAGCCCCAGTACTGAAGGATGGAGTTATACTCCACTTCAAGTCCATGTATCTCTTGATACCACGGAATGGATTTGATCTTCCTGATGGCCGCCTCGTCTTCTCTGGATAAGGGAAGGCCTCGGTTATTCTCGGAAGAAGAAGTACACCTCCTCCAGGTGGTTGGGAAGTTAAGATCTGATGGAGGCGCTCGACAGAAAAAGTATCGTTCGCGCCATCTTTTGTGGTTAGAAGGGCAAGTTCCTTTGACAAGGATGCTGCCCCTCCAATCAAGTTCAGCCTTATTGTGTTTGGACAGAAAAACCCATCCGGGAGGATGGGAGATAGAAAGAACATGAAAATGTACAAAGAGAGAAAGAGATGGCGTAATGCAAAGTTCAAAACACAAACCCAAGAAGCCGACGATAAGACGCCGCCATTGGGGAGGAGCATTCCGGGACAAATGTTCCAATGATTCAGAATCTGCGGAGAACAAAGGATTAAAAAAGGGAAAGCGAACCCCGCTTTCCGGTGCATCTATATACGAGAAAAAATTCACCCGAAAGGGATGAATCAACCCTCTCATCAGGGTGGGGAGCCCTAACCTGATATGAGGAAGGAAAATCAAAATCTTGGACAGCTGAAAGAAGGGTTTCCTCATCGTAAATGGAGGGAACAGAGCCAGGTCCACCATCGGACTCGGAAGTTTGAGGCTGCCTAGAAGACTCGACAATCTTGGAAGATCCAGACTCGAGAAGGACAGGAGAAGTTTCGGTTTTTCTTTCAAAACCTTTTTGAGAAACTTCAGCGAACTCGCGCCAGAGGACAATTAGGGTTTTGTTATCACTATCCGACTGTTCGGGAGCAGGAGAAGCAAAAGCCTCACTGCTATTACCAACACTGGGTACCAAAGAAGCCCTATCGTCCGCCATTACTTGTTTCAAGAACTACAAAAAGAAAAAGACCAAGAGAAACTTACCGATTCGGTGAGGCGGAAGCTTGAGAGCAGGAAGGCGCGAAACAGGACAACAAAGGTTCAAATTCCGCACGGAAGAATGAAACCTACGAAGACAACGAACCGCTTTTAAAACTCCCGCACGAGTGTTCGGGAATCTGAACGATCGAGATTGATTCAAAATCAGCGATCAAGATTGAAAGACGTTTTGAATGTTTGAACTCACGAATCCGAAATAGGCATTCGGAAACCATCGCTTGGATGACGTGAGCCACGACAGATCAACTGCAAGGAGATATGTGGCCTTACACTCACAACGCTCAAGGAAAAGTGACCACCGCATTAAATGTGATATGACATTTAATGAAGCACGCAGAGATTATCACCTGATGACGAACCCAGTTAAAAACCAAGCCCTCGGGATCGACCGAACGCTTGGTCTGGGGGGCTCGTGATATGGAGAGATTATGATCAGACCGGGTTCATACCTAGTCCGACCCTCGACCCCGGTCGAGATGGAGAGATCCGACTCGCTCCCGAGAGAACTGGATCCGGAAGATGGCTTGCTAAAGAAGAAAGCTTATTCGGCTGCAAGCGCGCCCTAATCCTACTTATGGATTAGGGTAATCACCCTAATAATGGCAGACTCGAATTGACGGCTGCGGATAATCATTATCGAAGGGATAATCATCACATAACCTAAAGGTTATCTCAGGAGTCCTCTACTAGTCCAAACTAGTAGAAGTCCATTGCTCAACGGATCTAACTGTTAAGATCCAACGACTACCCGAAGAAGGCTCAAGTGCATCCAACGAAGGAGATTCGAAGGTAAACTCTATATAAACCTCACTACCATACAAGGTGAGGGGATCAAAAAGAATACTATCTGAGACTCAGGTTCAGATACATACTGATAGACCTAAACTATCAGCGATCTGCTATCTAGATCACCTTTCCCAGTTCTTTATTCCTTAAGCTCTGCGCTTCTAGCAGAGCCGTTTGTGATTAAGTTCATCAACTGACTTAGCCTTCGGAGGTGGACTCCCGACCCCAGCGTTCGGGCCACATCTGACGCTTTCGTTTTGCAGGACATCACGAGGAGATCTAAGGGCTGAGCAGATTTTGGACGCATCACCTATGCTCATGATAGATTCGACCTAAAGGGGCACTACTGGGAACGGATTCAATCCTAAGTGTAGTGATGGTCTGGGGCGAAAGGAAATGTTTGATTCAACTGCACCCTAAAAAGTGTTTGTTGGCGCCAACTGTATGTGTTACAATAGTGAACATTTTAAAGACAAGAAGGTGATCTCTCAGAGGGATTGAGATACCTTAGTATGGTGAGTTTGAATAAACCTAGGACAC
Organism: Hakea prostrata; assembly: GCF_041222555.1. NCBI lineage: Eukaryota > Viridiplantae > Streptophyta > Magnoliopsida > Proteales > Proteaceae > Hakea > Hakea prostrata. Next base: position 50,783,047 of record NC_142608.1, on the reverse strand, counting down.
TCTGGTAACTAATGCTTATTTGATTTGTTTCTTTGAGTGATGTGTCATTCTGGCCTTCTGGGAAGGTTTCTAGTTTGGGGCTCACGCGTGCAGGTATATCATCGGTCGCACAACCCCTTTTGCCAGTATGACTTGTGGATGTTAGTGTTTGAGACACAGGTGATCTATGTATCTGGGATACATAGCGAAGAGATCAATATATATGTATATCTGGGATATACATGTGTGTCTGGGACACAAGAGGTCTATATATCTGGGATACATAGCAGAGAGATTGAATGTGTATATCTGGGATATACATCTGTGTTTGGGACACACTGTGAAAGAGAGATTAACACTTGCCCTTGTGCAAGTGGGAGATGGTGGGATTTTATAATTACTAATTTAATTATATGCCCAAGGGCAATATTGGAAACTCATTATTAGGGCGGTTACAAAATATAGGGTTATATATTTTGGTAACCACTGCATAATTGAAATGTGATTGCATTACGTAAGTTTTCCAGAAACGGCGGCTCCCATCTCTCTCTCCCTCTCTCCTAGAAACGTAGGAAATAATTCCTTGCTTTAGATCACTCTTCCATTCTTTCCACATGGCATTTGGATTGTGGAACTAGTTCCCTTTCCTAGTGATTGTGGAATCACCCCGGTGGAGCTTTGGAGGAGGAACGAGGACGTGGATCCAATTTACTTCCACTACAGATACTCCATAATTTAGGAAAGCGAATCCAGGTAAGGATCTTTCCATCAATTAATCGAATTGAGATAAATGGAGTTGTTACCTACAGAAGCACAATCCTTTCTCTCCTTTCTGTTGCATTTCAAATGGAGTAAGGCGCTTGACCGGGAGGGATGGAGATGGAGTGGGTATCGTCATGGGCTTCACAATGGTGTTAGTAGTAAGGGAGGATGAGTTGATACAGGAATTGCACGAAATGACAATTTTTGCAGCTCATACAGCTTCCAAGCATTCGATCCATTCCGACGACACTTGCCATGGCGACTAGCTAGGACATTGGAACTTCAGTCGCAACTCAGCCTTTAAATCAGAAATGAAGCCGCTAATGGGAAATGCAGGAGATGCTCCGGGGACTCTGTTAGCTAGCTCCTCAAACTGCAATTGGTACTCCTCCATAGTGGATGTTTGTGATAGCTTGGCAATCTCTCCCTGTGGATCTTGAAATGGTAATGGTCCAAAGTGAGCAAGCAGAGACTTTGTGAATGCCACCCAGGTCATAGTAAGACTTCCCCTCTTCATTCCACAATACTAGTGTAGGGCCTTCCCATCCATATGGAATGAAGAAACTACTAATTTCAGATCATCCCTAGTAGAGCGAAACTCAAAGAAGCTTTTAGCCTTGTACAACCACCCATCTGGACCAGTACCATCAAATCATGGGAAGTCTAGCTTCAAAGTTTAAGCCTGAATGCTCCCAAACTTTAGGAAAGACACCAACTCTGGCAATAACAAGGGACTCTGTCAAGAAGAAGGCTCTACTAGAGGGTTCAGCCACAAGGGTTGTTCAATTCGATCATCCATCGTTGACAACTTCAACATGAGCTCGGTCACAGTTTCCTTTTGTTCCGCCGTTGCCAATTTTTGCTCTGAAAAGATATTGTGCAGGGAGTTGAGTTGATCCCCATGAGTAGCAGATATCGTCATGAGGTGTTTGATAGCCTTGTCCAACTATCGGCTCCTGAGTCCCTCTGCCATCCGGCAAGTCGGACCAATTTGTTATGACTTGCTTATAGAAATTAACAAAAGAGGGATTGAGAAGAAGACATAGACATTAGAGAGGCACCAAGGAGGAGATAGATAAAGAAACTTTTATATATGGCTTGCCTTCTTTAGGGTTTCCAACCTCTTTATATACAATGTTCATCCATATCGTTAGAGCTAGGGATTGATAATGATTGGTGACAATTGAAACAATCATTGACAAGAATTACAAAAAAAAAATACAACAGCAACAAAAATGAGACTAAATGAAAATGATGTATCTTAGTAGGCATATTCCTTCAAGTATTTGGGAACCTTCCCCGCCCTTTTTGATCTACATAGATTGGTGACTTGGTTGCCCATGTGTGGTCCAAGTCTCTCTTCCATGGCATTCTTCCCCTATTCAACCATAAACATATCAAACATTCTCTATTAAAAGTGCTCATAATCTATTATCTACTCTTCATGATCAATCGGTATAGTCTGGAGCTTCGTCCTCAAACATCCACTCCTGGGATCAAGTGCCAACTAGAGTTTGGAGATCTATTTGGGCTTTCAGGACTACACCTAAACTTCACCATTTTCTTTGGCATTCCCTTGCTTCAGCTCTAGAAACTAGAGATGCATTTGTGCACAAAAATATTCCAGTGAGTGATTGTTGTTTAAATTGTAGTGCATCTGAAACTCTGCACCGTATCATTCTTCACTATGACTTTTCCAGTTGTGTTTGGTTTGGTTTTGGAAAATCCCTAGGCAGTGCAAGTTATATGGCTTCTTCACTGGTAGAGTGATAGGTGGGGGTGGCCTCGACTACAACAACAAGGGAAACCAGTTCTTCGATCAATGATATTGCATGCTTCCTTCATTTTTTTGTTCCTATGGGTGGCGCAGAATCTTCTTGTGTTTGGTAAAAGAACATGGCATCCGATGGAGGTGATTGTAGCAGCACACAAAGCCTATCAAGAGTATTTGTAGAGTCTGTATCTTGGACAATCTATAGCTTTTTGTCCACGGGATGTTGCTTATGTTGAGGTATTCAAGTCATACTCAAATATGGTTTAGGTATTTGAGTTATACCCAACATATGTTCTAATATAGACCATCGGATTAGTTACAATCCAATGGTGTAGTGGGCCTTTCTAAGAGAGTCCAACTAACTATATAATCTAGTGTTGTTCTATAAATACTAGCTGGAAGCAATGATATGGGTATTCCAAACTAGATATTCATGGTGTAATGCTTTAAGCAACCTTATGCTAAAACCCTAAACCCTAACAATCTTAAAGTATTGCAAGTTTTCCTCAAGTTGATCAAACGAGAAGTAATCGACAAGTTCCTTTGTAAGTTACTACTAATCTTCAATTTTCCTTTTGGGTGATTTCCTTTTTTGGTGTAAACCAACCATAAGGTATGTTATTCATTCTCTCTTCTCTTTAATTAAAATAGCTATTATTTTTTCGAGTTTGAGGAATGACTTAATGGAAGAAATTGTAAAAGCATTATGCTTTTTCGTTGGTTTTATTAATTTGACAAAGCATTGTTTTTCTTTTTAAAATAAATAAAGGAAAATGAACGCTGACAATTTCAATTTTTCATGATTAGACGAAACGTTGTTTTTCATGATTTGATAGAATGAAGAAATAAATTTTGAAAAAGGTAATGCTGAAATTATCAGTTCTAACCTTTTATCTTTAAATTTAAATTTATAGTAAAAAAATTTAAAAAATTTAAAAAAAGAAGAAAGAAAGAAAGAAAGAAAGAAAGAGTGAAAAAGGTAATGCTGACAATGTGAGTTTTGCTTCACCTTTTATCTTAAAAAAAAAAGGTATTGTTGACGCAATTTAGTTTTGTTGTTTATCTTATTAATGTATTGTCATGATTACAAAATGAATTGTTTCTTTCTTGTGATTTTATATGATTAAGTAAAGTGAATGATTTTACTAATTATCATTTTGGCTCTACGGTAAAATGATTAAAGATTTACAATTTTGATAATTATTATGTTTGGTTTGTTTTGTCTAATCTATATTGCATGTGTGAGATTTTGAAAATAAGAAACAATGGTTTTATTGGTTACTTCATTAATTTCAATGAAAGAAAAGAAAATAGCAATTAGTAAAACTTGCTTAATTTGTTTGATAAAATATTGGATTAAATTATTATATGTATCTTCTTTGATTAGTTGTATTTATTATATCCAGTATTATAATGGATGCCATTCCAATTGCTATGGTCAAATAACAGACTTTTAATGGGTCTAAATTTTAATGCCTAGAAAAGAAAGACATAATTTGGATTAAAGTTTATGGATGTGTTTTATACGGTACAAACCTCTTTTGAAGATATTGTTGAGAATGTTGAAAAAATACAATGGACAAGAGATGATGATTTTCTAGGGATTACTTGTTGAATGTCCTATCAAATAGACTTGCAGAAACCTATAGCAAATATAAAAGTGCTAAGGAAATATGGGACAACCTGGATGCTCAATATAGGAGGAAGAATTGTCCAAAACTCATCTAGTGGACAAATTCAAGAATTTCAATTTGTTTAAATTAGAGAAATACTCCCTCAAGGTACAAATCTAGAAAACCTAAGATCCAAACTAGTCATAGAAAAAATACATGTTTATGATCAGTTTCTTGTTGGGGCAATAATTTATAAGTTATCATTGATCTGACACTCATTTAGGACTGAGATGTATTGGAAAAAGGTACAGGTGGGGTTGGATGATCTCAAACGATTTATACAATTCGAATATGAGAATAGACTTAGGAATAACTTGGAGATGGTGAATAAACAAAAATCTGTTGGAAATATGGTCACCCATCCCAAACATAATTCTAAGAAAATCAAGCCACACAAAAGTGAACCCATTAAGTTGGAGGCCAAAAGGACTATCTTAAAGAAAGAAAAAAAAAGAAAGGGCAAGTGCCACAATTATGGGAAATGGGGACATTTTGCAGTTGATTGTAGACTATCAAAAAAGAATAATTGACACACTAAAAAGAAAGAAGGCAATATGATGATTGATAACACTAAGCCTAGACACTTTGTAGCCATGGTGGGTGCAGAGGAGGTCCAAACCAGTACTTCTTCAAATTGGTGGTTGGACTCAAAAGTTACATGTCATGTTTGCCACAACAAAGAACTTGTTGACTAACAACATTAAGGTTTCAAAGATTGTAACAATTGCAAATAGAGCATCAACCTTGATAACCCAAAGAGAGGAACTGCAAATGTGATTTTATCTTTAGGTAAAATTCTAATTTTAAAAGATGTTAAAGTAATTTCTAATTTATAAAAGAATTTAATTTCACTTAGCCTTTTATGCAATGTTGGCATATGTATTTCCTTTCATAGTGGTAGTGTGACTCTATCTATTAACTCTAACTACTTTGTTTTTGCTTATCTAATTTATGGTCTGTATAAACTAAGTTTAGGAAATGAGACAATAAACCATACTAGTTCAAACTTAATTGATCCTAGAACATTGCATTGTAAATTGGGACATGTGAACTATAGGAAGATGGTCCAATTTCCAAAACTCATAACATACCATTAGATACATCTAATGGTTTTAATTGATGTGAAGTGTGTATCCAAATGAAAATTACTAGAAAACATTTTCATCAGATTTCTAAAAGCACAAAACTTTTAGAATTAATAAATTTTGATCTTTGTGATTTTAAGAATTTCACAACTTGAGGAGGACGGAAGTATTTAGTTACATTTATAGATGATTTTTCTAGATATTTTCATATTTACCTATTAAAATCAAAAGATGAAGCATTTGAAAATTTCAAAATCTTTAAGAGTAGAGTTGAAAATCAGTTAAATTTAAAAATTAAACGACTTAGAAGTGATAGAGGAATGAAGTAAATATTCTTTGACAAAGTTCAAAACATTATGTGCCTCTAAGGGTTATAATTTTTTAAACTATTGCACCTTACTCACCCCAATCAAATGGCATAGTTGAATGCAAGAACATGACATTAATAGAGATATTAAACTCCATGTAGTTGACTGTAGGCATGCCTTCCTGTTATTGGGGAGAAACCACATTAATTGCGAATCACATACTAAATAGGTTACCACACTCAAAATTGATTGAAACTCCATATGAATTGTGGCATAAACATCCTTGTAGGATTGACCTCCTAAAGACCTGGGGCTGTTTTGCTTATGTAAGAATACAAAACCCTAGAAGACCTAAGGTGGGACCTAGAACCAACATTTGTGTATATCTAGGATGTGTAGAAGATAATGTTGTAGACCGGTTCTTGGAATTATCAACTAATGTAGTGATAGAATCTAGGGATATTGTGTTCTTTGAATATAAGTTTCTTCGAGATCAAGGCATGACTTTACCCGGTCCAACAGAAATGGTTATAGAATTGATTATGAAATCTGAACCAATTGCTTCTAACACTCATCCCAATATGAGTTTTGAATAAGAACCTAGGTACACTTCTAAAAGAGATAGAGTACCCAAAGATTTTTGTGAGGACTAACCTACCATTTAGATAATGATCTATCTACCTATAAGAAAGCGATGAGATATAGAGACTCTTTGTTATGGACATAGGCAACTGATGATGAAATACACTCTTTACTACAAAATAACACATAGACTTTAGTTGATTTACCTAAAGGTGCTAAGTGTGTGGGTTGCTAATGGGTCCTGAAGAGGAAACTAAATCTGGATGGATCTGTAGCTTGGTATAAAGCATTTTTAGTAGCTAAGGGCTATAGTCAAGTTAGTGGAGTGGATTATTTTGATATCTACTCATCGGTCTATCATCTAACCATGATTAAAATTCTTCTTACGTTGGCATCTATTGAACATTATGTAGTGCATCAAATGAATGTAAAAACAACCTTTCTTAATGGAGATCTAACTAAAAAAAATCTACATGGACCAATCTGAAGCTATGTCATTAAAGGTTTCGAACATAAAGTTTGTAAATTAAACAAACCTTTGTATAGTCTTAAACAAACACCTAAATTATAACATAAAATTTTTGACAAAACAGTAAAGAGCTTTGGGTTTCAAATGAGTAACTCTGATAAATGCCTTTACTATAAGTTTGGGTTGAATAAGATCACAATTATTTATTTATATATGTAACAACATACTGATTCTTGGTTCTAATCATTCTGTAGTGAGTGACATCAAAGAAACCTTAGCTAAAGAATTTAACATGATGGATCTTGGTGTTGTAGACACAATTCTTGGCATGAAAGTAAATTTTCTAGGCAAATAATTACCCTTAGCCAATCTAGTTATATTGAAAAACTACTTTCTAGATGGGGATACAGTGGATGCAAACCGATAGAGACACCATATGATTATAACAAAAAGCTTGTACCAAATGAGGGTAAAGCTGTGAATCAATCATAATATTTTAAATTGATTGGTAGTCTATGTGTACAATGAGTTGCACTAGGCCAGACATAGCCTATATAGTAGGCTAAGTCGTTTCACTTGTAATCCTAGTAAAGAGCACTAATGTGAAACCCAACCCTATCCTAACCTTGACCCGACCCGGATCTTTTGATGTTTGTAGGTCCGAAGACCCGAAGTGGTGGAAGAAGAGACTTGTGGGCCCTCGTAGTTGAAGATTTGGTGTATGACTCAGAGCCTATGGATATTGACAGTGATGCCCCTTACTTGGATACACTATCGTTAGTGTTTAGTGAGAAACTACACCTATAAGAGGGGAAGCCTAGTTGAAGTACTTGATGCACTCCCGATCTTGTTACGAAGGTATTTCTCTAATCTAGACTCGTTGATTGACTTGTAGGAGAAAACCCAACTCAATTTGGATCAGTTTGGCCTTCCATTTCCCTATTTGAAGTTGTTGTCATGGCTTGGTCAACTCGGCCAGTCGACCAGCAGATTATTAAATACAAAAATCACAAATTTCTTGATTATTTTAAGCCTACTTATTGGGACCTTATGAATAGAACCCTATACTAATCATTGGGACTCCAGAGAACGAGGAGTGAGCTTCCCTAGGCCATTTCTTGATGTTGGTGAAGATTCTTGATCTCAATCTTTGCATCTCACCTCCATTGCTCCCTCAAGGTATGATTTCTCTCTCGCATCCTCTATCCTACTCATTCCTCTACTCTTTCTTGCTATTGAGACCATGACTAAAGTGTTGCAACCTTGCAAACACTTGGTCATGTGTTTCCCCTTTCATCTCCATTAGTGTCTTTCCATTCTTGCTATGTTATGCTTCCATTTCAATCACTAGCATTGCATTTCTATGATTCTTTTCATTTCAACTTGTCTTATTGGTCTAAACTGATGTGTAGATGTATGCTAGGTCTGATTTAGTATTGGTTTATAATTCTAATCTAGTTCTTATCACTTCCTTAGCTAATTCCCCATCATTCCTTGCCATTGCAACAATTTCCAATTCAATTCTTGATGTTTAGCATATAGAGCATAGGGTTTCAATTTGGGTATTCCTAATTGGACCATTAGATCATGTTAATACTTGTTGTATAGTGTCCTTATACTGTTACAATCATTCCCTCCAAGTTTCGGATCGATCCGAGCCCCGGAAGATCGGTTTCGGACCAAAATCACTATGTTGTCCGTTACTATTCATCTTGGTCAACTCCTTGGTCGACTGAGTCAGTCAACCAGCCAGTCGACCAGCTAACAACAATAACTCTGTCTTTGCTCGATTTGCTCCGTTTGATCTCCGATTCGATTATTTCCTTCTCTAATGTTGCACATATGTTGTCTAGGGTACAAGCACTGAGTTGGGGGACTATTCTAGTGACACTTGGTATAATTTCCGATTTGATTAAGGTAAGGACGGTTATGGTCATAATTACATGAATTATGTGAATCTCGCCGCTATGTTTGAAATGTGGTAGATTTACTTTTCCTAGTAATATGTTAGACATTATATGACTGCTGTATACCTTTCATAACAATAGTACCATGCGATATATCATTTTGAGTTACCATGCTTACTTATTTTGATAATGACATATGTGATCAATCATGTTACATTGTATCTCTTTTTATATGATGAAATGTCAATCATGTATGATGTGATGGAATTGAGCATGTGATTGCTTAAGTATGATCTAGGATTGAGGAATGTCCTTCCGACATTTATGTCCTTGGACATCGGAGGGAATAGTATGGGATGTTCTCCGAAGGTGCCCATCGACACTTTCCCGAATTATTGGATGACATACATAGGACTTGTCTAGATGTATGGCTAGGATGTCCTTGTCGTATCAGACCCGAATTGTAAGGGTATTGAGACCGAACGACCCGTGGTAGTAGTGTGGTTTGATGGCGCTCAAGACCGGTAACCAACCCATGAGAGGACATAAATCATACTACGGATACCTGAAAGGGGCCATTTATTGGTAGGGTTGCAAATAGCTAGACTTGGGCTCACGGGCGCTCAAGACCGGTAACCAACCCATGAGAGGACGTGAGATCTTCCCGCTTCCTATTTGTGGATGACAAATAGGGTTGATGAGTCCATAGTCCGGGACTATGCTGACTCTAATATGAAGGATACCGGAAAGGATCGACGGGGATGAGGAATGGATGTATATGGATCTGACATGATATGACTGAGTAGATGACTTGCATTGGGCTAGGCTTTACTGTGACATGCGCCAATACTTAGACCAAATGGTGATGTGAGAGAGCGGTGACTTAAACCCTAGCCATGGATTTGTCCCGAGGGATGCAGGACCCAATTCCCCAACTTGAGTGATTGAGACCTACTCAAAGAAGTATGGTGCTATGACTTAAAGCATGTCTACCATAGAGACTAGCATATGTAGAGTTAGAATCATATTTGCATCATCTGTCTCATATCATTTTGCATCATGTTACGTTTTGTATCATATGACTTGTGTATTATGGAATAAATGGCTTGTTGAGTTCTTTTGAACTCATTCTTTTTTGTGCAATTGTTTTGTTAGACTATATCTACAGGTTTTGAAGAGACTGATGGCACGTCCTACAAAGCGCCCTATGATGAGCCATACTACCCTCAAGGTAGTAGCTACTATGAAGATCACGGTGAGGGTACCGAAGAGGATCGTGCTTCGTACTAGGATTAGTCCGGTACTGGTGTGGGAGCGGCCGTGCTGGGTTTCTTATATTTAAGTTTATGAGGATGTATTGTATAAGACCGAGGAAACCTTAGCCTAGGTTTTATGTTGTTATTCTGGAACTTGGATTTGTAATTTAACTTTCATGGATATACTCTTTAAATTTAGACTTGTAACCTTAACTTGAATGATCTACTTTCCACTGCCATTGAAGGAGTAACTTTCCGCCCACTCTCTCTCCTTTTGGATTATATATATTTTGATATCATTTTATTCCACACTCTGATTATTTGTTTATCTTATCCATGATTCTTTTATTATATGCTTTTACCTTGATTATTATTGTTAATGATTGTGTTATTGCATATGTGGGAGGCATGGTTGCTCGATACTTGATCCTTGGGGTTGTGGGTCACATACCCGGGTATGCCCGATGGGGTACCGGTTGGGTGGATGTGACAACTAAGCTGTCCTAAAAAGGCTAATGAAATACCTTAAGGGTACGACAAACTTTACCCTTTGCTATACTGGATATCCTCCAATTTTGGTAGAATATTCTAATGCATCTTGGTGCTCAGATATAGGGAACAACAAATCCATTAGTGATTATATTTTTACACTAGGTGAAACAACTATTGTGTGGAAATCTAAGAGTCAAACTTGCATTGCTATGAGCTCTATGGAATCAAAATTATATGCTCTAGCCTCAGCAGGAGATGAGGCAGAGTGGATAAGAGACTTGATCCTGGATATTCTATTGGTTAACTTGAAAATAACCAATAATCAAGCAATGACAGTGATAGCTAATAATTCACTCTTTAATAGTAAGAAGAGACAAATTAGGCTAAGACAGACCATGCTAAATTATCTTATTGAACAAGGAGTAATCGCTTTGATTGATGTGAGAACAAAGGAGAACATGTCAGATACCCTTACAATGGAATTGAACAAAGATCAAACATTTAAAACTATGGGGGAGATGGGGTTAAAAACCATATAAGTAGGTCTTAATCCAACTCGATGTTATTTTTGAATTGTTCGAATTTCATCAAGCCATAGTTTACATTTATAACAATTTACATATTTTAGATAATTTGGTAGGAATGTGGGGTATAGAGGTGTGCAAAGTCATTCCACATTGATGATGTAGCAACCTTTGTATGAAGCTTGATTACCTTATTATTCCAAACAAAAAAATATGGAAATTGTTAATATGTTTCAATGATGTTATTGTTATCTTTATATCATTCTACACTTGATGATATATCTTCTGTGGAAAAGTGTATCATTTCAAATTTGATGATACAACCAATAACTGTGGTAGACATGATAATGACAACATTTCAAATGGAAACATAAAATGATTCTTTGTAAAATAAACCATTTAGATCTTGTTCGTGTAGAAACTTGATGAGAATACACCTGTTTTTCAGTCATTATGTGGATTGTACTAAGTTCTTTTGGTAGAACTAGATAGTTGTATGTATATTGACTAGATGATTTGATTCATGTTCTTATGAAATTCATTGATAATTTACAAGGAATGATGAAAATTGAGGAGATCATCTTAATCTGGAGCTCGATGAGGATGATTTACTTTATGAGTAAAATCGTTCAAGGCTACGAGGAACTATTAACTTTTCATACAAATTAAATAGTTTATGTAGAGCTTTTAATTTGTTTTTATTTTGTTTAGATTTATTATAAAACTCATGATTATGGTTTAAAATATTCATTTGAATTGAATTGGATATTATTCATTTTGAAAAGTTATGAATAATTATGTATTAAGTTTGAACATTACATTTTTAGGACTAATGCTGGAGCCATACGTAGAACATAGGAGGAGATTATTGAGGTATTCGAGTCATATTCAAATATGGTTTAGGTATTTGAGTTATACCTAACGTATGTTCTAATATAGGCCATTGGATTAGTTACGATCCAACGATATAATTGGCCTTTGTGGGAAAATCCAACTAACTATAGAACCTAGTGTTGTTCTATAAATACTAGCTGGAAGCAACAGTTTGAATATTCCAAACTAGATACTCATAGGTATAATACTTTAAGCAACCTTATGCTTAAACCCTAGACCCTAACAACTTCTTGGGTTGGATCATCACCAGCTGTGTAAAGTGCAACACAGATTTTGCTCCCAAGAAGATTCGGCTAATTCCGGTATTGGAATATATGCCAAGAACATCATGGTGCTGCCTTCTTTGCTCTTTCCAAGCCATGTGTCGAGAGCAATGTTTAACTAAGTGAGGCAAAACCATTGAGGAAAGGTATGCTGGAGCTGTGATTTTGGAGTCCAATAATCAGAATCTGCTATCCTATCTTCTTGGAAATGGAGGGGCCTTGACCGCCTTGTGCGGATGACTTTGGCGTTGCTTCCCCCCCTCACTTTGTATTGGGATCGCGACCTTCCTTCGGATCTTTTGGGGCTGCAGAGTCGATTCCAGTGTTTGTTTGTTTTCTTTTGTTGCAAGGGAATCCAATACTATTGCAGATTTCTCGGCTCAAAGGGCATTGTTGGTTTAAAGCCTCGACTTCTTGGGCTATTTTCTCTCCATGGTTGCTGGACTTGCTTCTTCTGCGCGATTGAGTTGTTTTGCTTGTTTTCTTCTAATATAATAAATTAAAAAGTTGACCTTCATCCAAGGCAATTTTAATAATGCCAAACCAAATAATCCCATTTACCAATCATGATGTATTTGTCTTTTCATGTAACCCATTCACAATTCTCACAGAAAAGGGGTCTGTAATTTTTGCCAATTATGTTGAGGTGTTTCTGAAATTTTCTCAATAAAATATCAAAGAAATGCAAGCTGGTGAAAATTATTAAAATGCCTCTCTTGGCAAAGATGTAAATATGCAAGAAATGAAATATCATAAGGGGAAAAAGGACACCATGTAATGTCATGGATCATTGAATAAATGCAGCAGCCAAATTACATTCTACCAGCAAATCTCTATCCATGAGTGCTAACCACAACAGAGATACTTCAAATCTACACCATAAATATATCTGCCATCTGTATTACACATGACCTTGCAAAGTAAGGATCACTTGCTGTAACTTCCATGGATTCAAGAACACCAGCAAATTCAGTTCACTGATGTAGTCTCCATGCTGATCTCTTCCTCTTCCTTTAAATGAGAACTTCCAGGAAACCCCTTAATTTCAAAATGGTATGTACAAGCACCTACACCTTCACTGCAGCACTGAGAGGACACAAGGATAGAATTGGTGAATACTAGGTAGAACAATAAACCCATCAAACTAAACAGAGTCTCTGCAAAGAGAATGCAACCTACATGCCCATCTACGGTGACAGCAGTTTTAAAACCATGAAGATATGCAATGGAAAACTATAAAAGAAAGGAAAATGAAGTGAACTTCTGTTGAAGACATACAAAAGCAAAACTTCTTAAAAGCATCATGTTGGTGAAGCTTAAACTATGTAACATGTCACCTCATTTAGCAGCAGATATCTTTCGTCCATGGTTTGGGATCACTCCATACGATACCCAATCACCATTAGTACTATAAGCTACACATTGTCCACATATCATATACCATGAACTATAAGGTATCAACGATACACTTTTACGCAACCATCAAATGGTTCAGCGTCATAAAATTGTGCCATAACAGGCTGGGGATAATTATCTAATCAACCAAAGCTAACCCAAGAGCATGATGATCACTGATCATGGAACTAGCTGATTTACCAGATGACACAAACAGAGACAGTTTTAAGCTTTTAGTGAGGAATGAAACCACAAGTCCTTTGGCCTCATTTGCTCCTGGATTGGACAGTTTGACTAAATCATGGTCCCCAGGACGAACTAAGCAAAAAAAAATAACAGAAACAGACAAAGTTCAATAGGATATAAAACCGCAATATCCATGTCATGGAATGCAGAGATGCACCAGGCCAAAACTGCTGGGTTAATGCCTTACTCCTTCAGATGGTAAAACAAGTAAACATTATAAATAATTCTTGTTCCACATCAGCAGCTCAAAGCTGCCCATGACTTGTCAGGCTTTTCTTCTTAAGCAGTTGTAAAAAGGACTAATTGGGTAACTTGATGGTCCAAGCATCTCAATTTGGACATACAACATAAATAAGGGGGTGCCATTTTTCGGCCTGGAGGGGTTGTCGTGTTTGAAACTTACAATCAAAGACATCCAATCAGTCACTGGCAAATTCGTCATAACTCAAGCCTTCCGATATGGTATCCAGTCTGTTATTATCTCCTGTTTGTCAAAATGCACGTATAAGATAACAGGAAGTCAATTTCACCGACTAATACAGATCATAGATCCTCACCTAGGCATTCACCCCTTGGAGATTCCAGGAAGTCTTCTGGATTTGTTACGAGGAATGGTGACCTTGAGTAACTTTCCAAGATATCTTCAGAAATGGGAAGGAATGATTAGTATTCATGCTCAAAAACAACTGAAAACCAGAAGAGACAGAGAGAGACTTACCAGAGCTTTGATTGAAGTCAGCTGTCAAATCCGAAAGACTGAAATTTCGAGGGATCTGTCCTAAAAATCCAAATGCAGAGGTTTCAGCATCCACAGGATCATTTAGCTGTTGGGAGTTTGAATCTACACCATTTAGCAATGCAACAGGTGAATTGACAATTGTTGGATGCATATCCAAGCCATTGTGATTGGAACCAACAGTAAAATTGGAACTGTTTGAATAGCCAGCTTCTTGTTTTATCACCACACTGTTGACTCTTTGCACCATTCCCATCTGTGAGTTCTGAGTTGACAGAGTGTTAGATGAAACATCTGTCCTCTGGGTTTGGGCAGATGCATCACTAGCAGTTTGCATGGTGTGGCACACTAAAGGCCCATTATTTATGATGGTGCTAGATGTGTTGGAACTGATTGGGTAGTGCATGTTCTCCATTCTTGAAGGAGGTATTGTGCGATCAGATATATAGCAGGCAGGAGTCTGTGTTACTGCAATATAAGTCAATACTATCAGCTTAATCAGCTTGAAGGGAGTAAAAATTGCAAAAACGCTACAAAAATATGATGAAAGTTCAACTTTATTGAATGCAGAAAACCTGAAGTTGGAATTGCAAGTAACAATTACACAAACTAATTTTTATGTTCTGTAACTGTCCTCCAAATACTAACATAACATCACCGTTAGCATGGAAAAGCTGTTAGGATGTAAAGTGATGAGAAAGCAAATTTTGTCTGTAAGTAGTGCATACATGATGTAGAACCAGGACAGATTGGAACCAATCAAGGAATGAAACAGCTAGGGCGAATTCAAACCAGCATTGAAGGCAAGTTCAGACCAGCCAGCTGGTCAAAATAGAAGGTACCCTTGCTCTACAATTTTGACCAGTCAACCTGGACCGCCACAATAGGACAAAACATGGAGAAGGGAAGCCAAAACACTGTTCATGTTACTGTTTGACATGAAAGTGTCACAGCACATTATTTGGCATATTAGGAATGTTTTGTAAAGGATTTGTGGGGCCCAAGATGGAATTACATGAAGATTTTATACTTGGGGGATTTAGAATCTTGGTTTAGTTTCTATACTAATTGTTTATGCATGACTGAATCATAAAGCCTAGTAGTTTCTAATTTTAATTAGATTCAATTTTCATAGGATTCTATTCAGTCTACTAAGTTATTAATTTCTACTTCAGTCCACTAAGTTTGTATTTCTTGTAAAGCTTTAGACAAGCTATAAATAGGCCCCTTACATTGAAATAGAAGATCAGATTGTTAGGGCCCTGGGATGACGTTATTTGGAAGAAAGAGAGTGGTTGGGGGGGAGTTTGTCATGACTAATAAATGGTGGGTAATAAATAGAGGGGGATGAGGAGTGGATATCAATTGTTATGTGAGTGATTTTGGGCAGCCTTTGGCTGAGCAGCAGCATATGCTTTGGGGTGACTGGCACCTGTGTGACCAGATTATTGTTGTCACAGTTCTTGTTTACCATTCTAGTAATCAAACCTCATTAGTTTCGCTATTGGATTCGCAGGGTTCCTAACAAATTGGTATCCGAAGCATAATTGTGTAAAGGGAAGGGTCAAGCAAAGCTTGCAGGTGAGGGTATGGCCCTCGGTTGGGGCAAGTAGAATAGGATTTGCTGGATTTCTTTGGGGGGGGGGGGGGGGGACATTGTATGGCATTTTGGCCTTAACTGAGAGTTCATAGAAGTATTTCGCATGTTCAGATCCCTGTTCTTCCCATTTATTTGCCTTTCTACCCATTTATTTGCAGTTGTGTGAGTTGTATGTGGATTGTGAGGTAATTTGCATGTTTATCTCACCAAGAGAGGAGCTCAGCTGCAGGGTTCGATTGAGGGAGTAGCTGGGTTCTTGTCACAGACTTTTGGAGAAATTGATTTGTGGCATTGTAGCCTCCATAGAGTAAAATCCATGCTCAACAGCTGAGATAACTGTGGGTGAGAGACCAGCGCTGAGGTAGCCCATCCCTTACCAATTTTCTTCTATCCTTTCTATATCCCCTTCTTTTTATCTTTTTCATTTTTTTTTCTTATGTGAAAAAAAAAAAAAAAGAAAGTTCTAATTAGTAACCTTTGTCTTCACTATTGTATTGATCCTGGTTGCAATCGATCTCCTGCCGGTTTCACTGGTTTAAGGTCGACTTTTTGCATTAGTATGCAAGCACTCTCCATTGTCCAACTCTCTCCTCTTGCAGTGATGAAAGTTTTGGGAGAAGAGAGACTCAGGTAGCATTAATGTATGCTACACTCCCCAATAGAGGACTACTTCTCTACTTCCATAGAAAGATAGATGGCTGAAATTTAATTTAGCCAGAAAAAAGGGGACTCAGGCAAGAAAATATTATTAATATTTGTGACCTTTTGAAGCATCAGAAATATGAATATTCAGTATTATCAATACATCAACTGAATTGCCTCCCCTTTATGTTTAACTATTCCAACTTCCAACAGACAATATGAAGACCTCCAAGTGAAGCCAGGTCAAAATAGAAGAAGATGGCCAACTTGGAAGAGGATACTCTTCCTTGTGAAGGCTGGTTTATATAGTAGTCAAATGAGTTTTGACTTTTGAGTGAACAGTTGGCCTTCCGCTTTGCTCAGTAAGTCCCTTGGCTTGGAGAGGAGTTCTCTCGCTATTCCTAAGGCTGGGTTTGTTTGCTGGAGTAAAGATGGGGTGGGAAAATTCTTGAAAAAGTGTAGATTCCTTACTTTTCCCTTAAATCCCAAAATGGTAGATTGTTTGGTTGCTATGGGGTGGGAAAGTGAGAGACAAGTTTCCTTGAATCAAGGAAACTTGTCTGGTAATGTGGCAGCCCAACTTTCCCACCCCAAATCATTTTAAAACCCCACATATTTGGTGGGACTTTGTGGGAAAGTTGGGAAAAGTAAAAAGTGGGACCCACCACTATCACTTTTCCACAAAACCCTTTCATTTCCTTTCCTTTCCTTCTCCCTCACCCCACTACACATGAGACCCACATTTTTTTTTTCCACCCCACCTTTGCAAACAAACGCAGCCTAAATGAGAAAGGGTTTGCCCACCTCCTAACAGGCCCCAATGCCAACTAGTGCTATAGTCATTCAAATCCCTAATAATGGGCAACCTCAAATGAGTACATTTAAAGACAATCTCTAAATTTACTCTTAACATGACACCCTTAGCAAGTTCTCAGAAACCAAATGAGCGAGAGGAACAAGAAAAATGACAAAACCCACTGGTTTGACTCAGTAACTCATGGAAAGATCACTCTGACCAAAACTGATTCTAGTCTTTCTTTAAACCTAGCAAGTCTCATGACACTTGACCAGGCTTTATAATATTTAGACTAGATTTAGGTCACTTAACCTAGTCAAAACCTGGTTTTCTAACGTTGATTTATGGTACAAAATGTTTAAAATACTCATTTTACATGTGTCATAAGCATATCAGTGATGTCAAAGTGCATACTAAATTGTCTCTACTATTCATATAGGAAGAAAAATATTGTCTCTAGTGTCTTCAATATAATCTCAGAGATACCGGTTAAACCCAGATTTACAATAAGCTGCCTAACACCAGCTTCATACCCCACCCCAACCGGGGGGGAAAAAAAAAAGAAGGAAGAAAGAAAGAAAGAAGAAGAAGAAGAAAAAGAAAAAAAAAAAAAACCAACATGGTTTGCATCAAAGAGGAGGACTCTGCAAGTCTAAAATAAATGTGATTATCATGGGCATACGCAAATAACTCCCCCGAAGTAAATTCTAATGAATTACGAATTAAAGGGTTTAATGCTGCGAATAACAGTAAAATCAATGCAGGCAACTTTCATCAAGAGTCAGAATCATAAAAATGGAGATGAAGTAATCGGCTTCCATCCAAAACAAACCCATCACCCCAATGTTGATGTAGATAAATTGTTTCCTTTTATAAACTACCAGCACAAAATCCAAAAGGACCAACTGCATGGAAAATTAAAATGCTTCATACGCATCTGTAGTGATGGAAGAAAAACTCCTTTACCAGATCAACAACAACCAGTGAGAGCTGCGCATCGTGATCTTTTAACCATCTTCAAGAACATTTAACAAAAATTCCACATAATAAAATAAAGGGAATCATAAGGAAATACAGGATAAGGACTTTGTACCCAAACAAAGATATTCTAGGTTACTGATCAATAACAGTAAAAAGATTCAGTAGTTACATGTACGAAGTGTGGCATTAGATCCATTAGAGTTAGGCATTGGACCAACTCCAGCTGGGCATATCTTATGCATGAGTTCAGCCTGCTTCTCAAGCAACTCATTGAAAGCAGTTATCTGCTGCTTCACCAGCAACCTAACATGGTAGGCTTTGAAAAATTCCTTGTTCTCTTCTTCAAGCTTTTGCCAAACTGAAACGAGCACAAAAAATGGTGAGAATAAATTAATAACAAAACATTCACTGGTACAAGAAACTTTCTTTCCTCAAACCACACTGGAATCAAGTCATCTCTTTGCAGAAGAAATAGAGCCAAGAAGTTCAATATCTCCAAATAGAGGACCCAGAATGGACCCGAAACTCCACTTGCTAGGAAATACTAAAGCTTCATACCCCTCAAAATTTTAGTAGAGCTTGATATGATCTTCAGTGTTAAATCAGAATATAAACTGAAAATATAGAATAGTTACTAAGCCATAACTCTAGGATCTACATCTCAGGATGGCCCAACCAAGCACCCAATTCTTCCCCCCCCCCCCCCCCCAAAAAAAAAAATAGAAGAACAAAAGAAAAAAACGCACATCCTTTTGATTTACAGAACACTATGTCTAAATAATAAGTAAATACAAAATGAATCCATCAGTTAGATTCCACAGATCAAACTTCCATCAAACAGCATCAAAGAGGGTGTTGCAAGGGCAGATTTACATCCACGATCAGCCTGCATTTAGGTGCTGATATCTGCCTCTAAGATGGGAGATTATTCATCCCATAGTAGTGGATATTCTCCACCGAATGGTTTGTTACAGAGTAGCCATGAAGGCTTCAAACAGTCGTAAAACATTAAGCAACACTAAGGTGAAGTCCTGAAACTCACTCTATATTGAGAAAACATAATAAAAGAAGGCATTAAGGACAAACAATGATATGACTAAACCCTTGCACCCCTGAGCAGAAGACTCCCACCGGATGACCAAGCATCTCAATACTAACTTGGGATTTCTCCATCTCATAGAGTTTGTGCTACTCAAAAAAGTAACAGCATAATAGAATCTCTCGTCAACAGTGTGGGCTGCTACAGCTCCCTCATTTTTTATCCAATAGTACAAAATAAGATGCTTCTAGAGACTCCATAATGGGGGTAACAGAAGAGAGAAGAAGAAAATAAGAAAGAAACCTGAGAAGGCTCAGAGCTGTTTGGGGGGAGGAAGAGGGAGAAGAACACTCATAAAAAGAGAAGAGGAGCTGCAAACGTACAAAGTTTAAGCTTTAATGCACCTTTTCTATTCCTATTCAAACCTCAGTAAGCTGATTACAAGTGTTTAAATAATAAAAAAAACATACTTCAACTTAAAACTAACTAAAACTGATTCTACTAGGATTCTTAGCAATTTAAAACTAACTAAACCTGATCCCCAAACCCAATCTAAGAATCTGACAACATAAATATACAATGAAAAATAATAAAATCATACATAAAAAAAACTCCCACATGAACGGCATCTCCTATTTTATCTCCTTATGAGCTGGACTTGGGGCCCACCAAATAGGAAGAATAATCTCTAAGGGTACTGTTCACGTTACTGTAGTTAACAGTAAGTGGTTGTGCTGCATTAATTTTCCCCTCTCTTAAGAAAAAACTCATCCTCAAGGTTTCATACATGAAAATATATTTTATATGCCTCACTCAATCTGCACCACAAGAACAGGATTTGATGGGTTGCCACAACATTATGCAGTCAAAATCACTGAGAAAAGAAATTAGGGGAAATAAACAAGAAGGAAGTATGGATATAACAGATAGAAAAATTTTGACAAGAAGAAAAGCAGGGAGGAGACAAAAGAAGGTTGACGAGTCTGGATGAGAGGGGGGAAAATTAACCCAGGGTCGGGCTTTGATACTAATTAATTGTTCTTTTTTTTTTTTTTTTTTTTTTTTTTTTTTTGGGGGGGGGGGCCGGGGGAGAACAGAAAAGAAGAAAATAAGAAAGAAACCTGAGAAGGCTCAAAGTTGTAGCTAGGGAAGAGAGAGAAGAGTACCCATAAGAAAAAGAGAAGAGGAGAGAGAGAAGGGGCCTGCAAATGTACAAAGCTCAAGCTTTAATTCATCTTTTCTATTCCATCCTTCTTTCTGGTAGCATTCATCTTTTCTATAAGATCCTCAATAAGTTGATCACAAGTTTTTAGATAATAAAATAAAAATACATGAATAAGAAATAAGGAAACGACTATAGGACTCTTGGCAATTTAAAACTAACTAAAACTGATCCTAAAATATCCTACCCAAATTAAAAATCTGATTCCATAATGTTAGAAAACAAGCTTTAAATAATCAAAATAACAACTAAACTTGAACAGAGGCAAGATAGAAGACGAATAAGAGAGATGAAGAACCAACAAAAAGGGCCTGCAATTCTAACTAAAGAGTCTAGAATCGCAGAGCCCTTTTATTTATAGCTTCTAATGAATCTAATACAACTTGAGAGACAAGTAACTGTCCTCTAGAAAGAAAGAAAAAAAGAAACAAAAAATTACAGCTTTAATAACTTTCTAACTCCTAAAATAGAATATTCTGAAAATAGATACTACCACCAAAATAGACACTCTGCTTTCTAAAAACTCCCAAAACTTATTTAGCAAGACTCCTACATTAGAAGAAAGTATAGTAGCATCACTAGCATCATATTGTTCACATGAACAGTAAAACAGCCCAAAGTTGCGTATACTTCAACACTCCCCCTCAAGCTGGAGCATACAAATCTCCCATGCCCAACTTGCAACAAATAGACTGAAAACTTGGTTTGAATAGAGCTCTGGTAAATAAATCAGCTAGCTGGTTAGTAGAGCTCACAAAAGGAGTCGCTATAAGCTTCTTCTTGACTGCATCATGCACTAAGTGACAGTCTACCTCTATATGCTTCGTCCTCTCATAGAACACTAAATTACTAGCAATGTAAGTGGCTATCTGATTATCAAAAACATTTTCATAGGGGCAAAAACTAGAAATCCCATTTCCTCTAACAACGAACGAAGCCACATCAATTCAACAGCAGCATGGGCCATAGTCGTATACTCAGCTTCAGCACTAGGTCGAGCAATGGTGGATTGTTTCTTACTCTTCCAAGTCACAAGATTTCCACCAAGAAAAGTACAATTACCTGTAGTTGATTGGCGATCAACGACAGATCCAACTCGATATGCATCAGAAAAGGCAACCTAGTCCATACTCTGGTTAGGACGATAGATGAGCCCTTTTCCGAGCGCACTCTTAAGGTACCAAAGTACTCTCATCGCTGCGTCCCAATGGGCCTTCCTAGGAGACTGCATAAACTAACTCAACAAACCAACAGAATAACAAATACCAAGATGAATAACAGTAAAATAAATAAGTTTCCCAATAAGATTCCCGTAACGATGGACATCATCTAACAAGTCACCATCATCACGTCTAGGGGTGTCAATTTTCAACCCAAACCGTTAAAACCGGACCGAACCGGCCCGAACCAATCCTTAATGGGCCGTAATTGGGCTGAGGGTCCTCAACCCGAACGGTTTCGGGCTGGCCCGGCCCAGCCCGTGTGCAGCCCGTCAGCCCATTAGTTTTTTACATAAATAAAATTAAAATATTAAATGTAATTTTATTTTTTTTGTATTGTTTAAATGTAATTAATGATCCATGAATTTCGGTGTTTGAGACGTTGAGACTCGAGTTTGAGTAGTTGAGTGTTAACACATTTAACGATTTAAGTTTTAAGTTTTAACTATTTAATTTTCAAATTTCATTTAGTTTTATTACTTTAAGATTTAAAAGTCTTAATTGATAACTCTTAAGTCTTAATCTTAATCTTAATCTTAATCGTTAACTTTTTAATTTTCAAATTTTATTTAGTTTTATTATTTTAAAATTTAAAAGTCTTAATTGATAACTCTTAACTCTTAAGTCTTAATATTAATTGTTAACTTTTTAATTTTCAAATTTCATTTAGTTTTATTATTTTAAAATTTGAAAGTCTTAATTGATAACTATTAAGTCTTAATCTTAATCGTTAATGCGCTGTTTCAGTTTCAGACTTTCAGTCTTTCACATTTTCACTTTTGTGAAATCAGGCATCAGGGTTTCTAATGCCATCACTTATCGTTGGATCTACTTGGATTCTTCATCTTCTATCTTTTGTAGTTTTGTGGGTGAGAAACTAGGATTTGAAGTTGAGGAAAAAATAAAAATAAATTTCAATATTGATTTTTAATTTAGTTCAAATCATTAGCCAAATCGAATCCAAATCATTAGGCCAAACCGTTAGTCAACCCGAACCCAAACCGCACCAAACCGAAACCGCACCGAAACCGTTATCTTTTAAATGGGCTGGTTTGGGCTGGGGGTTTTTCAGCCCGAAACCTCTCCAAACCGTACCGTTGACACCCCTAATCACGTCCTAACTTCAACTGAAGATCCATGGGAATGTCGCTAGGTTTAGAAGCAAGCATGCTAGTCTCAGTCAAAGCATCTAACACATACTTCCTTTATGACAAATTTACTTCATGTTTCCTGCGGATCACTTCAATCCCCAAGAAATACTGTAGATCACCTAAGTCTTTGGTTTGGAAAGATTTTTGAAAATGTGTCTTAACTGTATGAATTGCATCAACATCACTACCTAAAAGAACAATATCATCAACATAATCGCCATAATGACAACATAATCACCCTGCCATCAAACAAAAATAAAGTGGTCAAAATAACACTGTACAAATCCAAAAGACTCCAGAGTCTTGCTAAATTTCTCAAACCAAGCCCGTGGAGACTGTTTGAGTCCATAAATCACTTTATAAAGCCTACAAACACAAACATTATCCTAGAGGTTGCTCCATGTAAACTTCTTTATGAAGATCACCATATAAAAAAGCATTTTTTTATGCCAAGCTGAAAAAGAGGCCAATCATAATTCATAGCTAAAGAGATCAAAACACAGACAGAATTAAGTCTAGCCACAGGAGAAAAAGTTTCAAAATAATCCACACCATATGTTTGTGTATAGCCCTTAGCCACCAAGCGGGCATTGAGCTTTTCAACCGTACCATCAGAATAGTACTTAACAGTATACACCCACCGACAGCAAACCACATCTTTCCCAAGAGATAAGTCTACTAAAGACCATGTATGATGAGATTGTAAAGCATCCATTTCCATGTCCATGGCAGCTTTCCAGCCAAGAATTTTAAAAGCCTCAGTATGATGGGTTCGAATATAAATGGCAAACATAAACATAGCAAGGCAATGAAAGCTAGGAGGGAGAAGAGAGACACAGACAAAATTGGAAACGAGATAAACAATATTAGAGCGTAAAGTACAAGTACGAGTACCTTTCCTCAAAGCAATTGGTAAGTCATTTGAAGGCGGAATGGGATCTCCACTAGAAGAATCCGTCGGTGGAGAGGATGAAGAAGGAACATCCGTAGGGCCAACTTCTGGCTCCACTAAAGGAGAGATGCTAGTATTGTCAGGAGGAACTGTACTATCCACAGTATGTTCTGCCAACTTATGTCTCCGCTGATAAACCTATGGAGGAACACTGCTAGTGGAAGGAACTAAAGGGGGGATAGGAGTATCATCCAAAACACAGTTTTCAAAAGACAGATTGACTAGGATAATAAGGAGTGTCTTCAAAAAAGGTCACATCCGCACTTATAAATTGTTTGCGAAGAACTAGATCATAACAAAAACCTTTTTGAATACGTGAATACCCAAAAAAAAATACATTTAACAGAACGGGGGGAAAGTTTATCCAAAGGATGTGATATATGAACAAAACACACAACCAAAAATTTTGGGTAGAACTAAAAATGGTTCTCTATTAGGAAAAACAACTGAAAAAGGAGATTTTTTAGAAAACAAAGTCATAGACATTCGGTTAATTAAATGACCAGCAATCAAAACCGCATCATACCAAAAACTCTTGGGAACATTCATCTGAATCAACATTGCTTGTGCAACCTCCAAGAGGTGATGATTTTTGCGTTCAGCCACTCCATTTTGTTGGGGAGTGAATGAACAACTGATTTGATGAATCATTCCAAGATAATCACAAAGGTTAGATATTTCATGTTGCACATATTCTAAAGCACTATCAGATCGAAAATTTTTAATAGGAAAAGAAAATTGAGTCCGAATTTCATAAACCAAACTTTTTAAAGTAGTTAAGAACTATGTTCGATCCTTTAAAAGATACAACCAAGTAAGACAGGAGAAATCGTCCACAAAAGTGACAAAATATCGAAACCATGCCTATTACTAATTCTGCAAGGACCCCAAATATCGGAATGAACAAGAGAAAACAAGGACTCACTACGAGGGATAGAGTGTGGAGGATAGGTGGCACAATGATGCTTACCTAACTCACATGCACAATTTAATTTGGACATTGACTTAAAAGAAGGAAATAAAATTTTTAATCTAGGTAAAGACAAATGGCCTAAATGACAGTGCCACTAGAGAGAATCTACACAATTATTAAAGAGAGCTGCAATAAGGGCAGCATAGTCCAGATAGTAGAGTTCGTTCCTTTCACACCCTCCACCAATCGTCTTTCTTGTGTGAAGGTCCTGGAGAACACAAGAAGTGGGAGTAAAAGTCATAGAGCAGTTTAGTATTTTAGTTAACTAACTAACAGATAATAAGTTAAAAGGAAAGTTAGCAACATGAAGTACGGATGACAAAGTAAGAAAAGGTGTAGGAGAAACACTTTAAGAGCTTAGAATAGGTGTGGAAGTCCCATTAGCTATGACAACAGAATTTTAATGGTAGATTTAAAAAAAGAGTTGAAAAGCGATGACTTACTAGTCATGTGGGAAGAGGCCCTTGAATTGATGATCCAAGGCGTGGGAGTAGAAGTGAGAAGTGTTGTGTTATCTGCATGAGAAAGTGTGGCAGCAAAAGTACTAGTGGATGTGGAAGTGTCGGTCTCAATATTTTGCAATTGATGAAGGATATGGCTTACATAATCTCTTAGAGTCTTAAATAAGTCCCTTGAAGAAGATCCAGAACCACTATCGTTGTTTGCTACACTATCAGTACCATCATCAGGAACGACATGAGTGGCAAGTCGCTTGGCCCACTCTGGCTTTCCATGTTTGGTCCAACAAGCTTCTACTAAGTGCCCTATTTTACCACAATGAGTACAAAGTCGAGATGTCTTATTAGATAGCTGCGACCTACGGAAGATCTGCTAACTCCCCTAAACCACAACCACGTCCCCTTCCATGAGAGGTAATGAAGGCTGAATTTTCTCCTTTAGAACTTTTCCTGGAAAACTCCCTTCAAGCAACGCAATACGTTGAAGTCTAGAATATGCTTCACTAATGTTGGGGACATGCTCACCAGCAAAAAGATGTCCTTTAACAGATTTCAGCTCAAGGTTCAATCCTGCAAAAAACTTGGATACAAAAAATTCATTCCATTGGGCCTTAAGCTTCTCTATATTTATGGTGAGAGGTTGAAAGACATTCAACTCCTCCATCATGCCTTTAAAGGAGTTGTAATAATCTTGCAGAGACTTGTCAGCTTGCTGAAATTGAAAAAGCTTTTCATAAATACTAAAAATCCAAGTCATATTTTTAGCTTGGGAATAGGTCTCTTGCAAGTCATCCCATATTCCCTTTGCAGTCTTATGGAACATAACATTCACTACAATATCCAATTCCACACTATCCCACATCCAAATTTTAATGATTGTATCATCTTAGATCCAACTAAAATAGGATTTGTAAGTCTCAACAGGAGGTTCATCCTCAATGAACTTAAGCTTACATTTTGCAAGTATGTACACCTGAATCGCTAGTGACCACAACAAGTAATTAGAACTACCTTTAAGCTTGATTGATGTAATTTGAACGTTTAAATGATCTCTTTGAGATCCTTTAGATTTAGTCGTATTCATGGTTGAGCCACTTGTAAGTGAAGACATTAAATTGAGGTAGATATCACTCAAATCAATTTTCCAAAACTTGAAGTAGAATGTGCACAAAAAAAAAAATCTACAACCTTAGGACCAAATAGGAGGGAGAAAAAAAAAGAGGTTTGCAAAGTGCAGCAAAAAGAGGTAATGAAGGTAGGTAGAAAACAATATTTAATCCAAGTTCTAGAACTTGTAAGAGTATGGTAATAGGTAGAGAATATCACTTCACATGAATATTTGATCTAACAGTCCATAATATACAGCATTAGGTGGTTGCACACCAAGGAAAACAAAAAAACAAAAGAGAACTTCATAAGAAAATATTGAGAACAACACTGTTTTGATTCAAAAAAGCTCTGATGCCATGTTAAAAAACAAGCTTTAAATAATTAAAACAGCAGCTGAACTTGAATAGAGGAAAAAGAGAAGAAGAAGAAGAGAGATAAAGAACCAATAGAAAAGGCCTGCGATTCTAACTAAAGAGTCTAGAGTCATAGAGCCCTTTTATTTATAGCTTCTAATGAATCTAATACAACTTGAGAGACAAGTAACAATCTTCTAAAGGAAAGAAGAAAAAAAACAAAAAATTATAGCTTTAGTAACTTTCTAGCTCCTAAAATAGAATGTTCTAAAAATAGAAACTACCACCAAAATAGAAACTACGCTTTCTAGAAACTCCCAAAACTTATTTAACAATAATCCTACAATAGAAATAGAAAATAGAGTAGCATCACTAGCATAATAATGTTCACGTGAACAGTAAAACAACCCAAGGTTGCGTATACTTCAACACATAATTATCCCAATAAGTAAATAATAAAATCCTACATTATCTTTAAAACTGCCATGCAAAACAGCTTTTCCTATTCTATCTCCTTGCAAGCTGAACTTGGGGCCCACCAAATAGGAAGAGTAATCTCCTAGGTTACATTCATGTTACTGTAGCATGAACAGTAATTGGTTGTGCTGCACCAGTGAATCTAATGAGCAACAACTGCTGGGAAACCCATCTACATAAGAAAAGGCTTAAGGAATCTCATCTTGCCAAGTCAAAAGCTTTGTAAATTTTAATCTTCACGAGGGTAGCAGCAGAGTAAAATTTCTCTCAGAGCCTCTTAATAATTTCATGGCAAAGTGAAATATTGTCAGGGAGTTAAATATAACATGAACCAATGCTGGTTCAACTTTGAGAAGACTGCATCCATAATTTGTGATGTATTCAAGCAGCTGCAATCTTTGTTTTCTTCCTCTTTAAAAGCTAAGATCTGCATTACATGGCCTAATCTGAAATGTCACAGATGTCCTTACCTTTGGGGTGGTATGTATACACATATTCAGAAGATCTCCCTCTGACAAAAAGACCAAACCAAGTGCACAAGTCTCCTACATTTAGGAGGGTCCATGGACAGTTAAACTTACACAGCCTTACCCCTGTTTCCTGAGGCTGATTCCAGGGCTTGAACCTGTGACCTGGCATTCATGAAGTGAACACTTGATCAATGTGTCAAGCACCAACTTCAAAAGATTTCCTCTAAGTCATTATTTGTTAGGTGACAAGAAGAAGAAATACGGCCTTATTACAACAAACACCAATGGAACTATAAGATTTCTCCAAAATGAGTATCGAATTGGAAGACTTCAACTCCAATGCAGTTGTATGATTAGATGGTAGAATTGGAAACCCCTTCCAACAAATATTATTTGGTTTCAACACCAACCTGAAACCCATGTTGCTTATAAGATTCTCATCATTTAATCCATACAATTTTCATGAGCCCACAGATGCCTTTTTTTTTTAGTTGACATCAAGATGACCTCAACCTTTTCTTATATTTAAATTGAAATCACAGCCATTCGTGCCAGTGCTAGTTCTAATACCATAGCCCTCACATTCAATATTTAAGACCACTTCCTATACTTAACTATAAATACAACTGTCACAGTAGGGATTTGAAGCTTCCAAAGTTTGAAAGAGCAAAACTGATGTTTTCAATCAAAGAGATTAACCAGTCCGACACACAATGATTTCATCTGAGACATAACTCTAGATTCAACACCATCACTGAGGTTTCCTACTAATTGTTTTTTTTAACAACTTGCCTCAATCACTATTCTTTGAATAATAGAGGCCCTCCTAGTCATCATAACTGGAGTGACAATTCAAATAAATAAAAAAACAATCACTTCAATGTGTAGTATTCTTCAAAGTGAATAAGTCCTCCATGACTTTGACAAACTCATTCATGCAAATGGTTCCAATAAATGAAGAAAGAAATGGAAACCAATAAGATTGAAAAGTCAAATCTGCATTGTTAAATATTTGAGCATATCTAAATGATAACAAATGGAAAAATGAAAATCACAACAATGATTACCAAGTTCAGTAAAATCAGGTTCTATTTTTGCCTGAACCAGAAGAGTATCCACAACCTCTTTTCGAGTCATGTATAACTGAAGACATCGCTCAATAAGATTTTGAACCTGGATAAGATAATTGAGAAAGATGTCAACAAGATACCATTTTACAGTGTTACAAACTGCACAATGATGTTCCTAATGGTGGCGGAGGGGGAAGGAAAAGGTATTACAGATGCAATTTGTCCCTAATGTTAGCATGTACACTACTAATGATCCATCAGCACTGTCAAAAATCACCCTATAAAATATGGCTTCAAGAACATTCAGAATATTAACTAAATGCGATGAAGAACAAAAGAAAACTGACTATTCTGTGTAAAATAAACATACAAAATAATATCTAATCATAGGAATCTCACGTCTGCTTTTGGTCTTCTACATGAGCTTGTAAGAGGCCACAGCCTTGTGTGCAAGTTTGACTAATGAGGTAGAGACACTTTAAATTGGCAAAACATGATGATGGAGGTTTACTTGGAATTGAATTGAATAGGAACACCTCCATGAGAGCTGGAATCCAAGTGTTAGAAAATGGATAAATCGATTCAAGAATGCATCATTGAAAGAGGTCAGAGATGTATATAGGATGAATGATGGAAGAGGAGTGCTAAGGTCCAGATATTGGGGAGAGGAATGCTGCTCAGAGTTGGCAGGCTTCTCCAGCAGTTGCTTTGGCAGGAGAAGGTGGTGATGAACAGGCTACTTAGGCACCAGTTAGCAAGATGACCTATGCAGGGGTTGTTGGGGGAGTATTGAATTTTTCAGCACACAGTCTTCCGAATCCAATTCAAGCAGGAAAATTTGGGCATAATGTCATCCCTCAGGCCTACAAGTAACAACGCAATCTTTACAAATTTTCATTAATTGATAGATCTGATTTTTGTTGCATGTCGATGGATGTGGTGCAAAAGGAAATTCATAATGTTCATACAGCACAGCCTTCATTGAAGTTAGTTTGGGCTCATTACCAGGTCTTCCAATGGAGTACTGGCATGAAGAAAAAAAAATCTATTATCAATTGCGAAGACAGTAGGTCATCTGGTTACTCTAGACATGAGAACTCGTGTGGAGGCATTAGGCAATTTTGCTCGTGTCTTGGTTGAAGTGGATTTGGATGCAGAGCGAGTAGAAGAGGTGCAGGTAGAAAGATGCCAGCCATGACCATCCATAGTGTTAGCTTTCTACAGGAGGTGGCATATGAGGATAGTCTATAGAAATGCTTCTACTGTAAACGAATTGAACACCATGCCAATCAATGCAACTCAAGGAAAACTTCAGCTCTGGCAGCAGCACAATCAGAATTGCAGAAAGTCTGAGTTTTATTGAAGTCTGTCAATTAGGTCTACTTCTAGTTGAAAGACAACAATAGAATTTAGTTCTGGAAAGAAGAACCAGCAACCCTTCTCCTAACCCTGACAGAAACCCTAAACCCAATCCTAGTTGACCTAGGACTCCAATTTTCGAATGTGAACTTCAAACATCAACTTGTTTCAGATCTGAAACTCAGTCAAAGCAAGTTTGAACAGCTTAAAAACACTTTAGAAACCCTCTTTCTATTGCTAAAACTCCTAAACAGCCACCTAATCTAGGGAACTTCATCAGAACCCTAACCCTAGATCATGGTTTACATCAGTGATCCATCAATGTACAAGCACATTTGCATGCATCTCAAAAACATTCTGCATGAAGTCATTTGTTTCAATGCTGCTGCATCCCTCCAATGGAAAGGGAACAAGGTCAATATGTCGAAGTACCAAAGTTGTCAAGTCAACAAGGCGAGGCCAGGTGATAGAGGGCAACAAGAACCAACGTGACACCAAGTTGCCTTGACCCAGAAAAGGGCCACTGTGCCTACGTGGGCAATGCCATACAACAGTTGTCTTAAGCACAGTACAGGTTGTTGTTTTATTTATGAACCATTATATGCAAATCAATGCTTCTTATGTCATAAGCACGAAAACGGTAACTACTTATCCAGCTCCAATTAAGCACCTCTGTTTGCCACCAGTCTGAGGATGAAAGGCAGTAAAAAAATGCAATTTGGTATTGGTCTTCATCTACATAATTTGCACTTGATGTCTCAATCGGAAATGATAGACTCTAGAAACCACGCAATCATATACTATTACATTTGAAGAAAAAATGGCAATGTGAAAATGCAATAAAAGTTCTTTGGCATGATATGAAGTGCTTCATCTTATAGAAGTGTTCAACCACCTAAAACATAGAATCACGCCTATCATGTAGTGGGTAATTCATGTACAAATCCATACAGATGTGCATCCAAGCTGTATGCGGAATTGGCAAAAGGGAGCATACACCCAGCATTTTGGTTAGTTTTGTTGACCAGCTGACATATACAACATCTGCAGATCATGGGGCCGACGTTTCCCGATATGTGTGATCAATAGTGATGACCTGTGACCCATATAAGGGTTTTATTCTAGTCAAAACGACCACCTAAACCTCTATCATGCAACTCCCAAATGAGATGGTGCATAGAAACAAGTCAGATATAATCAGGTTCTGAAGAATAGGTATCCACCATGAAAAGAATATTGAAGATGTCATCCTCTTTGATACAACTCCCAAAAAGTCTTCAAAAGGTACTTTTCCATGGAATTTACCTCTTGATTAGTGCTGACCCAGGGCTGAAAGGGTTGTAAGGGATAGGACCAAAAAAACAAAAGCCATCAGGTTTTCTACCAGCCTCGTCCTTCAGTGCAAAACTGAACTCCTATAAGTAAGCTACCCCTACCAGGTGTACTGGTTCCTTGTTTTCGAGGAGGATGAATTCCAAGCCAATGCAGTAATGTTAAAATATTGAGAAAAGACCATGTTACTTGGTCTATTTATGCCAATTTGAAATTCTAGGATACCTTACCTCTAAAGGCAAGTCCTAGCTACTTCATCAAATATTAAGAAAAGATGAGATATGAAAAATACTCATATGGCCAATCAGAATAGAGATGATTAGCAGATTTAAGTCAATGTTGCTTAATAGACAAAAATGTTAAGAACACATGTAAGAAACCCCTATCCAGTAGGCATAGAAAAGGAACTGGAACAACATATCATGTGCATAATTAGTAAATCTAAACATGATATCAGGAAAGAGAAAAAAAAATTAAGAAGTAGCTACAAGGCTCGATGAGATCCTTACCAGCTGTATATCTTCACGTGAAACCCTTCTGACCTCTCCACTAGACATTTTTCCTATTGCAGAACCAAATCTATGCTTGCATCTTTATACATGATCTAAGGGGATACAAATGGTGCCCTGCCTGTTAATAATACTCTCTGGTTTAAAAAAAATAAAAATAAAATAAAATAAAAAAAAAGAACAAGAACAAGAACAAGAGCAAGTAGAAAACACCATTGAGTCCTTTGCCTGGTCATATTGACAAAATCAGAACAATAAAGATTTTGATCCAATATAGGAACAAAGCAGGGAAAAAAAAGTTCAGCCTGAGTTCATCACAATGGTGGTTGGGTTTGAATTTGCCTACGACAAGGAAAAAAATTCGAGGGAAATTCAAGTTTCAACCAGATGAAGAATGGGAGACTTAGGTGGAAACCTAGGAAATTTCGTGGAAACTTAGTTTCGACAAGTTTTAGGGGGAGTTTTGGCATGGGACTCTGCATATAAGCCAATTAGAGTTTACATAACACATTGGCATTTCATTTTGCTAAAATGTCAATGTAGATATGTCAATCAAAGTACTTAACATCAATGTAGAGTTTTTTGACAAATACACTATAACTAAACTACTTAAGTACATAACATTCAATATATAACTTCTAAGTTCAAAACATCAAATACAAAGTAACTGACAATAAAAGGAAAGTACAACTTAATGCCAAGAGAAGTGCCTCAGTGGATCCATCCCGTGAGTTGAGTAGTACTGTACCTATAACATCCTCTCCTCCGACATGTTATGCCTATGGTTGTCGAGGTAATCGACAATTGTAACTCTATAAGTCTAGTCATCAACATGCCTAAGATAGCCAATCTAAGGGAATACACAATTTGGATAGGGAAGTCCTGATGGAAGGGTATTGGTGGTATTTGGGGAAACATGAAATAAAGAAAAATATTGAAAATTTGGGGAAACCACAAAACTTGTAGGAGAAAGTCACAAGTTTCCAAGAAACTTCTCAGGTTTCCAGGAAACTTCTCAAGTTTCCAAGAAATTTCCCATTTTCACAAAGTCGAAACTTGAGTTTCCCTCGAATTTTTTCTCATGAACCGGCTGGTCCAGCTGGGTCGAACCAAGTTTCAACCTAGTTGGGGGAAATTTCCCAGTTTCGCATACTTTCGTCGAAATTTCCTCAGCTTCGATCGAAACTTGGGAATTTTTTCGTTCCCTCATGGTTTCATTTCATGCTCCTAGATATGGGAAATTTCACTCGAAATTTCGAGGGTTTCAATCGAATTTTGTTCCATGGTCTACAATTATCCACCCAATCAATTATTGAATCTCTAAAAACATTAAAATGAAGGCAAAACATAACAAAATTCCCTTTCAAGAAATCATCAAAAGAGTGCCAACAGAGAAAAAGAACCAACATGCAACAACAAAAACAACGGAAAACCAACTGATTAACTTATCACGGTTAACACATATCCCACCTTCTCAACTCAACTCAGCCTTTTCCAAACTAAATGATTCATCACCATTTCTCTTCGGACTCATTCTATCTTAAGATTGAACTGGTTTTGCTGGTTTCAATCAGTGGTTCAATTTAAGATGTTTTACAATATTCTCTTTTTGGGTAGGGAAACGTCCTTTTTAAGTAGCTTAGTTAAAGAGTTTGGTGGGATTGTGACTGTTTGGAGTCTATTCCACTTTCCTAGTCAGTTTCAGTTACCTAACAGGACAAGATTGGGTAAGGCATTCTATTTTTAGAATAAGAAGTTAATTTCGAGTCTTTTATAGAAGGCTGTAATAGGGGAAGTAATGAACGCAAAATTTGACATTAATAAAAGCCCTACACTGCTAATAGCCTCTTCTCCAGTGAAGATCTTGTCTTGTATTTCACCAAGGCTGATGGGACTGGTGTTTGATCCAGTCAACACCTTGAGGTATAAAGCCCAGGTGGTTTGCTTTGGTGGGACTGGCACTAATTCAATCAACTCCTTGATGGTTTGAAGCCAACATGTTCAAAATTTGATGCCAAAAGGTTCACATTGGAGCTTTCTTTCAAGATCTTGAAGACCAAGATTCAATATATATTCAAGTTTCTTCATATAAATGAGGATTTCCTCTACTATAAGTTTATCACATCTCTAAATTATCTCAAACATCTCCTACATCATTCCCAAAATCTTAGAATGCGTATGGTTCCACAATTCCACAGAGTCAATGTTTGTGGAATTGTAGTTCTAGATTTTTAAAACTGTTTGGACATGAAAAAAAATACTGGAATTGACCTAATCCCATTGAGTCCATGGATTCTATGTTTTAGTACAAACCATTCATTGAGTAGAGACTATGTGGATAGGTGGTCTCAGGATGGAATCAACTAAATGGATCCATGGTATAAAAGGCATGAGTGAGCCTAGTTTTGGAGATTCTTGAGCAATCGACTCTGACCCACGAGGAGAAGCTTCAACCCAGCGACAATGAGATGAAAACCTGGATCTGCACCTTTGAAGACCCAAGGAGAAAATTCTACAATTGCTCCAAGCATCCTAAATTTTTAATATGGGTTGATCATCTTCACATGTGTGCATGTGGAAGAGGACAGTATAGAGTTCAAAGATATCAGGTCAATCCATGCAAAGGTCAATATTATTGGAGTTGCCCATAGACCATACAACTGCTAATTGTACTTTTATATTACTATTTGATGCAATAAATTATACCAACCCATCATATTATATCCATATTACCTAATTTCTTTACAACATTTGACACAGGGAACAAGCAAATGATGTGGAACTGAGCAGTTTATACATGACAACAAGAATTTTGATTCAAAAGAACATGTGGGTACAATGGAGTTCCACCCACCAGCACACAAGCAATTCATCCATCCACTATGTACAGGACTCATCAGGGATAATATTAATTGTTGAAAACCAAGGTTATTGGAGCATCAGAAAAGTACATTAGAGATCCTTGATGTAGTAAAATAAAAAAACTGACCTTGACAAATGAAGCAACAAAGACTGAATCAAGTTTTGTTTATGATTGGGATGATTTTATGTTAGGCTTCAACTATATGTGTGGGTTTTCTAATTCCCAACAAACCTATGCACAATTATCTTGCTTATTTGATACTTAACTAATTCATTTTTGTGTTTCTTTTCTTCTTTGGTCGTAAAATTGATACCCAATGGTAACTACCTTACTTACACCTTCAAATGTTCATATAACGCGTGGGACCTGTCACAGAGTCAAGAAAATGACCAATTTCATAACAAGCGTGACCCATTACTACGGATGTGGGCCCCACAAGGAATGTGAACCATTCATTTATGGTAGGTAGCAACCTACAGAATTGTTCATTTACCATTAATGCCTAAATAAGTCTAAGTCACCTATATGGCAATTTAATCAGTTATTCACATAAACTGGACTTTACAGAATCAGGGCAACCGGACAGTTATTATAGTGATTCAGGATGAAACAATATAAAGAATCAGCATAACCAAACAATTTTTCGGGAGTAATCCACTCACAGAGTCAAGGCAACCAATCAGTTTTGTTAGACATATACAGTTGTCAGAATCATGATAAGCAAATTCTGTTATTACTCATATGATCCCACTGAACCTGATTTAATAGTTTTATGATTACCCAAATACATGACTCAGAACCTAATTCTATAGAATAGTGAACCAAATGTGTCTTTACAAATCCTTCCAACATTCCCAACTTCTCAACTGAATTTCCCCTACCATATCTACGAAACATCCCATCTCCGAAGATTAAGAACAAGTCACTCAATAGCAATGCCCCACCCATCTTTGATCAAGAGAACCCCAAACCAAGAAGTGGGTCATATACACCCCAAAACAAAACAATCATCTCCCAAACCTCAAAAACGCCCAACCCAAGTTCCTAACTCATTCCAAACATCTCTTGGCATTATTCTCTGATTCTTCAGAGACTAATCCAACCATCTCAAGCCGAATTTTACAATTATTCTAAGGCTTTCCAATACCCAAATCTCCCATAGCGTCCACCAATCATCCAAAATTCAAGAAACCTTCTCTAATAGACTTCGTTAAACTGCCTAGCATAACTAACACATCAAACTGTAAGTATAATTTTGACCCATTAGGACTGCTTGTTCATAGTCAATCCTCATTTACTAGCTCATAGTTGTTCTCCTATCAACCTAGGACAACATTACAGATCCATACATCATTGGTGGTCATATAATTGTCTAATAAAGTGCTCTATCGAGTTTTATAGGAATATGTTGATCAGACAACACTCTAAACACATCTCTCTGCTTCATACCCATACTCCAATTATTTGTGCAACTTATCATCACTTCTCCTTGTTTTATTATTGACTAAACCTAAATGCCTAAAAGTACCTCCGTTTTGACAGCTTCCCATCATCAAAACTTCCATTAACGCATTTTGATTCCTCTTCTTATTTAATGTATCATTGTACAGTGTTTGTATTCTAGTATTCTTAAAATGTTCGTATTTTAAGGTAAATTCCAATAAATTCAAATTGGTAATTATCCATGTTCTCATTTCATCGACCAACTATACCATCAACCAAAGCATATACCAGGGGACCTGATCTTGAATGTCTCTAGTTAGCTCCTTTATGATTTAGTGTGGATAAATCAGGATTGGGATTTGATCCTTGGTATAATAATAGAGTTGGGGAATTCACTAGTCTAGCCCATTGCATGAAGTTCCAGCTACTGCAGGATTTTGGAAGGGAAAAATACAGAGAGCCCTTACATCTGCTTCGCAGGATAGGCTGCTTCCAAGTTTTGAACCCGCAAGTAACAGGTCGCAACAGCAGATAAGCTTTCTCTAAGTCAATTATATCATTTAGAGATCTGATCTCCCCAACATAAACCAATTGGTTGTCCAAAAATATTAATTTCTTGTATTGGACATGTTTCAATCACTCTCTCACATAGTTCCGTACATATATCTCATAAGTTTATTCTTTAGTTATTATATCACAAATCTGAATATCAATCCAGGAAAGATGTTTCCCCTCCATTCATATGACATTTTTTTGGGTGCTTACAGTCTTATTAACAATTTCTCAATCCAAACCGTTCCAGCAAACCCACCTTCATAATACAAAAAGTAAAAAAAAAAAAAAAATTGATAACAGAGAAAACCTTTAGCAATTCTGCTTGAGAAAGAAACAAGGAACACATGAAATGATACCAAATCCAGAAACCCATCAAACAAGATGTATTATTTAAAATAACACAAAGCCCATATCTAACTCATGACAAAGTGAATCCCAGCAGTCAGGAACTCTAGACATTACCTTTTTTTTCCCGCCTCTTGACGTTTAAGAAGTAACTCTTTCTTCAATCCTGAACAGGACGGTATCTTTAATGGAGTGATCCAAGTTTTCTCAGCTGAAAGACCCAAGAAGGTAACGAACGAATGAGCAAGACGATCAAGGAAAGAAGACAGAGAAACGGGAAGAGGAGACAGGACCACTATCTATTAAAATATTTCGGTTCTAAACTTCGAATTGAAAGTTGAAACTTGGGAATTGACGGGTGAATGGTGGTTTTGGGAGTCCATAAATGATCATGGATAGATGGGTCCCACATAGATATTCGTACTCCCGTATGTCCTTACTTTTGTAATTCCTGCTTATAGCTCATCTCCACCGTTAAAATATAATACACTTGTTTTTTTTGGGGATTGTTATTTTTTTTTGGCGATTGTTAGTTACTTAGTTTTGTTACTTTTGTATATGTTGAGGTTTCGTTGGCCGAGGCCCGAGGGAGGAGGGGAATACATCTACACTTTCCTCAAATTGACGCATTAATGGTTGGAACAAAAAAAAATAAAAAGAGCATAATTTCCATCTGGCACTTGAGGTTTGGTGTAAGACAATTTTAATCTTTAAAAAAAAAAATTCATTTGCATTTGATTCTCCTATGAATCCAAAAATGATAATAAGAAAATTCAGTTAGTTGGTTAATAGAAACCATTAATTTAAGGGCATGTTTGATTATATGAGTTCGGAGATTTTAAATCTATAGAGTTATAATTCATAAAATTAATTGTTTAGTTACCTTGAATTTGTAGAAATCTTATTATGAATAACTATTGACTAAACATTATTTTTTTGAATGTGTAAATATTTAGTACTTTTATCGTAGGGGTGAAATCTCTTATTTGTATTTTTATAATAATCGTGAAGGGCCTTTTCCATTTGAAGAGCTAGTATCCGTCCAGCGCACAGGAAAGAAGAAAAGAACCAATGATCCCCGCCTCGTTTTAGTGCCTAAGCTTTACCTTTCTTTGTTTGATTGAAGTCTTAGGAGTTCAATCCGGCAATTCCCTTTTCTTCATCATCGTTTGCCTATTAGGAAAATAGTTACAATCGCTAAATGATGGTGTGCAATATCGGTCAACCATAGACCCCTGTTACTGGATCTTAGTTTTACCCTTCTTAGAATTTTAACCTAATTTAAAAACTTAATTAATAGTAACTTTTTTAAAGGGAAAAAAAATTCATCTACCGAATGGCCTGAACGAAGAGGATGAGGATGTTTGCCTTCCCTTCAAGATGGAATCTATTATAGTGAAGGGGTGAAAATGGTGGTTAAACTGGGGGCATCTCAGGGTAGTCAAAGAAGATCTGACTTGAGAGAGAGTCT
Source organism: Hakea prostrata (assembly GCF_041222555.1). Taxonomy (NCBI): domain Eukaryota; kingdom Viridiplantae; phylum Streptophyta; class Magnoliopsida; order Proteales; family Proteaceae; genus Hakea; species Hakea prostrata. The sequence continues at coordinate 50,744,311 of NC_142608.1, read as the reverse complement.
AAGGGCCTGTTTGATTAATGAGTTTGGAGATTTCAAATATCTAGAGATTTCAAATCTATGGAGTTATAATTTATAAAATTAGATGTTTGGTTGTGGAATGAAATCAGTGGATTCATCCTAAAAAACTATTTGATCGACGTGATTTTTGTGAATGTGCAAATGTATATAACTTTTTTGAAATCTTTGGATTTCACCCATTACCCATAAATCTACATATTCACATTTTTAGTGTAAAAAGATGAACCTCTAGATTTCATGAATCTAGAGATTTTTACAATCAAACGGGTATAATTCTCAGATTCATGAATCCATTAAATCTCTGGATTCATGTAACCAAATAGGTCCTAAAACTCTAGAAACAATATTGACTTGAGGTATGGTGAGCGATAGAGAGAGAATGGTGGGTATCCAGGCGTATGTAGTTCAATCTATTTTTCTTCATTTTCTGGGCAGGAAATCAAATCTTTTCTGTAAATAGTGAAAATCCATCTAGGCTGCTCTTTTTCTTTTCGGTTGTAAAAAAGATGACTTAGTTCCACAACAGTAGACGAAACACCAAAGTCAACATTTGCAAAGCCATTATTGAGGAAAATCAATATCTTTCCTCAACAAACAAGAAAAAGAAATAAGCATTGAAACCGGAAGGAGAAAAGAGGAAGGTCAATCAAATATATATATATTTTTTTCTAAGGAATTTATGAAAGATTAATAGATTTGTTTTTGATAATAAAGAAAAAGCAGATTTTAATGGGAGATTAAAATGATTAAAGTGTTGTGTTCATAAACTAATAATGGGTCATTTAATGCAATATATTACGTGTGGGTTTTAACCTGACTAACATATTAGCTGATGTTAGGTATACCTAAATTTCAAATGTGGAGGGACTAAAATGTCCCTCAACTATTTATATACATATATATCATATATATATATATATATATATAATTATATGATTAATAAATATATATATATATATAATATATAAATATATATCTTAAATAGTAAATTACTATATGATGGCCTCTGCCTCTTTGAAATAAGAACAAATAATAAATATATGAATAAATGAGAATGACATCCTTTAAAATAGTAAAATCTCCAAATAATTACACCAAAAAAAGAAAAACCCTCAAATAATGACATCATATATCCCCAGAATAATTGCAAAAAAATCCGGTACCCATAATACAAGAAAAATTCCCAATTAATTACACAAAAAAAACCTTCAAATAATACAACATATTTAAAGCCCCTGAATTATAATCCATAATCCAAAACCTCAAATAACACAATATCAAAGCCCCAATTAATTAAAACCATTTATTTAGCAATAAATAAATATACATACTAAAAAAATCCTCAAAATAATACATCATATATCCCCAATTAATTACAAAAAAAATAACCCTCAAATAATACAACATATATCCCCAATTAATTACAAAGAAAACCCCAATAATACAACATATTTAAAGCACCTAAATTATAATCCATAATCCAAAATTTCAATCACCTGAAATCAAAGCAATAATTAAAACCATTTATTTAGCAATAACAAATTACATACTCAGAGGTATTGAAAATTATAATCCATAACTCCAATTAATTAAAAAAAAAAAACCCTCAAATAATACATCATATATCCCCAATTAATTACAAAGAAACCCCAATAATATAACATATTTAAAGCATCTGAATTATAATTCATAATCCAAAATTTCAATCACCTGAAATCAAAGCAATAATTAAACCCATTTATTTAGCAATAACAAATTACATACTCAGAGGTATTGAAAATTATAATCCATAACTCCAATTAATTACAACAACAAAAAAAAAAAAAAAAAAAACCCTCAAATAATACATCTATATCCCCAATTAATTACAAAGGAAACCCCAATAATACAACATATTTAAAGCACTTGAATTATAATCCATAATCCAAAATTTCAATCACCTGAAATCAAAGCAATAATTAAACCCATTTATTTAGCAATAACAAATTTCAGAAGTATTGAAATTTATAATCCATAACTCCAATTAATTACAAAAAAAAAAAAACCTCAAATAATATATCATATATCCCCAATTAATTACAAAAAAACCCAATAATACAACATATTTAAAGCACATGAATTATAATCCATAATCCAAAATTTCAACCACCTGAAATCAAAGCATTAATTAAACCCATTTATTTAGCAATAACAAATTACATAATCAGAGGTATTTGATGCCATTTACCACCTAAGCAATGGAGTATCATATACAAAATAAGAACAAATAATAAATAAAGTCATTTAATTTATTGTAAAAAATCAACCCAGCTGAATACGAAAATCAATGAATACAAATGGATGAGCCCCAATAATACAATATATTTAAAGCAAATGAGTTACGAAAATCAGTAAATACAAAAATCTGAGAATACAAATGGGTGAGCCCCAATAATACAATATATTTAAATATTTAAAGCAAACAAATGACTCAATACAAATTAGACCATAAATCACTGAATCACTGAATACTGAATTCGAAGCAGTTAAATTCCAAAAGGTTTCATACTATAAATCCCAAAAATTGAAAATAAGAAAAGGCCATTGATGGCCTCTTCGATTTTAGTTGCTACATCCCAAAAATTGAAAATAAGAAGAGCCCATTGATGGCCTCTTCGTGTAAAGAAATTTTGCTTTGTTTTCAACTAAGGCATTAAATTCTGAATTAAGAGTGGTACGTTCCATTACATGGTGTGAGGTATTTTACCCATTTCTTCATCAAAATCACATTATAGAATCAGCACAAACCCATTTTTTCATCTGTTCAATGTTCAATTCTTCACTTGTTAAGTGAAACACCTTCATCTCACACCTATTTCACAAGCATTCTCAAAGGATCTTCACCCCCAAATCAAGTATAAGAGTTGTAAACGTAAGTTCAAATTACCTGTATAAACCATTTCTTCATCTGTTCAATGTTCAATTCTTCACCATTAACTGAAACACCTTCATCTCACAGCTGTTTGACGGGCATTCTTAGATGATCTTCACCCCCAAATCAAGTGTAAGAGTTATAAAGGTAAGTTCATTTATCTGATTAACTCCGAACTACAAATCTGATCAGCTGTAGCGTCCTAACAAATGTTCAAACAAAAATGCTAGAAACATGGAGAAAAACAATTCACATTGATGCGTCCAAAATCTGCTCAGCCCTTAGATCTCCTCGTGATGACCTTGCAAAACGAAAGCGTCAGACGTGGCCCGACCGCGGGGGTCGGGAGTCCACCTCCGAAGGCTAAGTCAGTTGATGAACTTAATCACAAACGGCTCTGCTAGAAGCACAGAGCTAAGGAATGAAGAACTGGGAAAGGTGATCTAGATCGTAAGCCCCTGATAGTTTACGTCTACCAGCATGTATATGAGTCTGCCTCCCTCACCTCGTATGGCAGTGAGGTTTATATAGAGTGTACCTTCGAATCTCCTTCATTGGATGCACTTGAGCCTTCTTTGGGTAGTCGTTGGATCTTAACAGTTAGATCCGTTGAGCGATAGACTTCTACTAGTTTGGACTAGTTGAGGACTCCTAAGATAACCTATAGGTTATGCGATGATTATCCCTTCGATAATGATAAGCAGCAACCGTCAATTTGAGTCTACCATCATTAGGGTAATTAACCTAATCCAAAAGTTGGATTAGGGCGTGCTTGTAGCTGAATAAGTTTTCTTCCTCAGCAGGCCATTTTACGGATCCGGTTCGCTCGGGAGCGAGTTGATTCCTTCTGTCTAGACCGGGGTCGAGGATCAAACCAAGTATGAACCTGGTTCGATCATATTTCTCCATATCACGAGCCCCCCAGACCAAGCGTTCGGTCGATCCCGAGGGCTTGGTTTTTAACTGGGTTCTTCGTCAGGCAATAGTCTATGCGTGTTCCATTAAATGTCATATCACATTTAATGTGGTGCTCGCTTTTCCTCGAGAGTTGTGAGGGCAATGCCACATGTCTCCTTGCAGTCAATCTATCGTGGCTCACGTAACCCAAGTGACGGTTTCCGAACGCCTGTTTTGGATTCGTGAGTTCAAACTTTCAAAACGTCTTCTAATCTCTATCGTCGATGTTGAATCAATCTCGATCGTTCAGATTCCCGAACACTCGTGTGGGTGCTTTAAAAGCGGTTCGTTGTCTGGAATTTGAACCTCCGTCGTCTGCTTCGCGCCTTCCTACTCTCGAGCTTTTGCCTCACTGAATCAGTAAGTTTTCTGGTCTTTTTCTTTTTGTACCTTACTAAAACAAGTAATGGCGGATAATAAGGTTTTTCTGGTACCTAGTGCCAGTAATAGTAGTGGTAATGAAGCTTTTGCTTCCCCTCCTTCCGAACAGTCGGATAGTGATAATAAAACCCTAACTGTCCTCTAGCGCGAATTTGCTGAAGTTTCTCAAAAAAGTTTGGAGAGAAAAACCAAAACTCCTTCTATCCCTCCTAAGTCTGGATCTTCTAAGACTCCTAGGGTAACTGCCGAGTCTTCTAGGCAGCCTCAAACTTCCAGGTCTGATGGCGGACCTGGCTCTGTCCCCTCCGTTTTCAAGGAGGAAACCTTCCTTTCAGCAATCCAAGATTTTGATTTTCCTTCCTCTTATCAGGTTAGGGCTCCCCATCTTGATGAGAGGGTTGATTCAACCCTTTCGGGTGAGTTTTCCTGTACATAGATGCACTGGAAAGCGGGGTTCGCTTTCCCTTTTTTAATCCTTTGTTCTCAGCCGTTCTGAATCACTGGGACATTTGCCCTGAAATGCTCCTTCCCAATAGCTGGCGTCTCATTGTCGGCTTCTTGGGTTTGTGTTTTGAACTTGGCATTACGCCATCTCTTTCTCTCTTTGTACACTTTCATATTCTTTCTATCTCCCATCCTCCCAGCTGGGTTTTTTTGTCCAAACGCAATAAGGCTGAACTTGATTGGAGGGGCAGCATCCTTGTCAAAGGAACTAAGGATCTGACGAAACTTCATCTCTTCTTCTTCTTCTTCTCTTCAACAAACTTCCAATCCGGTGAAGACGACAATTCCTTCTTCCCAGTCAATAACCCCTTCAACCACCTGGCCGCTTTCCCCATTTCTCAAAACTTGAAAATCACTAGCAAACCTTTATAGAATTACAACAAACCTGCAAAACGAGCTGTGGGAGTGATAGAAGTGAAGAGTGAATGGAAATGCCTAGAAATTTCTAAAAATAAAGTTGCAGCAAAATATTTGCTTAAAAAAATAGTAAATGCGAAGAGATGACGGAGATTTAGAGAAGTTTGATAGAATAGAGTAGAAGAAGAAAAATTGGGTGGGGAAGTCATAATCAAATTAAAGAAAAGACAAAAACACGTGTGAGGAAGTGATGAGTAGACACACCATCTCAATGACTGAATTTGATTTAAAGTCACTGTGTATGGACCCACTCATAAATCTAAGGAAGAACGATGCCATATCTCGCAGATATATATTCTACTAAAAAAATACATATATGATCTTATTATCTTCTAAATTTTTATATAAATTTTAGGGCTCTACGAGTTGTCCTAATGCTAATATCCAAAAAATTTTGCTGATTTTATCTTACTTAGATTCACAATCCTTCCTTTTGCATGTGTTGGATATGTTCACACTTTTTTACTACATAAGTATCAGTAAACAACAAAAGAATTAAAAGTTCTAAGAAATTTCAACGGTGTAGCCAAAATGACGGGAAAAAATTCTATCAACGAGATAGCACCTTATGAAGAAGATGTAGAAGTACAACTTCTGCTACAACAAAAAGAGATCAAAGCATACCAAAACAACAGAGGATCAGGAAGAATACTCAAACTGGTATTCATGGATTCAAAGGTCAGTAAAAACAACAAATTTAAAAAATATATATAAAAAAAAAATTCAACCCACATAGTTTAATAAAAATAAACCCTATAAAAATATTTACAATCTTACAACTTATTGGTCACATAGGACAACAATACAAGGCATAATGTTCAATGAAACAATAGACAAATTCTGAGATATGCTAAAAGAGAAAAAGACATACATCGTCAAAAACCCATTGATCAAGAAAGTTAACACCAACTTCAACAACATTCATAAAGAGCTGGAATTGGCATTCAATAGAGACTCAAAAATAGAAGAATCCATGGAGCAACTCAAGCGTAATATATTCCAGCACAATTTCACAGCACTTGATTCAATAGAAATTGAGTATGAGAAGCGAACTTGGTAAGCAAGTCATAAGAATATACCCTAAATTAATTTATACTATTACTTAAATATTATTCTACTAATTAACATTGTATCAAATTCATACAGATGTGATTGGAATCATTAAAAAAAAAAGGCAGAGGATAATCCAGTTGGATGAACGGAAATTAAAAAGAGACATCCACATATGCAACAAAGAGTAAGTTTACAACATTATAAATTTAGTTTTATAAAACTATAAACAAATACTATTAAAATGATTATTTCCTATAATTGTTAATAGGTTGAACGACATGACAGTAACATTGTGGGGGAACCACACAACACTGGAGGGAGAAAAACAACATCAAACAATGTCTCACAAAACAATTATAACATAGGATAATTACTATTGGCCCCCTGTACTTTGATTTTTTTACTACTGTATCCCCTGCACTTTTCAAAATTATTAATCAACCTTTAACTTTGTCTACAATTACTATTGCCCCTACCATTTAGTTCCGTTAGTTTACTGATGATGTGGCACCTTTATATTTTCTCAAAAACGCCAAAATACCCTTATACTTATCTCTTTACTTATTTACCCTTTTGTCAAGTTACAGTAGTACCCTTAATTAACTATGGAGAAAAAAATAACTATAATCCATTTTATTCTAAGAAAAAAACACCAAATAAAGAAAGAATGATTGAATAAAACTCAAATAGAAACCGAAGAGGAAGGAAAATCGAATTCAACTCAAATTGGAAACTGAATATCACCTAAGATATTTTCAAAATAGATGAAGTTTAGTGAAGGTGGGAAACCAAATCGGATTTGGATTTTGCCCATTTCTTTAATTCAAAATAAATGAAGTTTAATGAAGGTGGGGAAGCCAAATTGGATTTGGATTTTGTCCATTTCATTAATTCAAAATAATTGAAGTTTAGGTTAAAATTGACATTTAATCTTGTTTTTATAAATGGGTAGCATCGTCTTTTGATTCTTAATTTTAATGAAGGGCAAATTAGACATTACATATTCAAACTTAACGAGATTAGTAATAAAATCAAACTACGGGGGGCAACAAGGAATTATACCTTATAGCATTAATGTCAGTGAGAATATCATCATATCAAAGTAATAACATTACTTTTCAATATAGTAAACAAATCAAGTAGTATGTTTACATTTAGTAACAAAATACAATTCAACTACAGGAAAACTATCACTGTCAACAACGGGAGCAACAACAATTGAGATCAACCCAGAAATACCGGAGACCGAAGAATTAGTGCACTAGTAATGATACTAAGTCAAATTATTATCACAAAATTACATATTCTTGCAAAATATATTGAACTAAATTTGTTTTTCTATTATGATAGATCTACAGCTGAAGATGGAATGGATAAAACCGACCCATTAACTTCATTGTACTTTAAGTACAAAGATGCTGAATGAATAACTTTCAAAGAATTGGTGGAAAATGAGCAACATTCATTCTAGGTATATGAACTACAACTTTGCAGTTTTATACTGTAATGAAATTATAAAAAAATGATCATCGCATAAGATTATTCATAATTTCTTATTTTTTCAGAAAAAACACTTCATCCATGGAATAGTGTTGGGAGTTGACATAGATGAACCATGGTACAATGCAAAAAGTGCAACAAAAGATCCAACTTGAAAAAGAAAAAGGGACATGTCCTAAATGTGGAGACAACATAACGTACTACAAGAGGTAATAATATTATCAATTTCATAAATATATATATGCATACCTAACATAATTGTTTTTTCTACAACCAAATACATACTAAAGTTCAAAGTGTCAAATGGAAATGAAAAATTCAACATCATCATTTTCAACGAGGCAGAAATGCTATTGAAATTTGCTGCACCTAATTACAGTGATAAATTAATAGAGGTGAAAAACCATAAAAACTTTTAATAATTATTTCTTTATTCTATTCAATTATTCCAAAAAACTCACATAATAATAATAATCTGTTGCAGAACCAACAATTCCTACTTAAATGTATCTCAAAGATTTGCAACTTCTATTTCAAAATAGATAACTCAAATGAACAAAACAGATCAAGAAAAAGTATTGTTGCAGAAATACTCAAAGAAGTAAACCGCGTTGACAATGAATCGATAATAGATGTAACGGACGAGAGCCAAAGGGGGAAGATGATTAAAATTGAAGATTCATAAACAAATTATTCACTTCTCCAAACTACTATTTACATTTTGTAATTCTGAATTGTATCTTTACATAACTTGAAATTTGTTTTATTAATACTTAATTAATATCACAATTGCAATTTTAAAGAGAATCCGTTACTTACGTACATCCACAATTACATACACAATTTTTCAACAAATAATTGTATATCATATTATTTTCCCACAGTAAACAACTATGTAACGAACAAATAAGCGTTCAAAACACCAAAGGAAAAAGTACAATGAATTTAGAAGGCTAAAAATGGCAAGAAGACAAGAAGTCTAGAAATCCAGAAATCAGGTAACCAGTTGCATATAGTAACACAATATGACAACAGTTCAAGCTCCTCAAATCAAATTCAGAATGACACAAAAATTATAGAAGGTAAGACATATCATGATCTTTTGTATCAAAAAAATCTCACAAATAAACTATATATCTATCATAGTTAACTAATGTACTATGTCAATACAACAGAATTGAAACTACAATGCTCCAATATACATATACTGCAACAAGTTCCACCATGCATACATTGTGGAACAAAGAAATTCTAATATGAAGCTCCTTCATTATGCTGCTCAAATGGAAATGTTGTACTAGCACCAACAATAATTCCAACTGACCTATATAAGCTTTTCACTACTCAAACAACACAGAGTCAAGATTTCAGAAGATATATAAGGGCATATAATAGTATCTTTTCATTTACTTCTTTTGGAGTACAAGTTGATAAAGAACTAGTGAATGCCAAAGGAGGAGTTTACACATTTAAAGCTCAAGGACAAATCTATCATGAACTATCTCCAATAATTCAAGAAAGACAAAGCCCCTGCTATTTGCAATTATATATCTTCGACACAGATAATGAGCTGGAAAACAGAATGAAGATACTTAAAGATATGAAATTGAAAGAGCCAATAGTGTTGAAAATAATGCAAATACTTTCAAATAATCCATATGCAAGATTCTTCAGAAGATTGAAAGATGCTGGTCCTCTAGAGTCTCGTGAAATACTAATTAAGAGTGACATCAATTTAGACAAAAGAGTCTATAACAAGCCTACAGCTGATTAAGTAACAGTCATATGGATTTAAGGAAATAATCCAAACATCAAAGAAAGATGTGACAAAGTTATCTAAGGAAATTCAGGAAAAAAAACATTTAGTGAAGCATTACTACGGATGCTATGATGCGTTGCAATATCCATTGTTATACTCAAATGGAGAAGTTGGCTGGCATTGAAACATTAAAAAAAAAGAGGAGGCCCCAACAACAATTCCAACTGGAATTACTTCAGAGGAAGATGCCCTTTTTCAAGCTAACGAACAACATGATGAAAGTAACATATTTTAAATAAAAAATACAACCAAAATATTTATATTCTATTGAAAAAAAATTCATCACTTTTTTTTTTTTTTATATCTGTAGGTTTTGATGAAAGGGAAAAAAAAATATCTCTTAGATCATATTATTGCTACAAATTACAAATCAAAGCTGATGATAATTCAATCATACTACACTCTAGAAGATTGCTACATCAACTCGTTGTGGACATGTACATCAACATTGAGGCAACAATATTGGATTTTTTTTGCTGCAGATAATCAAACATCCGAGCTGAATTGTACCAAGGAATTGTTGATAGTATATCAACAGGAGAAATAAGGGGAAATCATGTTGAAAAAAAAAATGGTCTACCTGCTTCATTTATTGGAGGACCAAGAGACATGCGTCAAAGATATATTGATGCATTAGCTTTAGTTCAAAAATATGGTAAACCAGATCTCTTCATCACTATGACCTGTAATCTCAAGTGTATTGAGATTCAAGAAAAATTACAAGAATGTCAACTTGCACAAGATAGGCCAGATCTTACTGCAAGGATTTTTAGAGGAAAGCTTCACGACCTTAAAGAGCAGCTGTTTAAGAAATCAATACTTGGCAAAGTTTGTGCACACGTACATGTGATTGAATTCTAGAAAAGGGGATTACCACATGCGCATGCACACATTTTAGTTATTTTTCAAAAAGAACAAAAAATCACAAATCCAGATACTTTTGACAAGTATGTTTCTGCTGAAATTCCAAATGAAGAAAAACAACAACAATTATATGAGAAGGTTGTGAAGCATATGATGCATGGACCTTACGGAGATCTGAATAGACATAATGCTTGCATGAGGAACGGAGTTTGTAAGAATCGTTACTCAAGATCTTACAATGAAAAAACAATGCAAGGACAAGATTCATACCCAATTTACAGAAGAAGAAATAATGGAAGAAAAGTCATGATAAGAAAACATCTATTGGATAATAGATGGGTTGTACCTTACAACCCATATCTCCTGACAAGGTATGATTGCCATATAAATGTAGAGATATGTTCTGGATTAAAAGCAGTAAAATATCTATATAAGTATGTATATAAGGGGAATGACCGGGTTACAATTTCCTTAGCATACAACACTGAAGATTATTTCATGGATGAAATAAAGCAATATAGGGATGCAAGGTGGGTATCAGCACAAAAAGTAATGTGGATAATCTTTGAATTAATACAATTTAAATGAGATGTTCCCTTATATGATAAACCTTCAATTGCATCTACCAAACAAACAACTTGTTTGGTACTGGAAGAATAGAGGTCTCATTAATGTGATTCAATCTGATAATACAACAAAAACAATGTTGACTGAATTCTTCCAAATGAACACAGTATGTGAAGATGCGAAGAATTATTTATACAAGGGATTCCCAGAGAATTTTGTGTGGAATAATCAAGCAAAGTGCTGGACAAGAAGAAAAATTAAGGAGGCAATTGGACGAATCAACTTGGCTAACCTAATTGAAGAAGAGCGATTCTATTTGAGAATACTATTGAATAACATCAGAGGAGCAACATCATTTGAAAATCTTATGTGTGTAAATGGAGAACAATGCAACACTTTCCAAGAAGCTGCATGAAGAATAGGACTACTGAAATGCGACAATGCAATTTCTGAGTGCTTAAGAAATTGAGCATTATTCAACATGCCAATAATGGTCCGAAAACTTTTTGCAACAATATTGGTTTATTATGAACCGGTAGATATTCGAAAACTATGGGAAGAACATTTTGAAACCTTATCTGAAGACTTCAATACACCAACTGCATGCATAAGAGATAAAACTAATGAAACTTTAAAAAATGTTCATCACTTCTTATAGTCAATGGGCCAAAGTATAGATCAATATGACCTCCCAAAGCTTCTTAATCTTTAGTTGGAATTCAGATTGCATATTCATCTTGAATTTCCTTAAAATGATTACCAACCAGAATGAATGGCGAACAAAAAAGGACATACAACATCATTTTAGAATCAGTTAAAACCAATATTGGTGGGACATTCTTTATTGATGGACCAAGTGTTGTATTATTTTTAATATAATAAAATAATAAAGGTTTCATTTAAAATTGGATTTATAAGTGCGGAAACTTTCCTTTGTTTATTTTAGGAAAGTGTGCTATATAGTCCCACATTGGAAACCGAGATGTCGAAATCCAAGTTAATTAATAGGTACTGCCTATTAACTTTGATTTAATATCAAAAGACATGCCAATGCGTGTGCAGTGTACGAGCGAGGACGGTGTACCATCCGAGCGCGCTCGCGCACGCGCGGCGTGGGCAGTGGGCTGTTTAGGCATTTTTGGCGCACGCACTTAGCACTTTGCACGCTTCGAGCGAGATCAGATCTGAACCGTCTATTTTGATCAACGGCAGATCTAGTGCGATGGAAGTAGGTCCATAAATGTCATCTTGATGGTTCAATCTGGACCGTTAGATCGTGCGGCCGAACGATCCAACGGCTCAGATCTGAACGTTGGCATTTGTATCCCTACAGGGAGGTGCACCCATACGAACAGAGTCATGAACTGTTCAGTAGAGGCACCTCAATGTCTATAAATCCTCTCTAGCTTCTCAACAGCAGTAGATAAGAAAATCCGAAGATTTCTCTGTTCTAAGTTTTGTCTGTGCTTTGCAAAACTCGGGAAACAACCTTGAGTTTGGGCTTCTTTGTATCCTGGGAGACAATTCGCTGGTACCTCATAGCACCTTCCGTGAGGGGCGAATTACGTCTTAAGGACAGCGACATAGTAACGTGCCTAGAAGCTTCAGCTGTCATATTGTTATCTCGTGCTCCTGATTACACCAGGTTTTATTTTTTCTAACATTCTTAAGACGTAATTTTACGAGATGGCACAGTCACTAAAGCAACTTGCAATGGACATCATCAAACTGGATCGTTTCGACGGAACTAATTTCAAGTGTTGGCAGAAGAAGATGCATTTTCTGTTAAGTCAACTAAGTGTGGTGTATGTACTGACGACACCCAAGCCAGAAGAGAAGGAGAACGAAACAGTTGCAGAGACACGAAACAGGCAGAAGTGGGAGACTGATGACTACTGCTGCAAAGGTCATATCTGCAATTCTTTGTCTGACACTTTGTTCGACATGCACCATGAGAAGCAGTCAGCGAAAGAAATATGGGATGCTTTGCAAAATACCTATCTAGTGGAAGATGCGACAAGCAAGAAGTTCCTTGCAAGTAAGTTTTTTCGATACACTATGGTAGATAATAGAAAAGTGATGGAACAGTTTTTTGAAATAAAACAAATCCTCAATCAATTTTCCCAACATGGTATGAAAATGGATGAAAGCATTGTGGTTTCAGCCATTTTAGACAAGTCGCTCCCTCCCCGGAAAGACTATAGGAAAAGTCTGAAGCACAAGAAGGAAGATGTCACTCTTGCAGAACTAGAGAGTGATATGCAGATTGAAGAAGAGGACAAAATCCGTGATGGAACTGATACCTCTAAAGTTCTTGTAGTGGAGGAAGGCAAAGACCCTAAAGAAAAGAAAGATTCTGACAAAGGTAAAATGAAGAGGAAGGGGAGCTCAAGTTCTAATTCCTATAAGAAGCAGAAGTTTGATCCGAAGAAAAAGGGTCCCTGTTATCACTGTGGCAAAATGGGTCATATCAAGAAGGAATGTCGGCTTCTGAAAAAGAAGTCAGATAAATTAGATGACAAGAACAATCATAAGGAGAACCTAGTGGCTATGATTTCTGAAGCTAATGTTCTTGGTGCTGACACTTCCTGGTGGGTTGACTCTGGTGCAACCAGACATGTCTGTAATGACAGAAGTTTATTTTCTGAGTATAAGTCAGAAGACGATGGGAGTATTCTCTATATGGGAAACGCCTCCACTGCTACAGTGAAAGGAAAAGGGAAAGTGCAACTTGAGTTCACTTCTGGAAAAATCCTTACTTTGACAGATGTTTACCATGTTCCAGAAGTTAGGAAGAACCTCGTTTCTGCGAGTCTGTTAAGTAAATTTGGTTTCAAACTTGTATTTGAGTCAGATAAATTTATTATGACCAAGGGAGGTTTCTTTGTGGGGAAAGGATATGTGTATGAGCGTATGTTTAAGTTAAACATTGTTCCTGTTTCAATGAATAAAGTTAATAATTCTGCTTACATGCTTGGTTCGTTTTCTTTATGGCATGGTCGTTTAGGACATGTGAATTTTCGTAAAATGAATGATATGGTTAAACTAGACTTAATTCCTAAAGTTAACCATGATGTAGATAATTGCAAAACATGCATGCTGACTAAGATAACTAGGAAGCCTTTTCCTAATGTGAATAGAGATTCTTATTTTGGTTTTGATACATAGTGATGTTTGTGATCTCCATAGTACCCCTACTCGAGGAGGAAAGAAATATTTTGTAACATTTATTGATGATTGTTCCAGATTCTGTTATGTATATCTCTTGAATTCTAAAGATGAAGTTTTGAAATATTTTAAAATTTTTAAAAGTGAGTCTGAGAATTTTTGTAAGACAACTATCAAATGTCTTAGGAGTGATCGGGGTGGGGAATACTATGATCCCGAATATTTTGAAACTGTGGGCATAGTACATGAGGTTACAACACCTTATTCTCCTCAGCAGAATGGCATGGCAGAAAGGAAAAATAGGACTTTAATGGAAATGGTGAATGCTATGATGTCATATTCTGGTTTAAGTAGAGGTTTTTGGGGGGGAAGCATTATTAACAGCCTGCCATATACTGAACAGAGTTCCTTTCAAGAAAAGCCCAAAGACCCCATATGAACTTTGGAAGAAACGAAAAACAAATTTGTCATACCTTAGGATTTGGGGATGTAGAGCTATTGTGAAAATTCCAGAACCAAAAAGGAAGAAGCTAGGTGAAAGAGGTGTTGAGTGCATTTTCTTAGGTTATGCTCTGCATAGCAAAGCATATAGGTTCATGGCTGTTGAACCTAATGACTCAATAAAGTTGAACACAATTATAGAGTCAAGAGATGCTATTTTTGATGAAACTAGATTCTCTTCCATTCTTAGGACTACAAGTTCTTTAACCATAAGAGAAATGAATGAAGAGTCTCAAACACTTAATGCTGAACTAAGGAGGAGCAAAAGGAAAAGGACTGAAAAGTCTTTTGGCCCATATTTCTTTATGTATCTAGTTGAAGGTACTAGAGAAATTCAAAGTAATCAAACCTTAGTAGTTTTAAATGTAGAGACATATCCTAAAACTTATGAGGAAGCTATGAAGTCTCAGAATGCTGCTTTTTGGAAAGAAGCCATAAATGATGAAATGGACTCCATCGTGGGAAATAATACTTGGAAATTAGTTAGTTTACCCCCTGGATCTAAAACAATAGGGTGTAAGTGGATTTTCAAAAGAAAATTAAAAGTTGATGGAACCATTGATAAATTTAAGGCAAGGTTAGTAGCGAAAGGTTTCACTCAAAAAGAAGGAATAGATTATTTTGATACTTATGCTCCAGTGGCTAGGATTGCTACTGTCCGAGTTTTAATTGCATTGGCATCTATATATAAATTTGTCATTCACCAAATGGATGTCAAGACAACATTTCTAAATGGTGAATTAGATGAAGAAATTTATATGCAACAACCTGAAGGATTTGTTGTGAAGGGACAGGAGTGCAAGGTCTGTAAGTTAGTAAAGTCACTATACGGACTCAAACAAGCACCAAAACAGTGGCATGAGAAGTTTGACAAAGTAATTTTGTCAAATGGGTTTAAAATACATGAGTCCGACAAATGTGTGTATAGCAAGTTTACTGGAGGAAAGGTGTGATAATCTGTTTGTATGTTGATGACATGCTTATATTTGGTACTGATTTAGAACAAGTAGAAATTACTAAGAAGTATTTGTCTTCTAGTTTCGATATGAAAGATATGGGTGAAGCTGATGTCATTTTGGGCATTAGAATAATCAAACATGATGATGGATTAATGTTGACACAGTCTCATTACATTGAAAAAGTGTTGAAGAAATTCAGCCATTTAGATAGTTCACCTGTTAGTACACCTTTTGACTCCAGTGTTAAATTAGTACCAAATGATGGAAGAGCTGTTTCACAAACTGACTATGCTAGTGCTATTGGTTGTCTAATGTATGCAATGACAGTACTAGACCAGACATAGCATATGCTGTAGGAAAACTTAGTAGGTACACTAGTAACCCTAGTAACCTACACTGAAAGTCAGTCTTTAGGATTTTTAAATACCTAAAAGGAACAACTAGCTATGGTTTAAGATACAGTGGGTACCCTACTGTTCTTGAAGGGTTCACAGATGCTAGTTGGATAACAGACAGCGAAGACCACTCATCCACAAGTGGTTGGATATTCACTCTTGGTGGGGGTGCAATATCTTGGGGTTCAAAGAAGCAAACCTGTATTGCTGATTCTACTATGGCAGCAGAGTTCGTGGCACTAGCTTCTGGTAGTAAAGAAGCAGAATGGCTTAGGAATTTGTTGATAGAAATTCCAATATGGCCAAAACCCATGCCACCAATTTTGCTTCATTGTGATAGTGAAGCAACCTTGGCTAGAGCATATAGCCAGATTTACAATGGAAAGTCAAGACATATTGGACTTAGACATAGTTTTGTGAGGCAGTTGATAGTTGATGGAGTAATTACCATCGATTTTGTAAGATCAAGTCAAAATTTGGCAGATCCATTGACAAAAGGTCTTACAAGGGACTTGGTCAAAAATACTGCAAAAGGGATGGGTCTTAAGCTCATTTCCTAAGGTCACCACCAGAGGAAACTCGTCTCAATACTTGAGATGTCAAATTTGAGTTCAATGAGTAAAGTACTTTGTATGGAGTGATCTGCAAGCACTAATTATTAACCATCCCAAAGAGGAGTGCTTGGTACCTGTAATGTAGTGGAGGATGAGCTGTATGCTCTTAATAGATCTATAACAGTTCTTGTTGGGGTGTTTATTACAGGACACCTTTGATAGATCTACCTAAGTGAGTGCATGAAGTGAGGCCGCTTCTTTGAGTTTGGGCTTAGATTCTAAGGCACTCATGATACCGGGATAGAGACACATGGCCTTATCAGTGTCCACTTATTGGAGAATATTCGGAGAAGAAATCAAGTGTGTGATATACGTCCAGCTTCTCATCATAGAATTATCAGTTCAAAGGCTTGACTACTGTATACTTCTGATTAGCTTTGATGGATTTCACTAAGTGGAGGTTCAAGTCTAAGTACACCTACCATTTAAGCATTTGGTTCCTAGTTGATGTTGTGTATTTACTTTCATTATATTGAAAATAGTGGACCAAGTGTTGTATTATTTTTAATATAATAAAATAATAAAGGTTTCATTTAAAATTGGATTTATAAGTGCGGAAACTTTCCT
Organism: Hakea prostrata; assembly: GCF_041222555.1. Taxonomy (NCBI): domain Eukaryota; kingdom Viridiplantae; phylum Streptophyta; class Magnoliopsida; order Proteales; family Proteaceae; genus Hakea; species Hakea prostrata. Next base: position 50,727,116 of record NC_142608.1, on the reverse strand, counting down.
TTGTTTATTTTAGGAAAGTGTGTTATATAGTCCCACATTGGAAACCGAGATGTCGGAATCCAAGTTAATTAACAGGTACTGCCTATTAACTTTGATTTAATATCAAAAGACATGCCAATGCGTGTGCAGTGTACGAGCGAGGACGGTGTACCATCCGAGCGCGCACGCGCGGCGTGGGCAGTGGGCTGTTTAGGCGTTTTTGGCGCACGCACTTAGCACTTTGCACGCTTCGAGCGAGATCAGATCTGAACCGTCTATTTTGATCAACGGCAGATCTAGTGCGATGGAAGTAGGTCCATAAATGTCATCTTGATGGTTCAATCTGGACCGTTAGATCGTGCGGCCGAACGATCCAACGGCTCAGATCTGAACGTTGGCATTTGTATCCCTACAGGGAGGTGCACCCATACGAACAGAGTCATGAACTATTCAGTAGAGGCACCTCAATGTTTATAAATCCTCTCTAGCTTCTCAACAGCAGTAGATAAGAAAATCCGAAGATTTCTCTGTTCTGAGTTTTGTCTGTGCTTTGCAAAACTCGGGAAACAACCTTGAGTTTGGGCTTCTTTGTATCCTGGGAGACGGTTCGCTGGTACCTCATAGCACCTTCCGTGAGGGGCGAATTACGTCTTAAGGACAGCGACATAGTAACGTGCCTAGAAGCTTCAGCTGTCATCACTGTTATCTCGTGCTCCTGATTACACTAGGTTTTATTTTTTCTAACACCAAGAGGAACTGAAAAATCATTTCTATACAAGGCAATACTAGCAAAAATAAGAGCAGATAATGGAATTGCTATTGCAATAGCAACATCTGAAGTTGCAGCTTCAATATTGCCAGGAGGAAGAACAACACATTCACTATTTAAAATTCCAATTAACATTGAAGATTCAAGTATCTGCAATTTCTCAAAGCAAAGTGTGGCAGCAGAATTGATTAAAAGAGCAAAGTTGATTATATGGGATGAAGCACCAATGGTCAAAAGACAAGCAATTGAGGCAGTTGACAAAACATTCCAAGATATAATAGGTAATACGTATTTGGAAGAAAAATTGTTGTCTTTGGGGGAGACTTCAAACAAGTATTACCTATTGTACCTCGTGGAACCAGAACACAAACAGTGGAATCTAGTGTGGTCAGATCATACTTATGGCCAACCATGCAAAAGTTATAGCTAACAACAAATATGAGGGCTATAAATGATTCTAGATTTAGTGAATACTTATTGAGGGTGGGAAATGGAGAAGAACCCACAAAAGAGGATGATATGATTAAAATACTACAGGAAATGTTGATCAAAATGGAAGATGATAAAGTAGGAAAAGAAGAATTAATAAAGGAAATATTCTTTGAACAGCAACAACAGCTCTATTCAGCAAAGGAGATCACAGAAAGAGCAATTTTAGCAACTAAAAATAAAATAGTTGACAATATAAATGAGATAATGATTGATAGATTCCTAGGTGAACGTCTGGCATACTATATCTATGATTCAGCAACAGATGATGCAGACACACAATACCTTGATGAATTCTTCAATTCATTGGCACCAAATGGATTGCCACCTCATCGTTAAATATTGAAAAAAATTGCCCTGTGATGCTCTTAAGAAACTTAAATCCTGCACAGGGAGAATACAATGGAACAAGATTGGTTTGTTGACAACTTCAAAAGAATGTCATCCTAGCTGAAATTGCAGTTTTTTTAGTTCCAGGAAAATTTGGTTCCAATTCCAAGAAGACCATTATGCCCAGCAGAAAATGAAGGATATCCCTTTTGTCTAAAAAGAGAGTAATTCCCAATTTGACTCAGCTTTGCAATAACGATTAACAAGTCACAAGGCCAAACAATTCCAAAGGTCGGTATCTATCTCCCTGAACCGGTATTCACACATGGACAACTATACGTTGCATTATCAAAAGGAATCTCGATGTCAACAACAAAAGTATGTATCAAAAGCAAAACAAAGCACCCAAATTAGAAGATTACACAAAGAATGTGGTCTACAAAGAAATTCTTATTGAAAGGTAATAAAAACACTACATTTTACATACATTACTATAAACATAACTACATATTACTCATCACATTCATCAAAAAATTGTTTACAGGATTACTGACCAATCAACATTGACTCAGTGAAAAGAAGCAACAAAATAGTCCACGAAGGTAAAAAAAAACTCTCAAGGAAATTTTGATCAAGTTACCTGAATGTTTTTATTGTTCTTGCATGGTTTTATAGTTTATTGATTCATCAATTTTTAGCTCTTTTGTTGCCATTGGTGTTTTACTAGGGAACAAGTCTTCCTTGCACTTTTATTTTCTTTGACACATCACAAAAACAGACTCCTAACATAAGTTTTTAAGCCATGGATATGTCAAACCTTCTTAAAACTCAACCACTAAAGATAGACAATAGTCGATGCCTTGATACTTGCAAAATCTTTCGGAGGCCCCGTTCTCGAACTAGTTTCCTTGGTTGGTCACAATAACTTTTGGAACTTCGTATCTATATACAATATTATGTGTGATGAAGCATTCCATCTGAGAAATATTTATTGATGCCAGAGGTTCTACTTCAACCCACTTTGTGAAATAATCTACGACGACCATCATGTATTCTCTTCCTCCTGAAGCTTTGGGTAACTTCCCTACCAAGTCTATCCTCCATCTTGCAAAAGGTATAGGAAATTGGAATGATGTCAATGCTATTGCTAGGCTATGAGGTACAGTGCATGAGCTTGGCACTTGTAACACTTTTGGACATAAGCCTTTGCATCTTCTTGCATGGTCAGCCAGAAGTAGCCTTGTCTCAATGCTTTATCTGCTAGTGCTCGAGCACCAATATGTGCTTTGCATACTCCTTCATGAATCTCCCTTAGGACCTTATTGGCTTCTAGAGAACCTAAACACCAAAGTAGTGGTCGGGTGGGAGACTTTTTATAGAGTAACCCCCTCTAACCATATATCAAGCAGCTTGTTGTTGAATAGTTCAGGCTTTTTGTCTCTCCTTCGGGACCTAATTATGCTTTAGAAAGTAAATGATCAGTTCCATTTACTCTTGTTCAACCAGTATCTACATATGATTGACCACATTTTTGCTCAAATTTTTTAATTCTTCAAGATAGACTACTAGTTTTGTAACGTCAAGTTTGCTTGGTCATTCTCTGCTCTAATCTCTGCTCTAGGTAATTGCCTAATTAGTAGATCTAAAAATTGGTGTCTGTGCTGGTTGACCAAGGTGAGATATGTGCCCATCCTTTTTTCTTTCGCCTCATATGCTCAATTTACTTGATTCATGATTAGCTGCAAATCGATTTTGATTTCTAGATTTTGGATTCCAAGTGTTGTAGCTAATTTGAAGTTGGCCAGTAGTGCTTCATATTCAGCTTCGTTATTAGAAGCTTAAAACTTGAAGTGAGAGCATACTTTATTATGAATCCTGCTGGACTCTGGAGAAGTAATCCTACTCCACTGCCTTGAGCATTGCTGGAACCATGTACATATAGGACCCATCTTCTTATTTGCTCGGGAACAATCTCCTCTTTTGGCTATTCTTCCTATGAATGTTGAGTTTAAACTACATAGTTCGAGGGCTTCACCTTTTATGGACAGCCGGGGCAGGAACTCAATTTGATGCTCAATAAAATCAATTGCCAAGGTAACTAGTCGACCAACCAGGTTTGGTCGGTGTAAGATTTTCTTCAGAGGAAAATTAGTTAGTACTATTATTGGTTGTAATTGAAAATATGGTATGTTTGTCCACCGCTAGATACCTGGTCTCAGCATCAATTAACACATGCCTTACATAATATATTGGATTTTAAACAGTACCTTCCTCTTGGACGAGCACTGTGAAATCCCTCACAACCCTAACTCGAAAATCTATGTTGTAGGTCAGAAAACTAGAAGTGAAGGTAGAAGACAGTTGTGGGCCATTTCATTTGAACCCATTGGGTCTGACCTAGAACCAATGGATGTTGATGATGAAGATCCCATTATGGAAACCTTGACTGACTTTGGAAGAAGTTGCAACTTGAATGATGATGGACTTGGAAGATGGACTATGAGTACAATGTTGACACAATTGGAAGGTCCTACAAAACAAGGTATGACTCTTTCATAAGTTGGAAAAGGACCCAAGAGGAGCTTGTGGCTTTTCGGGACCAAAAATCACTTTTTGACCAAAAGGTGCTTTTGGTTGATTGCCTTGGTCGCCCTAGCGACCAAACCTCCCTAAGACAGATTTGGTACTTTTTGGAAATTAGGTTTCCGAAGCTCTATATATTCAAACCTCGGTCTAATTTGTGTCAAATTGTCATTACACTTTTGGAGAACATGGGAAGAACCCTAGAGCACTCTCTCCAAGGCCAAGGAAGATCCCTATGCATCCATGAGAGTTTCCTTCGTTGAAACTTCTTCTTCAAGGTTAACAATTGTCACATCCCCCAGCCAATACCCTAATCGTGATACCCGGAGGTGTGATCCACAAGTCCCATGGTTAAGTCTAGGGAAACCATATAACCACATTACACAATAACACAATCACGAGCAAGGAATAATCAATATTTACCTTTATTAAGAAATCAATCAAAGAAACAATCTTGAAATATAATCAGAGTGCATAATTAAATGATACCAATCAAAAGATCAACTACAAAGTATAGCGGAAGTAACTTTATAAAATCAGAATGCAGAAGAGTAGATCAAAACTCTAAAGTAGATTTGAAGTTATTACATCTGGAATGAAAGTCTAGAACATAAGGAAAATTGTTCTATTCATACAACTCTTTCAACTCAAATAAAGTATGATCATATTCGTAGATTCTTGTAATAAAAACGGTCGCACTAGCTCCAAGATAGGACTAATCCTGGTACGTTTCATAATCACACAAGGAATCTTCACCGTTGTCTTCGTAACAGCTAACACCTTGCATAGAGTACCGGTCACTCGCCGTGGCTTTATGTCTTGGTTCTCAAAGTCATCGGTACCTGTAATAGAATATAAAAACATATCCCTTGAAGGGTGAGCTCAAAAGAACTCATCAAGTAGTTCAATCACAATAAACAACTACAAGCAGTTCAAAGAAAACATGATGCAATGATATGAGACAATGAATACAAATATGCTTCTAACTCTAAGTATGCTGGTCTCTATTAGCAGACACACATTAAGATCAAACACCATACTCCTTTGGTTAGGTCTCAAATCACTCTCCCTCACGGCCTTGATGCACGTCTTTTGGGTTTTTCGGTGGTAGTTGGGTCCTGCATCCTTCTCGGACATTCCATGGCTGGGGTTTAGGTCAACACTATCACTCACCACCATTGGTCTGAGTACTGGTATGTGTCAGGGTTAATACCTAGCCCAATGCAAGTAATCTATTGAGTCACATCTACTCGGAGTCGGATACCTCCCTTCCATGCACTAGACAGTCTGTTCTGGTATGTTAGCCTCCCTTCCATGCCTATGCAGTCTGTTTCAGTATCTCCCTCCCTAGAGTCACCGTATCCCTCTCAGATACGTAGATTCTCAACCCTATTGGTCATTCACATATAATAAACGAGAAGCTCTCATGTCCTCTCACTGGTTGGTTACTGGTCTTGAGCGCCCATGAGCCCAGGCTTATTATGTTGCAACCCTACCAATGAATGGCCCCCACAATATGATTTATGTCCTGTCACGGCTCTGATGCACGTATTTTGAGAAATCATATTGTTGCCACAGGTCACTTGATCTCAATTCCCTTTCCAATAGGGTCAGATATGATAGGGTTTTCCTAGCCAAACTCATCTAGACCAACCTTAGGGATGTCTACCAGTAATCAAGGAAAGTGACAAGGGGCATCATAGGAAAGCGTCCCATACCACCTCCATTGATGACCAAAGACAAAAATGCCAAAAGGGCATTCCTCATTCTGAATCACAACTTAGGCAATCACATCACATCATTCATATCCAATAACAATAGGTAAATCATATCATAAATAGCCTATTGTAATTACAGAAGTATGACAATATAGGAAAAGTATAACTACAGTAGCTAACACATGCATATAAGTCCTAACATATCAAAAGCATGTATTTGTGCATATTGTGAGTGAACGTACTCACTTTATATCCAACTTCGTAACCTTCAGATAAGAGATCAAAGAGCAAATCCAAAATCATTAAAATAATCCTAAACAAACATGTAGAGAGTATAAGGAACAAATTCTAATAATCAGAGACGAAATGGAGACAAAACAGGGCAAAGTTGTTGTCCTAGCACCCTTTGGTCGGTTGCCTTGGTCGACTGGGTCGACCAAAGGGATTGACCAAAGCTACTATGTATAGATAGTAACTTCCAACTTTGATAAAAAACTTTACGAATCACATCGGAACACTCATAGGAAAAATTCTAAAACAACATATAAAGACTATCTATGATGATCTAAACATCAAACAAGGCCATTGGAATAGAAATCCAATAAATCATCTAATAGGCTTGATCCGAAAATTCTCACAGAAAGACTAGAATGAATGGGGATTCATTCTAAGAATAAGAAAACAGTAGATCATGCATAAAAAACCACCTAAGAATAGATCTAACATAGATTATAATCAAATAATTATAGTAAGAGTAAATCATGGTCTCATGCTAGATCAAATCATTGAAAACACACCGTGTTGTCTACGGAAAGAATAGAGTGAATGAGAATTCACTCTAAGACTATGAGGATCAGAGACTAGGCAATTACAGTAATGTAAGACCTTCTTCAAAATCAAAACAAAAGTAGAAATATTAGAAAGAATATATATATCAATAAAGTATAGGATTGAATACTAACCTTTTAGAAGAAGAATCAATGGTGGAACTTCTCTTGGATGCTTGGAATCAACTTGGACTTGAAGAGGAGGCTCTAGGGTTCTTCTCACGTCTCCAAAAGTTAAGAGGGCAAAGTGGTGAGGTTTAATCCAAAGTTACATATAAATAGAACTTCAAAACCTTAAACTTCCAAAAATAAACAATTCTGTCCTGGGCTTGCTTAGGTCAGTTGCCTTGGTCAATTGGGTCGACCAAGGTAGGGCTTTAAGTCAAAATTGTTGAATTTGGTTTCCAAAAGCCAAATTCACCACTTGGGTCCTCAACCAACTTAAAGAAGGGACTTACCTGACTTCATAGGACCTTCCAAAGGTGTCAACACTGTACTCAAGGTCCATCTTCCAAGTCCATCATCATTTAGGCTACATCTTCTTCCAAAATCATACAAGGTTTCCAAAATAGGATCTTCACTATTAATCTCCATCGGTTCTAGGTCAGAGCCAATGGGTTCAACAGAGAGGGTCCATAGTTGTCTTCTACCTTGACTTCAGGTCTTCGGACCTACAACATAGATTTTCAGATTAGGGTAGGTGCAGGATTTCACAGCAATTGTTCTCATTCTCTCTAAATCTATTCTCTCTTTTGATTCTACCTATTATTGTGATTGTGAGAAAGGACTTATGCTACTGTAATGACCAATTCTTCTATCTTCATAGTCTTAGAGTGAATCCCCATTCATCCTATTCTTTCCGTGAATAACACGGTATGATTTCGGTAAAAGCCTAGTATAATCTTCTTGATCGTATTCTTGTTTGAGTTATGTGATTTCTAATCCATGCTAGCTCTATTCCTAGGTTAGTTTCTGACCATGATCTAATGTTCTCTTTTTCCTAGAGTGAATTCCCATTCACTCTAGTTTATCTGTGAAATCTGCAGACTGATTTCGAATTAAACCTATTATATTATTTGTAGGATTTCTATTCCGTTGACCATGTTTGATGCTTAGATCATGATAGATAGTCTCCTTATACTTTTTCAGAATTTTTCTATTAATTTCCGAGTGTTTTTTAACCCGAACGATGAATTGTCGCTCAAAATTAGGGTTTCTTGTCCGTATATAGAAGGCTTGGTCGATTAGCTTGGTCGCGCCAAGTGACCAAAGGGTACAGTGACGACAATTGTCCATATTTTGGTATTGTTTTATCTCAGATCCTTTAGGGTTTGTTCTTAATACTTAATCCTTGTATGATTTGGGTTTCTTTGGTAATTTTGGACCTACCCTTTGGTCAATTCTCTGGAGTTTTCAAATCAAGCTTAACGTGAGTACATTCATTCAAAATTAACATGATTACATTCTTCATTATGTTAGATCTTGTATGCATGATTTAACTACTGTCGTAGGACTATTTATCATTGTTATGTTTTTGTAATTTCAGAATGTGAAACTAATAAAGTAATGAAATACGATAAAAAAAATTATATAAAAAAAAAGGAATATCGTAAAATTTGATATTTTTTGAAAAGGCAATAAAAATTTAATTAAGATATCATCTCTGCTTTCGTTCCCTTTTACCCCCCAAAAAAAATCTCTTTCATCCCCTACCCATACACCATAGAGATGTAAGTTTCTCTAATGGATCGCTAGAGACGAGTGTCACAAGAGAAACAACTCTACCTAGAGCACGACATCAGCAAGGATGGGATTCTTGAAGATTTCACTACATAAGTTCATTTCTTCTCCTTCGGTATTCATTGATTCATTGTTTCTTATGTATTGTAGCATATACTTTACTTCACAACATGGAAATTTATCAGTGTGCATTGTTCATCATGTGCATTTTAGGAATAATGTTGAACTCTACGCACACAGCGAATGCAAAGATGAAGTATTGGCTATATTACCAAGAGGACAAAGAACAATGACTGGAAGAACTATAGTATCTATAGGACGGCAAGTAAATGAAACTGTTTCTTTCATCCAACAATTAAATTTGGGGTTTCTAGAGAACTTATTGGATGTATTAAACATTGGCTCAACAACCTATCAACGGGTAGTCACATTTTATTTTCATCGTTTCAAATCCCCATTGTTTTTTCACTAAAAGTAGTCGTATCGTCTTTGATTTATATAATGTTATAATTTTTAGCTTTGGATCAATGTTAGTAGAGGATAACGTTGTTAATGTCAAACGAGGAGAAAATGTTATCGTTTAGGGCTTTATTTGTTCATGTGATAATTAGTCGGATTTGCAGATGTTAGTCACACATTTTGATTGTAAAGGCGTTGTCGTACCCTTCTAAATCATTGGGAGTCGATCATCTCGTATTTTAGGACTTGCTTTCTTGAATTCTACTAATTTATTTATTTTGTCTGATTTGTCTGTGTAATTAGAATAGCTTTTTTACTATCAGTTTAGCATAATGTTTCATCCTCGCTTTATTTTCTGATAGGTTAACGTTTGGGTGGTTGTTTAAAAAGCTTATGACCATGGATTTACTCAAGTGGGTGCTCAGTAACACAAGCATCTCATCATATGAGAATGAAAGTAGCAACAATAATTGTTTTCTGATGTTCAAAACATAGGGGAGTCATATAATGATATACATGTCTTCTAAGTTCTAATGACAGACCTCGAGTTTCTTTGATCAGGGGAGTTGGCTCCCCATGGGGCAAGTTGTATCTCACACAAGAAGGTAAGTATCATTGCTCTCTTGCACCCTTTGCAATTTTGCTGCTATGAAGGATTATTACTTTATTTTAGTATACTAAGGGTCAGAAATGTTCTATGGCTGAAAATATCTCCCCCTCCACTGTTGCAATCAGAAACTAGATGAAAAGTGTCAAAACATTTTGAAGATCACAAAAACAATGAAGATGGTTGCAACTTCAAAGCTATGAGCAATTCAAACTCGAGCAGAAAATTCAAGTGACCTATGGCAGCCATTTACTGCAGTTCTTGGTGATTCACCTTCTACCCTTCCTCAATGTTTACACCCTGTATCTTTCATTCCTTATTCATACACCACCACGTGAGCCTCACTCTCATCTCCACCATGCTCTCATATTGGATGATAATGAGGTGAATCCTTCACCGTTGTTTGATGATGAGTGTTTCTCCAACATGTCAGTAGAGACGAAGTCGCTAGAGAAGTAGCTTTGCCTAGAGCACAACATTAGCAAGGAAGGAGATTCTTTAAGATTTCATTATACAGTTTCACTTCTTCTCTTTCAATCTTCAAGTTCATTGTTTCTTATGCATTGTCATCTTCTATATCTTAAACGCTTTTTAAAGTTTTCATTGCTTAGATCATTTTGCTTCAAGGGAATTGCTGTCAAGGCTCTGAATTTGGTATTATCCAAATTCAGAAGGACACATTTCAATTGAAGTTACTATTAGGAAAGTCTACTGAATAAGGTAAAAATGTGATTATCTATTGTATACTTTGCAAGCAAAATTGTTTCACTAATTTTCTTGAAAATTTTTAGGAATTTGAGTCCCAGGTGGTAACCTGCATGGACCTCTCCAATGGATATGGTAAAGCCTTGAGCCGCCATAGCAAGGTGAGTTGACCTAATCTTCTTTGTTGTATGTGAAGTTATAAGATTCTTGTGATCTGTTTATAGATTTTTCCCTGAACATATATAGATGTTTTACGTCCTTATGCAGCATAAATTAAGTGAAGAATGAATTTTGGGATATTTGGAAATTTAATTCATGGATTTAATGTGTTTGTAGCGGCCGAATCTGATATTCAGCTTATATTGACAACTCCAATGGGGAAGGGACTTTAAATAGAATCATGTGCAAGCCTAGGTGCCTATCTTTACTAAGTCTCAGCGAAGTTTCATAGACAAGAAAGAAAAACAATACGTAAGAAGGAAATAGATTTTGGGTTTTTGAAAAAAAAAATCCCCCATATCTTTCTTCATCTCTTTGACAATTTGTAATACCTTTCTCTTGGTTTCATGTCCCTTCTCATTTCTGTTTTCCCCCTCTTAAGGTGTCCCTACTTATTTAATGTCCTAAATGTGCATACATCAATTGAATAGTGAACCCTAATTATTTTGTACCAAAAAAAAAAAAAAAAGTGAACCCTAATTATTAAAGTGGTCTGTGTAAAATGCAAATTTATTTTCTAAAACCAGAACAAAATAACTCTAAAAAGCTCTCATTATATTTATTTTTGTAGAAATTGAAAATGAGATAAACATTAAAGAAGAAGACTAGATGGTCAATGGTTCAAGAGCATCATTTGAAATTTTTTCCATTAAGCATGGCAAGATTATAATACGGCAACACTGAATTATTTTAAAGGTTAAATCCACCATAATGGAGAGCCACACACCTAAAATAGAAAACTTTAACATACTCCATATTAGAATTGAGGACTGAATACCTTGAAACTCTTTTATTTTGTCTTTTTAAGACTCTGGTTTGATTAAATCATTGTCTAGATTGGATAAGATGGTAATTCTATAGTGTTGTTAATCTTGTTATTTAATCTGGTTTCGCTAGAATCATCGTACCTGTTGTATTATTTTTAATATAATAAAATAATAAACGTTTCATTTAAAATTGGATTTATAAGTGCGGAAACTTTCCTTTGTTTATTTTAGGAAAGTGTGTTATATAGTCCCATATTGGAAACCGAGATGTCGGAATCCAAGTTAATTAATAGGTACTGCCTATTAACTTTGATTTAATATCAAAAGACATGCCAATGCGTGTGCAGTGTACGAGCGAGGACGGTGTACCATCCGAGCGCGCACGCGTGGCGATGGGCTGTTTAGGCGTTTTTGGCGCACGCACTTAGCACACTTTGAGCGAGATCAGATCTGAACCGTCTATTTTGATCAACGGCAGATCTAGGGCGATGGAAGTAGATCCATAAATGTCATCTTGATGGTTCAATCTGGACCGTTAGATCGTGCGGCCGAACGATCCAACGGCTCAGATCTGAACGTTGGCATTTGTATCCCTACAGAGAGGTGCACCCATACGAACAGAGTCATGAACTGTTCAGTAGAGGCACCTCAATGCCTATAAATCCCCTCTAGTTTCTCAACAGCAGGAGAGAAGAAAATCCGAAGTTTTCTCTGGTTCGAGTTTTGTCTGTGCTTTGCAAAACTCGGGAAACAACCTTGAGTTTGGGCTTCTTTGTATCCTGGGAAACGGTTCGCTGGTACCTCATAGCACCTTCCGTGAGGGGCGAATTACGTCTTAAGGACAACGATATAGTAACGTGCCTAGAAGCTTCAGCTGTCATACTGTTATCTCGTGCTCCTGATTACACCAGGTTTTATTTTTCCAACAGTACCTTGCAAAAAAATAGAGTTCATGGAAACAACATGAAAGAACATACAAATGAATTCCTTATTATAAAGTGCTACTGCAATTGAAGTGAATGGGCACTAGGGAGTGCCAAGAGAGAACATATCTTTTGGAAATACAACCCTGCCTCCTTTGCTACTAGGGATGGTTGTTTGCATGGTATTTGTATATATATATATATATATATATATATATATATTCAGGTAATAGTAATTTAAAATTTTATCGCTCAAAATTTCACCTTTTTTTGGCTTGTTGTAAGGGTAGTTGTGTTCTATTAGTCAGTACTGTTGCATTTTTCTTAGGTTAGTCTTATTTCTTGAACATGAAACTGAGGAGGGTTATTTTTTCAGTGTGATTTATCCCATTTTCATGTGTTGTCTCCTTTATGTTTGGAAAGCAAAATCATCTACTTATGTTTCTATTAAGAAAGAATCCTTAACTCAATGGGGCAGAACACCTCGAATTATCTAGGGTAATAGTGTTGGTTCAAGTCCAATAGGTTTCAAACATTTTTCTAACATGTAGTTTAAGGTGAAATATTTTACAGAGTATTTAAACTATTGTAGATTACAGGATCTGGTTCTTTTGTTGTTACTAGTCAAGTTTTAAATGATTTAGCAACATATAGTGGAATTGAGGAAAGTATATGAGTTGGAGATACAAACTTATGATTCCCTAAAAACATGATTCCTTTGTTGACCGTAAGGAGTTGGAGTTGCAAAGTGCCCTCTAAAAGAATGATAAAATGCTTTGGATTACCAACACTTTGAATTTTCTTGAAGTGATTAAAGTAGAGAAAAATTAGGTATTAGGTATAAGAGGTTGCTTTATTTCCAAATGTATTCAACATTTAAGGGTTAATGTCATTTGACTCTAATGAGGGTAATATGATCATTTTACTTATGATTTAATAGAATCTTGGATAAAATGTTAAGAGCGTGTAACTTGTAATTTTGAAAGCGTGCATTCTATAATTTAGGGCACTAAAACGTACAACCTAAAGTTTTAGCTCCACTAAAACGTGCAACCATTCAAAAACTCTATTTTTTTCCAAAAGATTTTATATTTATGTTGCACTTTTATTTAAACTACAATGTTACTTTATGGATTATCTGAATTGGAGTTGTACTATCAAACATTTTTTTTTTGTCTAACTTTTTAAAGCTAAGGCATGTTACCCTTTCTTGATTTTTGTGACACTGTCAATTAAAAATAATTCTTCTACTTGATTGCTGATGTAATCATTGATGTTCCAACCCGAATGGTTGTTTTATGTTTACAACTTTTTGTAATGAGAACCTTTTTCATTACAAAAACAAGCACCTCACTGCACACTCTCTATATATATATATATATATATATATATATTATCAGCTGGATGCTATTGAAGAGAGCTTGTATTGCTCTCCCACAATTCCATTTTCACGGTAGATGCTGCTCTCATTTCGCAGGAATCGTTAATCTAATTGATTCTTTTCCTAAAATTGCCTTTAATTGTTAAATTACAATATTGCACCTATCACAAAAAAAGTATTTGTGAGCAATCAATGGCTGTTTTATGTTTACAAATTTTTGTAATTGAGAACCTTTTTCATTAGAAAAAGAAGCACCCCCACTACACACTTGATATATATATATATATATATATATATATATATATTAGCTAGATGCTATTGGAGAGAGCTTGTATTCCTCTCCCACAACCCCATGTTCACGGTATATGTTGCTCCCTTTTTGTTTACCGTTAATCACTAATTTAGTTGATTATTTTTCTGAAATGCCTTAAGTTTTTTTTTTTTTTTTTTTTTTTTTTTTTTTTTTTGAAGAAGAAAAATATTTGTGAGCAATAAAAAAAATGTCATGTTTGATATTTTTCCTTTCTTTTTTCAAAACCACGGCAACGTGTATATTAGAATATTGTCATATTTGATGTTGTTGTTGTATATTTTTATCTTGTTGGAAGGGCTGAAATTTGCTCAAACCTTGGGTTTACAACTCTAGTATTGGAATCAAATGGTTCAAAAGCAATTAACTAGTTGCTTTATTCTAAGGTGGATGGTAGTTGTAGGTGTTGGAGGAGTGGTTCTTCTTTCTTTGTTTTTTTTTTTTTCTCTTCTTTTCTTTTCTTCTTTTTTTTCTTTTTCCAATGTTTACCAAGCTAAGTTTCGCACACCTTGACTATATCTTCAAAAGGCTAGCTTTTAGACATAACTTAGATATAAGTGCTAGAGTTATTTTAAAGGTATGGAACAGTGCACCCTAAGTCCCGAGTGGTGGTGCATCATATTTTCAGAGATGCCAATCATGTCATCGATGAAATGCTCCTTCCACATGAGGAGATGGCATTCTATCAAGATCCCCCAAATCAGCAAGTTGAGAGCAAATTTGTGTCAACGCTTAATGCTCCTAGTATTGGTGCTTAGTCTTTTTCTTTGGGCCGACGGAGATATATATATATATATATATATACTGGAAATTAGTGCATGGAGTAATTTTCGGAGGCCACAGTATTCTAACGCAAACTACATCAAATTGTTGTAGTTCAGTATCAAAACTGGCTAAAGCGTACTTCTTCTTCCTTTATTTATTTCTTTGTTTTAACTTTCTCAAAACCTTGGAGGATTGCCTCCTGTTATATCAAATTTGTACAAACACTACCTTGGATGCACCAGAGATCAAGCTGAGTACAAGTGAATCAAATCAATGGAATAAACCCAGGGAAATCATTAAAGACTTGAATCAAGGCCCTAGCCTCGGGATGATAGATAGTTCGACCTTGGTCTTCCCTCTTTACACTAGGGGATCGACATCAGTCTCCAGGAGGCAATCAAGTAAATGGGACAAGGGGGCTCGACCCTTGGCCTCAAAAATGTAAAGGCAAGAAAAGCTTTGCTCGTCAAGGACTGGAGCTCCATACCTGCCAGAAGATACATTGACCAAAACTTGGGTACATAGACAAAGAGCTGTCATGTCAGCCCTCACTACCATGCTAGTGTCAGGGCTAAACTCGTTGAGACGATTATATCCCTACTAACCATGTGTCGATCTTGGAGGAGATCTATACCACCTTAGACAATCCAATTGTCTTGAAGAGTTAGACTCAACTAGAAATACCTTTCACCTATCACGGTTTCTAGTAATACTCAATGTTACTCCATGTATTCTACTTGTCAAGCTTTCTAATTTGATAGATTAAGCCCCCAACCTCGGGCAGAGTTTTTCCTATATCTAACTTGACTTTTGGATGTAGTTGACCAATCCTAGAGTTGGCGCGCACTGTTCTCTCTTATGAACATTGTAGAACCAGATCAGTGTGATTGATCACGGTTCACTTGGAGGTATTAGATTTGAACACAACAACTCCCAATAAAAATAGCCAAAGTTCAATTGAAATGAGAAGAACATGAGATAATTTCATTTGTTGATGATCTTGTCAACCCCAAGTGTTAATTTTGAATTCCACATTGCCAACAGATCATCCACCGTGGAAGATTTCACATATTGTCAATGATACCAAGACCCTGGCCTCTGAATTAATTGAAGGTCTTGTCCTTACACATGCGCTCCGTGAGGCAAATTTTGTTGCAGACAAATTGTCAAAGATGCGACGTTCTCACAGGACTGCTTTCTTCCTCTATTTCTATCCCCTCCCCTTCTCGCTATGGAAAAAAGAAAGAAAGAAAGAACGAAAGAAAGAAAAAAATCACCTTACTATTCCTAGAGGTTTTACTCTTAATATATAAAGTAGCTCTCTACCCGGAAAGAAAGAGAAAAATCTGCAAGCGTTGAGGTCTTGCCACAGTTGTAACTCACCAAAGTAGCTTCAGATCAAGAGTAACCTTTGAGAAATATCCTTGTTATTAATGCATGTTATCTCTTAGATTTCATGGAGGAAATAAGAATGTTCTATTGGGTTTTAATCAGAAGGATACTTCATATTAAAGTCTAGCACAGTGAACTAACGAGGTAAGTTAAAGTATTTCCTATGGCCAAGTTCAAGCATTTCCATTTTACACCGTTACCTATGGCCAACCATAAAAATGCACTGTTTAATTTTCAAAAATTTCCCTTTAAAAGAGGTTGATCTCTTTCTCTCTCCTGATTATCTAAGCTTGAACGGGGTATTGTATAACAAAGCGTGAGATCCTAAGTTACACTTCTCACATTTTTTTTTTGTACAATTTACATGGGGTGTGTTTTGTTTTTTCACTATTTTTTCTTAAAAAATTTGAATGGTTCCTATTAAACCCCAGTATGATCTAATGAATGCAGTTGTGGGGTTAACGTGAACTTGCAAAACTAGTCCACCTGAGATTATAAATACCTACATCATTCAAAAGACACAAAAAGAATTTGGAGGGATATACTGGAAGAGTATGGCATAATCATTGTCTCCCAAAAATTCAAACGTAATTATTTATCACAATTGATTTTTCCAGTCTAAACTGGATGATACTTCACCATCATGCATGGCTTCTAACTTGTCTTGTAAGAAGTTGATAGGGACTCCAGAAGGCTGATAATACTACTTATGAAATGATAGCTTGTTTTGTGTTTCTTTATCTTATGGTGTGATGACAATTTAGAGGAAGGATCATGGTGAGAAAATATATGTATATAAATATTTTTAAGTTGAGTTTTGTCTTAGGCCAGTTTATGCACAACTTAATTACATCTTCAGAATAGTAAACTTTTATATATAATTTAAATATAAGATATCACTTTATTTATGATTTGGAAGAGAATCAAATTCATGACTTCGTACTATGAGGCGTTGGTCTTTTTCTAATTGAGCAACTAGTGAAAAAATAAAATTCCTCCTTTACAACTAGCAATCTTGATTCAAAAACAACTTCTTCATAAGGAGGTTGAGCTACTCATTTAAATCCTTCCCAAACAATGTACTACTAAAAACTTTGTACAATGATTATATCCTTTAATGGAATGAATATTTTATTATTATTATTTTTTCATCTGTAGACCAGTCCAAGCAGGTGAGATCCTTAAGAAGGCAACCCAATATAATAAATTTTGTGTCTCTTTTGCCTATTGTTGGAGAAATGTCATGTCAGTATTGCCAAATTAACCTCTATTGATTTATATTGATAATAAATACAAAGTAATAATAACTATATTGAGTTGTATGTGTTTAGTTCAATATGAGAGCAAATGGATCAAATCCAACTTAACACTAGATGCCCAAGCCTAAATCAAGGCTAAGATCAACTAAGATGGATATGAAGTTTAAGTCAAAATGACCACAAAGAATGGAGTATAAGAAGACTCAAGAATATTAATGAAAATCAACTCAAGCAAAAAGACTAAGCACATTTAGGACCTAGAACACATCCTTGGATATACAAATGTAATTGCATTCATTGGCATCAAAATCATATGTATCATCATGTCCTTAGATTGACCAAGAACATAGTTGGAGAGTGTGTGCAAATGTAGGGTTGGCCAAGAGGACCTAAAACTCCTTCAATTCTACATTGTGGTCCAGATGGCACACTGTCTTAGGAGACGGAGCACCAAACAACATGCCCTGTGATTGTATATCAAAATATACAATCACAATACACTGTTTGAGCAGACGGCAAACTATCTGACCAAACGGTGTGCCATCTATATTAGACGATCATCCATTTGAGAACCTAAAGCCTAGCGACTATCTCCAATGGCTATTTTTTGAAGTGGTGGTGCACCGTCTAAGCCAAAATTTGATTCTTAATTCTAGTCATTGGGGGATTGAATCAAGCAATTAAATGTCGTCTTTATAAGCCCAACCACCTCTATTTGAGAGCCTCTACTTTGTTTGTTGAATACTCATTCTCTAATTACTCTCAAACTCTTAAATTGTTGAAGACTTCCTTGTTCTTACCTCTCGAACTCATTCTACCCTTAAAGAACATACCAAGTTGTTCACGCAAGCTTATTGGAGCCAAACATGAGATGATTGAAGGCATATTGGGCATATAAATGTATGCACTACATTCATTGGAGTATACATTCTCACTTGCATCACATTCAGACAAGGGATAAAGCTTCACACCCCTTGTTAGGTGATATCTCAGTATATCTTTGTAACTTGTTATTTCAATTATAGTCTAGGAAGAGTATGATTTGTTAAAGGGTGTTCTTACCTTATGATGAGCAAAGAAAGGGTCCTCTCTTGCCCCCTTTAGAACAAAGATTGCAAGGGGTGCTCTTACCCTTAACCAACAAGATTTGTAAGGGTTTGATTCTCTACCCATTATATTCAAAGAAAATCACTAATAGAAATCTCTCTTGAGGCCAAGAGAGGAGTGGACATAGAGTTGTAAAGTCAAACAATTATAAATCCTTAAATTATAATTGATAGCAATTGTTTATTTTCATTTAATTTATTAATTAATCTTGAATTTACAACTAAACTGAAAAATTAGGCTAATTCAGTAGTTGCAACCTATGCAACCTATTCACTCCCCCTCTAGGTTGCATTAGCACCTATGTCTATAGGATATAAATAATTTTTAAGAATTGAATGAATGATTTTGGGTTAACCAAAAAGTAAAAATAAAATAAACAAAAATGAACGATTCCATTACCTTCATTGTAAGTGATCTTCAAGAAGGATTTATATACCGATGTTGTCATCTATTGTATACATTGAAATGAAACAATCTACATACTAAGGAATATTTACACAATAGTTACATGCCATGGGCCTGGGAGTGGAAGACGGGGTGAAGGGGGGGGAGGTTTGGAGAGACGGAGGTTTGAATCCAAGACTTCCTTGGTCTTATTGCTTCTACATAAAAGGTTGCCACCATTGTGCTAAAAGCATGTCCACACTATGCTTGGAAGATGAGAAGTCACCTTATCATTGTTAATATCAAATAATTATATGTATG
Organism: Hakea prostrata; assembly: GCF_041222555.1. Taxonomy (NCBI): domain Eukaryota; kingdom Viridiplantae; phylum Streptophyta; class Magnoliopsida; order Proteales; family Proteaceae; genus Hakea; species Hakea prostrata. The sequence goes on along the minus strand of NC_142608.1, from coordinate 50,708,082 downwards.
AAATTAAAAGGCTAAGTTGGTCAGTTGACAATGACCAACACCTCTTAATGAAAAAGGTTATAGGTTTAATTATTCATGTGATATATTTAAATTATATATAAAAACTATTCTTGAGAATGTAGTTTAAGTGCATGTAAACCGACTTAGATGAACCTCAAATCCATAAAGAAAATTAATAATTATATTTAAAGACAAGAAAAAAGGAAAGTAAAAATGCGAGTTAAGTTTGATGAGATCAATTAAAATTTACTTAATACCCAAACATAACACAAAGATTTCTTTTTCGCAACTGGATCGAATACTTCCTATAAAAGGCATCTTTAATATAAAAGCTTTTCACTAAGCAGAATAAAGTGGGTTTTTGAAGGTCTTAACTTTTTTATTTGACAAAAAAGTATCAATTTGATGCCATTAGAATCATAGTCTTAAACTTTCTTGTGACAAACCACAAAAGAAAAAAAAATTCCTTTATCAATTTATCACATAGATTAAAGAATATTCTACAAAGTTGAAGGAAGAAAAGTTCTATATAACTATAAAAATTGTAAGATGATCGCGATAAGTATGTAAGAAAATGGTAGATGTGCTTCTAGCACAATATAGGTGATATTTTACATAGAGATAGTAAGATGAAGGAGATTTTAAGTTTGAAACTCTTTCTCTTCACATTTTTCTCTCCTCCCTCTCATCATTTGGGCCTATGGGCCTCCAGTCCTTGTGATTGATCCTAATGGATGTATATTGATACGGAGAAAATAAAACCAACCCTCACTTGGTTCGACTCCCCGGTCCGGGTCGCTGCCCGGCGGCCGTCGGGTGCGGGACTACTCCCCGCCGCCCTATCCGTGCTCGGTGGTTAATCACCTAAGGCGCTGCTATTTGGGGCTCTGCTTTTATGGATAACTACCATATAAGTCGTATCATCAGAGTCATCTACTAGTCCACCTGTGGTCTATCCTCACGGTCTATCGTTGGATCCACCTTCCGGGGCTCATGCATCCACGGGGTTCGGTACATTCTATATAGACATCACCTCCCCGGTAGGGGGGCGCCTCTGTTTACATCGTCGTTTCTCGTTATTCATTCATTGCTCGTCTTTAGAATGCGTTTGTGATTAAATTCATCACGACTTAGCCTTCGGGGTGGCTCCCGTCCCGGGCCCGCTTCGTTTTTGCGGGTCTTTCGGGGATATGGGCTGGCTTTTTGCTCATCATATATAAAAGAAGATTGATTTGACTTACAATCAAAAGAAAGCTCAGTTGAGAATAACCAACACCTCCCAATGAGGAGATTAGGGTTTGATCCTCAGTGATAGTATATGTTTAGTTGACTTAGCAATAACCACCACCTCCAAGCGGGAAGGTCAGGGTTCGATTATCCGTGATGGCATATGTAAGGTCAGCCTAGTAAGCAATATCCAATAGCTCCCAGTGGGGAGGTCAGGGTTTGATCCCCTTGATGGTATATGTAAGGTCAACTCAGTTAAATAAACTATCAAATTATTGATTGTTAGTTTCCGTAATTGATAATCATATTTTTCAAAAAAATGTTTAACCTAATTGTTTTTCCATAGTTTGGCCAATTGGCTATGAATAATTGACGTGATTTAGGGTGAGTTCAAGCTATTAATTAGGATTAGATGGTTCAACTTTAGTGAGGGTCAAAATGTCAGTTAATGAGATACCATTTAAAAGTTAAAAACATTACATTTTTTTTTAAACAAAAAGAAATATTTTACTCTAACTAACTAGATATTATCCAATCCAATAAGCCATTTATCCGAATCTAAAATCCAATTGCTTATCGGATGGATACAAATACTTTTCAACAAGAAAAATTCCAGATTTGAACACCCTCAGACAAATATGAATGTGAATTCCGATACGGATTTCAACTGTCCATTTATAAGTCTAAGCTCAGTTAACAGTAATCAACACCTCCCATTGGGAAGATCAGGATTTGATCCTCCCTCATGGTAAAATATAATTGTCCCCAACTTTTGTTCTTACTAAACTAATATAAAACACCATTAGAGAAAGGAGAAAAAAAGAGGTTAACATACACCTAAAATACCATAGAAAAACTGGTCCACAGCCCAAAAAAGTCCACACAGGGAAATTAGACCTAAATTAAACATTATACGCAGGGTCAAGGGTGTGTAACCGGCATAGCCCAAGAAGTCCGTACTCAATTAAAAGATAATTAATCTCTGTTTTAACGAAGTGTGAGTTTTCTTTTTTTTTTTTTTGGTTGTGAACCCTGGTTTTCAAGGCTTTACCCTGACTAATCTGGTGTTCGACCCGGGCTGCACACCTGGCTATGGTGGGTGAGTCTCCCAGCGGAAATTTTTTGCATCCACAAGGTTTCGATACGGGAACCTTGCTTAAGTGGATCAAGCTTCTTACCACTTGGACCAACCCTCGTTGGTCGAAGTGTGAGTTTTCTAATAAGGGTTCTCTGGTAATTTTTGGAAATTCCTTTTGAAAACAAATCAAAGATTGACTTGATTTTCTGTGCAAATCAAAGACGGTTGGAATTTTGATCGATATACCTATAGCTTTTATAGAAAAGAGATGAACAGGTGTAGAATCTATTCCAACATTTGAATCCATAGAAGGTCACTTTATAGTGGGCCTGACCAGTCTAATGCACCAATCAACTACTAGGTTGGCCCAAAGCAGCCCAAGGTTTACCTGGTTTGGAGATTGGACCAAATGCTTGATGAAGTTGGGCCCAACACATTAATAGTCAGTTTTTAAGGAAAGAACATTTGAGGCACCTCAGAAGCCTCCATGAAGGGTGCATTTCCGCTGAGTCCGGTTTTGAGGGTAGTGTATAATTTCTATTTCTACATTCAGTGAGGTCCCATTTTATTAGTTTTCAGAGACGAAATCTCTACCTCCTATAGGTAGACCTGTAAACGGATCAAATTCGGCATCTGAAATCGAATCCGAAACTTTTATCAAATATCCGATAATAATCCGATCCGATAAACTATCCGATTATTGATTGATGATTGTCACTTTTTAATATTCTTTATTATAAATTTTTAATTTCCAATTACCGAATATCGATTTCCGAATCCGATTATCATCCATTTTTAAAGAAAAAATGTTAAATACTTTACTCTATTCGGATAAATTTTTATTTGGATATTATCCGATCCAATAAGCAATTATTCGAATCCGAATCCGGTTGCTTAGCGGATGGATACAAATACCCTTAAACGAATACGAATGCAAATTCGGCTATCCATTTACCGGTCTACCTATAGGCAGCTGTTGGCCTTTTGCCAACTAAGCAACAAAGGAAAAATATTTTCTAGGTGATTGGGGAAGGTACATTATTCTACCAAAAAATGGGGAAGGGTGTCTATGAATATGGGTGGGCCGACCAGAATAGCAGAGACTTCACTGAAACCCAAAATCGGCCCAGCCCAGCCCAGGACAATGAGCAGCAAAACTCGTTTACGCCATAAGTGGACCCACAGCAGCCACAGACGAAAATGTAGAGCTGATGATGAGAAGAGATGCTTTAACAAGCTGCAATCCATTTAATCAAATTCATGTTTCTTCTAAGAAAGTGTTTAGAGGTTTCCAATGGAATCCTTTGGATTTGCTAATTTTTCAACAAGTGGACCCCACAGCAGCCACAGACGAAAAAGTAGAGCTGATAATGAGAAGGGATGCTTTAACAAGTTGCAATCCATTTAGTCAAATTCATGTTTCTTCTAAGAAAGTGTTTAGAGATTTCCAATGGAATCCTTTGGATTTGCTAATTTTTCAATAAATCAAAAGATTTCACTGGTTGAAGCTTCACTTCAGATCTAGAGGAAAGATTAGTATATCATTATGCATAGAATCTATTCAACGTGGGGATACAAAATATAGACGGATAAGATATCGGGCTTGTATTGATTGAAGTTTAAAACTGATACGTATCGGACTTTGGATGGTTCAGAATGTGAGAGCTTTAAACTCTTTTAGACCGTGTGAACCTGTTCAGGGAATCGAACTGTCACAAATTTCCGAACTGTTTTAAAAATGACCAGTTTTGGATCGGTCCGGTCTACCTTAATGAACCAAACCGGTGTAGGAAAATCTTGAAAATCACAACACACATGGGAGAGAGACTCTAAGCCTATTTGGTTACATAAATCCAGAGATTTCAAATCTTTGGATTCACAAATGAGAGATTTATACCTGTTTGGTTGTATGAATTCCTAGATTTATAAAAATGCTAAACATTTGAACCATGACTCTATAGAATTTTTTTCAAGATGAATTTACAGATTTCATTTCAAATATTCAGGCTAACTAAACAGTTAATTTTATGAACCATGACTCCATAAATTTGAAATCTCTAAATTTTTTAAATCTCCAAACTCAAATAACCAAACAGGCCCTAAAGGAATTTGGCACATGTGATAGAGGTGATGATTCCTCGGGTGCCAACAGTACTGGTAAATTAAATTTTATGAACGAGTCGAGATCACTCCCAGTCCGGATCAGCTCCTCATCAGAGAAAAACTATATGCTGGTTGGCAATTTTGAGACACACAGCAATATTGGAGTCCGCCAAAAATTTTTACCTTTGTTTTGCTTTTAATATGTGTAGGTAGGTTTTATCCTTCATTGGTGGTTCAATATCGTTTGGGTGCACATTGTATTAGAATAGGTTTAACGAAATATCTTTCTCAATCTATTGTTGATGAGAGAGAGTTGTTTTATATCATATGAGTGATTACAATTAAGAACATTACATAAAAGACATGGGTAAAATAGACATTTTATCTAATACCCTCCCGCAAAGTCAAGGGTCCTGAAAGGAGCCTGAGTTTGGAACGAAGTTGCTGAAAGCGAGACACGGACAATCCCTTTGTAAGAATGTCGGCAAGCTGCTCATGTGTAGACAAGTAGCGAACATGAAGACCCCCATTGGCAACTTTGTCACGAACAAAGTGAAAATCTATTTCAATGTGCTTGGTATGAGCATGAAACATCGGGTTAGCAGAGAGATAGGTAGCACCGATATTATCGCACCAAAGAGTGGGTGTAGAAGAGGATGCAAGACCTAGTTCGATAAGAAGCGATTGCACCCATGTTAACTCAGTAGTTGCCAACGCAAGAGCCCGATATTCACTTTCTGTACTTGAGCGAGCAACAGTGGTTTGTTTGCGAGACTGCCAAGAGATGAGATTGTCACCCAAAAATATCAAGAACCCTCCCGTAGACTTACGATCATCTGGGCAACCGGCCCAATCTGCATCAGTGTAAGCCATGAGACCACGAGTGGAAGAGGGAGTGAGATGTAACCCATAGAGTATAGTTCCCTTGAGATATCTTAACAACCTCTTCAGAGCTGCCCAATGTAAATCAGTCGGAGAAGCCAAAAACTGACACAATTTGTTGACGGAGAATGCTATATCGGGACGAGTCAAGGTCACATATTGTAAAGCTCCAACAATACTTCGATAAAGAGTGGGATCAGGGAGTATTTGACCACCCTCCTTTGATAAAGTTGAAGAGGGAGAAAAAGGAGTTGATATTGGTTTAGCGCCAGTCATACCAGCCCGATCAAGTAAAGTACAAATATATCTTTGTTGGGAGAGAAGTAACCCTGTAGGAAGTGTAATGAGTTCTATCCCCAAGAAAAACCGTGCCGGTCCAAGATCCTTTAGAGCAAACTCAGATGCCAAAGTGTGCATAAGATGAGAAATAGCCGGATGAGACGGTCCAGTGATGAGAATGTCATCAACATAAACAAGAATGAAGAGCGGACCATCATCATGATGACGAAAAAATAATGAAGAATCAGTCTTAGACCCCATAAACCCAAGGCTAAGCAAAAAGGTACTCAAACGATGAAACCATGCCCTCGGTGCTTGTTTGAGCCCATATAAGGAGCGCTGAAGTTTGCAAACATGACCCGGAAAATTACAATCAACATAACCTGGCGGTTGATGCATATAAACATCCTCAGTGATAGAACCATGCAAGAATGCATTATTGACATCAAGCTGTCGAATGGGCCAATGAGAAGAGACAGCTAAGGCAAGAAGAATGCGAATAGTGGTCGGTTTAACCACAAGACTAAACGTTTCATCATAATCTAAACCATATTCTTGAGTGTAGCCTTTAGCAACAAGACGGGCTTTGTGACGCTCAATGGTACCATCGGAGCGACGCTTAATTCTAAAAAGCCACTTGCAACCAATGATATTACCCATAGGGGGAGGAAGAGTTAATACCCAAGTCTTGTTAATAATAAGGGCATTAAACTCGGCGTCCATAGCTTGACGCCAAACAAGATGCTTCGAAGCATGAGAGTAACATGTCGGTTCAACATCAACTTGACATGTGCTAATGAGAGCCATGGGAATAGGATGTTTTGTTGCAAGAAGACTAAAAACTTTCTTGGGAACCCGAATCCCAGCCTGTGAACGGGTCAGCATAGGATGTGTGCGTGAAGAAATAGGATCATTTGATGGTGCATTAGAAGGGTTATTTGATGGTGCATGAGGTACAGCTGAAGGTGAGTCATGGAGTACACACTCATTTTGTGACAAAGGCCCAGCACCCAAAATACAAGGTAAGGAAGAGGAAGCTATTTCCAAAGTCCCTGTAGTGAAAGGCCCAGATGGTCCATGATAGTCATGAGGCCCAACAGATATGGGTAAACCATTATCCATATCTAATGAAAAATTAATAGACTTATCAAAATGTCCAAGTCCATTACTTACATGCCCAGAATTATCAAAATGTCCAAGCCCATTAGTTACAGGCCCAAAATGAGGACAATGTTCAAGTCCATTAGGTACAATACCAGTAATGTTAACAACAGAATTATCTTGTGCTTGTGACTCACTGCCTTGAGTCTGAGATCCATGCGACCTAATAACAGAATTTTCTTGAGCTTGTGACCCACGTCCTTGATGCTGAGATCCATGAGACCTAATAACAGAATTTTCAGGAGCTTGTGACCCACTTCTTGGAATCTGAGAGCCATGAGACATTGACAGTGAAGATGAAGGAGATTCAGCATCTTGAAAAACAACAAGAGGCACCGCCGGCCATAAAGAACATTCTTGAGCCTCTTGACTGGAAGAAGAGGATGATAATGACCTATTTGCTTTCATAGGAAAGATCATTTCATCAAACATAACATGGCGAGATATGATTATCTTTTGTGTGAGAGGGTTATAACATCGATAACCATGATGATTTGCACTATATCCAACAAAAATGCAAGAGGCAGACCTATACTCAATTTTGTGTTTATTGTAAGGTCTTAACAGGGGAAAGCACCTACAGCCAAAGACCTTCAAGAAAAGATAATCGGGTGGACGATTATGCACCCGAAAATAAGGAGAGTCATATCCAAGAACTGCTGTGGGAAGACGATTCATCAAGTAGACAGCAGTAGAAAATGCTTCAGACCAAAAATCTAAAGATAATCCAGAGTGGGCAAGTAATGACAAACCAACATCCACAATCTGACGGTGTCTGCGTTCAACTCGTCCATTTTGTTGAGATGTATGAGGGCAGGATAATCTATGTCCAATACCACAATTTCTGAGAAATTTGGAAAAACTTTGAAATTCCCCTCCCCAATCAGATTGGAAATATTTAATGGTGGAAGTAAATTGGTTCTCAACAAACACTTTAAAAATTTGAAAAACAGAAAATGCCTCAGATTTATTAGAAAGTGTATACAACCATGTATAACGAGTGAAGTCATCTACAAATGAGATATAATAGCGATGACCCTCATGAGAAGGAACAAAAGAGGGACCCCAAAGATCAGAATACACAATTTGTAGAGGAGCTGTAGTATGAGTATGACAAGTACGAAAAGGTAAACAATGAAATTTGCCTAACTGACAAGGGGTACAAAGGGAACTATCCTTGCTACCAACAGTAGGAAGAGAAAAACGTTTTATTATACGACTGACCATAGGAGAAGCAGCATGCCCAAGTCGAAGATGCCAAATTGCAGGTGAAGCAGAAACAGCTGACAAAGCCATGGGAGAGGATGATGAAGATGGAAATTTGTAAATGCCATTGTCAAGAGGACCGGTCAGCAGGATACGCCCCGAGGAGAGATCCTTCACATGAAAACAAGAGGCATGAAATTCAAGATAAACAGCATTATCTGCAGTAAATTTACTCACAGACAGAAGATTAGCAGAAATAGTAGGCACATGTAAGACATGATTAAGAGCAAAAGAGTTGTGAGAACAATGAAGAGTAGTATTGCCACAATGTTTAATTTCCAAACCTGAACCATCACCAATTTTGACAATCTCTGAGCCATTGTATTCTGAAGCACTGCTCAAGGAACTCAGATCAGAGGTAATATGATGAGATGCCCCTGAATCTGGAACCCAAGATGATGATTGAGCAAAATTTGCCTGTGGGGAAGATGCAGCAAATGATTGAAGCTGATAACAAAACCGAGCAGAGTGTCCGGAGCGATTGCAAAGCTGACAAATAGAAGGTCTTGAAAAATTTTGATGAGGTCTTGAAAAATGTTGATTATCTCCCCGAAAGCTACCTCTAACAGAAGATCGATTACCAGAAAAATTTTGAGGTCTGAGAGCACTGAAATTCTGAGATCGAGTACCACCTCTATATGCCCGGTACCCAGAAGCATAAGCAGGTCGTGTCCTAGAACCAGATTCTTGATCAGTCCTGTAACCCAAAGCTGAAGAAGAGGCTAATTGAGCAGTAACATTAGTGAGATCTTGAAGGGCAGTAACCATACGAAGTTCCTCACACAGCAAAAGTCCATGAAGATCAGACATGGAAACTGGAGTTTCTCTAGTTATCACAGAGGTAACAAAAGCACTATATTCAGATCCAAGACCTCCAAGAACATAGAGAACAAGATCAGAATCAGAGATCGGTTGATTCGCTAGGGAAAGTGCATCAGAGAGTTTCTTTACCCGCAACAAATAAGCAGAGATGGAATCTGCACCCTTCTTGATCGAGTGTAACTGCATCCGAAGTTGCATTATTCGAGCCTGTGAAGCAGAGGCATATGTGGACTCAAGAGTCTTCCATACCTTGAATGCTGTAGAATATCCAACAACCTGGGAATGAACTTCTTCAGTAAGAGACGTTAAAATCCAACTTAACAAGATTTGATCCTGTCGTTGCCAAGCAAAATACGCAGGATTTTGCGATGAATTGAACACTGAAGTCGATCCAGAAGGTTCAAGAAAAGGGGCAGGGCAAGGGAATGAACCATCAAGATATTTCAAAAGATCAAAACTCTTTAGTAGAGGCATGAACTGAGACCTCCAAACAAGGTAATTTGTTGCAGAGAGTTTAATCGACAAGAAGTGGTGTATATTTGAGAAATTCAACTGTGGAAAAACATCAGACGAGGTAGAATCCGAAGCAACCGAATCAGACGCCATAGCAGCAAAACAAAATTTAGATCACAACCGCAAGAGAACTGATCACAACTGCAAGAGATGAGAAACCAGAAAAAGGCGACAAGAAACAGATCGAACACCAGAGACACAATCAACCAAGAGACAGAGACACAATCGTAAAAAAAAAAACAGAGACACGATCGCAATAGATCAGATCTGAAGAAACTTCACCAAGAAACATCAAGAATCATCACAAAACATCATGAAGATCCATCACCAAACTACTTAGAGCAACCAATCAAACAGCAGAAACTTCAAAATTGGAGCACAAAAATCTGCAGATCGCACACACCAGCACCAAACAAAGCTGAAACCAACAGCGCCAAACAGGTGATATTCTTCAGCACCAGAAGCTGGAACAAGAAAATCGCACATACGAGAGTAGAAATTGCAGAAATTGCACATACAAAACCACAGGGAGAAATTGCAGAAAACACGGTGAGGAGACCGAACCTGCACCTGATACCATATTAGAATAGGTTTAACGAAATATCTTTCTCAATCTATTGTTGATGAGAGAGAGTTGTTTTATATCATATGAGTGATTACAATTAAGAACATTACATAAAAGACATGGGTAAAATAGACATTTTATCTAATACATTGTTCTTCTATAATGGGGGAGCTGATCCAAACTCGTTATCTCTATCACACGAGAAATTCGAATCAACCCAAACAGATGAGAACAATGTAATTCCTTGATGGTTTTGAACTACATTGTAAGGAATGGATCCCACATGGGGCTCACTGAGATTTTTCTTTTGACTCTTTAAATATTTAGATATAAACCCCACCACCTTATTTCGTTGTTCAAAACCAATAAAAAAACCAACTTTTTTTTTCCTTACAAAAAAGACCCCCCCCCCCCCCCAAAGGGGTTTATCAAGAATTCGAATGACATGGGAGAACATTTACGTGATCTTCTGCTTCTCAACCACACAACAGGGATGAAATCTAAATCTGAATGCTGATAAATTAGATTAGAGGTGAGATCCTAGTGGGTTCACATAAATCTCACGTCCATTGTGTGATTGAGAAGCGTAACGGGAGCTTATTGTTTTTCCGTGATAAAGAAATGAACTAGACTGGCTTATCAGCACAGAGGCGTTTTCTCTTTATAAAGAATATTCCAAAAGAATTCAGAACTCTTAAGTTTAGATGATCATTGAGTTCAAGACTTGTTTATGTTCTAAAAGGCAAAACAGAATTTAAGTAAGCCAGTGAACTCTAAGATGACTAAACTCGTGGAACCAGCTTTCAGATTTGGCAACAGCCCAATAACTCGAGCCTCACTGCGGGGACCTGCATCTTTCCGAGTCTCTCCGCCACTGAACAAGAGTAAAACTCCTTCATCTTTGGCAGCAGTCCCAACTCCCTCTTTTATATGCGCCAAAAAAGTAGCAGCTTGGCCAGGATGGTTCTGGTAAGACTCCAGAAACCATGAATCCTCCTTGTCAACCTTTCCACAATCCCTACAAGAAACTAAATAAATCAATCTCAAGAGACAGAATGAACACCATGATAATAGCTGGCATGAATATTACAGATGAATAGACAATCTAAGCACAGCATTCTCGCAATCCTGTAAAACACAGTCTCATTTTAAGTTCTATAAAGCAACGAAGTTGAAGATCGAAGAAACCAAAAGATAAAGAAGAGAGAGGAGGAGAAGAATCAGAGGGATCACATTCAACACAACTACAGAGAAATGTAGACTGCTGCAGTTTGAGGCAAATAGGATTGGCTGAAGTTGAATTACTAATGAGGCCATAAAAGTAGAAGTGTAACATACCAAGTCATAGGCTTGCATCGCCAAGCCAACCTTTTCATCAGCGATCCTGATGTAGTGTTTTTGCTCATCAAGGGCATCATCTGATTAGAATCTTATAAGTGAAGTATCTGGTATGATATCACCAAACTGAACTCCTCTTTTTATATCTTCTATTTCTTGTTCACAACATAACTCATTTTTCCGCTGGCTTTCTGTTCATGTTAACAGGAAAACACAGTTTGCCTGGAGAATGAAATACTGTTCCAAAAGAGGGGGGAAAATAGCAAGCTATAAAAACAGATATCAGGATGGGTATTTCATATATGAAGTATCCGAACTTCAAAAGAATTTATTGGCTTTAACATCTAATGGCAACATGCTTCGACAATTTCTGATTCCCTAGATTGTTTGTGCATCTGAGAGCTTTAAAAACCCTAGAAAAATGACATGAATCCCTTCCAAACTAAATGGGAATAACAAAAATAATAAATAAAAAAACTCATTTTATACAATAATACCTTGCAAGCTTTTATCTAAATCACACATCAACGAATACTTTCTCTGCAATATAGTTGGCAATGATTCCAGACCTGAACAAAGAACAGTTATCACTCAAAAAGGCCCATCAGTGCATAGGAATCATAATCTTCAGAAATTCACTGCTAAACAACCATAAGATAAACGAACAAACTCATTTAAAGCTCCAAACCATTTGAAAAAAACGAATTATAGCATAAGAGAATAATCGGCCGAAAAAAAAGAAGCAAAAAAGAGGAGGAAGAATTTGAGCGGACAATGGGGCAGCAGGAGGAAGAAGAGGAAAATTGTCGGATGGATGCCAGTGAAGAGGAGTGAAGGTTTTGTGAGCACACGATTAGTTATTTGGCAAATTTGATTTTTGAATATTTAGCACACGATTTAATTAACTGTTTGAAAATTGTCGGCACACGATTAGTTATTTGGCAAATTTGATTTTTGAATATTTAGCACACGATTTACTGTTTGAAAATTGTTGGCACACGATTAGTTATTTGACAAATTTGATTTTTGAATATTTAGCACACGATTTAATTAACTGTTTGAAAATGGTCAGCACACGATTAGTTATTTGGCAAATTTGATTTTTGAATATTTAATAAAGAATAAATTGTTAATGTTTTATCATTATTACATTTATTAAGCGGTATTCAAACGATGCTTGGTTGATTTTAATTAGTTTATTCTTCTTCAATTAATATTTCCTAGTTTTTAGGAGAAACTCTTCATATTTCTTAGGCTTCTTGTTGTTAATGATTCAGGAAAAACTATAATTAATATAATAATTAATATTTCCTAGTTTTTAGGAGAAACTCTTCATATTTCTTAGGCTTCTTGTTGTTAATGATTCAGGAAAAACTATAATTAATATAATAATTAATATTTCCTAGTTTTTAGGAGAAACTCTTCATATTTCTTAGGCTTCTTGTTGTTAATGATTCAGGCAAAACTATAATTAATATAATATTATTGAAAGTATAAAATATGAATACACGATTAGTTATTTGGCAAATTAGATTTTTTAATATTTAGCTCACGATTTAATTAACTGTTTGAAAATTGTCGGCACACGATTAGTTATTTGGCAAATATGATTTTTGAATATTTAGCACACGATTTAATTAACGGTTTGAAAATTGTCCGCACGATTAGTTATTCGGCAAATTTGATTTTTGAATATTTAGCACACGATTTAATTAACGGTTTGAAAATTGTCGGCACGATTAGTTATTTGGCACATTTGATTTTTGAATATTTAGCACACGATTTAATTAACTGTTTGAAAATTGTCAGCACACGATTAGTTAATTGGCAAATTTGATTTTTGAATATTTAATAAAGAATAAATTGTTAATGTTTTATCATTATTACATTTATTAAGCGGTATTCAAACGATGCTTGGTTGATTTTGATTAGTTTGTTCTTCTTCATTTAATATTTCCTAGTTTTTAAGAGAAACTCTTCATATTCCTTAGGCTTGTTGTTGTTAATGATTCAGGTAAAACTATAATTAATATAATATTATTGAAAGTATAAAATATGAATTTACAATTTTAGACGTAATTAATTTTATCAATATAGTTAGGGAAGAAGGCTATTTTGGGAAATAAAAATGTAGCCATGAGTTTTGACTTAATTAATTATATCAATGTAGTTAGGGAAGAAGGCTATTTTGGGAAGTAAAAATGTAGCCATGAGTTTTGAGTTATTAAATCTCATTTAGTTATTTGAGAAATTACATTTTTGGAATTTTTTTTATGACTTAAATGTTTAGTAGTTTTAAAAAATAAGGGTGTTTTGGGAAGTGAAATGTAGCAATCCTCCCTCAGTTCGTGCTTTTATAATAGTAGTATGATAGTATGATATATATATATATATATATATATATACCTTATTCAATGTACTTACTAAAATATAATTAATATGAAGCAAGTAGCAGAATCAAACCTACATCATTAGCTGAGTAGACTAGGGGTTAAATTCGATATTGATTCATCATTTTGAACGTCTAATTCATTTTACTCCTTTGGAAAATGAATAAATTCTCTAATCTAAAATGTGATTACATAGCTTTTTTGTCTAAATGCAGTCAAAACAACTAGTTTTTTAGATGATTCTTAAAAATTTATGATTGTTCATCTAGTTATTGTACTTGGAAATAGCTTACTTCAAACGTTTTCAGACAGAAAAATGTTGATACTTGTTAAGAAGTCATTATAATAAACCTACAACGTACATTCCTGGTCATTCCAATGGGTGACGTGTAATTATGGTTTCGATTGCTTTGAAGTAAAATTTTACGTAGAATTTTTTTAAAATTAAGTAAATGTTATTAGTTAAAACTTAAATGTCATATTGCGTTCAAGTTAGGAAACATTATGGGATATGAATCCCAATCACTGATGCAGTCAATGGAATCCCCAGTTTATTCAACTAATAATATCAAGCATTGAGGATGAAATTATATTACATTGGATGCAAAGCTTTCTCTTAGTCATTTTAAAACCAAAACCAAAACCGAACCGAATCAACCAATTGACAACGGCTTTTCTACTGGACAAGTGGAGCTCAAACTGATTTCGCTACCTTGACATTCTCAATTAGGGTAGTGATCGGGAGGCAAATCATTCTCCCCACCATCTTTACTTGACTCTACGCATCCCTTGCCTTGCAAAACACAGAGTTGCTTTTTTTTTTTTTTTTTTTCTTTCAATTTTTTTATCAAACGGTGTAGAAACGATGATCCTAGGCCAGAGTGATCATAGTTTTGCAACCGTGTAGTTTCAGAATTCTACCAACAGTTGAGATTACAAGATGCAAAACTAAGAGACTATACTTATTTGTTTTTCTGTTAGTAAGATTAACATCAATCATTTTTCTCCTTCATTATTTTATTAGTTCAATTTTGAATTCAATTCTAAGTGGATTGTTGAGGATTATGAGTAACTGAATTAGTACAGAAATACGATCCATTGTCCTTTTAAAAGCTAGATAACTAGCAAGGTAAGGTGGGGAGAAGGGAGCTACGAGTTTCATAGTACGAAATTGCATGATATATCTAATCAACATGTGGAATACAAAGTCTAAAATTTAAAATCTAACAATGAAGTGTTGCATGGTGCTCCTTTTCTCCCTCGCATCATTGAAGCTACAATATCTATGTACAACTTGTTCCAATGGATCCTTAGTGATCATTAGAGCCATCTCAACACATTAATGATGAATTCTGATAGACAAGAAGAACTTTAGTACCCACTGTACCTTCCATATTTCTCTATGTGAAAGATGATCCTGGGAAAGATCAAATATTTTTGCATAATTGATAGTAGACTGAGCAAAAACCCATAAATTCACTTCCCAAAGCCACACCATCAATGACTACAAAACCAACACAGAAAGTAAGGCATGCATGGTAGAGATGAAAGAATCCGGCACCTCCCCAAATTCTAGATGTTTGAAGTAATCCAGCCACTTAAAAAGCATAATAAAATACAAAGAAAAACAACTTACCACAAGAAGTAGAGGATTATAATACAGAAAGGCCTCATACAAAAATAAATCCCGCAAATCAGCACTCATTCTCATGACAGGGTCCCAACCAATCTGCAAATATAATAAAGAAACCCAACTAAGATCAGATGAACAAAATGATCAGTTTCACTTTCACAGATTAGTTCTACTTCTAGGACAACTACTAGACCTCCTACAGTCCCTCTGCAGCATTAAAATGTTACAAAAATTAATCCTCAAATACCAAAATTTTATGACAAACAGATGAACAATACCACTACCAAAAATACAACAAAGCCAGAATAAAGAATACCACTACGTTTACTAACGAATGCTTAATCCACGTGAACAAACCACACGTGCATATGCACGTGTGTCCTTACTAGTATATATATATATATATATATATTAGGAAATGGCTGCATATGACCCGGCATGTAACTCACATGCTACCTATTGCATTGATTTCTAATAAGCCTTTCATTGTCTTATTTTTATTATACTTATCAATCAAATGAATCTCTCAACCGTTTAGGACTTAGGTAAGATTCACTCCTCTTAGTGAAGATGTTGTAAGTTGCAAGTACGTCTCTAGTGCATTGGGAGGTAGTCTCTTGTTAGAAGCCTTGTCCTAGGAGGTTCGTGGTCCGATCTTCCATTCCCTCCAAATTTCCCCGCCCCACCAAATCCCATCCCCAAAGAGCCTGTGGGCCCCTAGTCACGATGACTGGCATCAACTTGCTCAAAAGAAGAGGTTGTAAGTTCGATTGTCGTTGAGGCATCTTAATTATATTAAAGTCTCCCCTGAGGATGTAGTTGAGGCACGCGCAAGCTGGTACCACTTAGAATAATTTTGATTGCTTCCTTTATTCTTTTCAGTTGTATACGTTAGGTTTATTATTTCTTCCGCACTTTGATTATTTGACATCATGTCTGCATTTTGATATTGGTTTTAAGATTCTTCTGGGATCATTACTTTTGATTTAATTCTTTAACTATATTAATACATTGATTGATTATTGTTCATGATTGTACTATTGTGTAGAATGGTTGAATGATTATTTGAGACTTGATCTTTAGGGGTGTGGATCATACCTCAGGGTATTCGAGTAATTTGGTACCGGTTGGGGGGATGTGAACACAGTCCATCTGGGTTCCGACTGGATCTTCTTTGGGTTCCTAGTAAAGCAGGTACTTAACCACCAGTATCCAGATCCATAAGCTCAAGGTATAGATTATGACATTCAATCCGAATAGCTCAGAACTTCTTATGGCTAGAACTTCAGGTACTTGGACTTGTAATACGGGTTTCGGGTTATAAATACAAGGCTTATCACAATAAATGACGTCAATTACAGACATCTAGTTTCTTTGTACCTCAATAACCATCAACGTGAAATGTCATGGAGTGGCTTTAAACATATGATGGAGAAGAAGCTCATAGTTGTAGCCTTTGAGTCTTCTGGCATGGGACATGAATCACATAATTCACAACAGATGGATCCACCAAGGCATAGTACTTGATATTGACATGATATAGGTGTAGGGGCAGACCTAGGATTCAATATTGGGGGGGGGGGGGGGGGCGAAGAATGAAAGGCAGATAACTTTCTCATTGGGGAGCACTAATGTTTTTTTGCCACACATATTGTGTGGGCCCTTATAAGACCCATTGGGGGTCCCACCTCTAAATTGTTTTATTATATTATGGAATAGACCTACAAATATTTTGTGGGGCCTATACATTTTTGAAAAAAAAAGGTAAATTATTGATAATAATTTTTTTTTGAACAAAATATAAGTAAATTAAAGAAACAATACAAAATACATACATACATACATACATATATACATATATATATATATATATATATATATATATATATATATATATATATATATATATATATATATATATATATATATATATATATATATATATATATATATATATAAAAAGCATGTACTCTTCCTTTTTTGCAAATCTTTTTCTGTCCTTATTATTTTTCAAAATACCAATAATGTTGTACTATTTGCTATTTCTTTAGTTATTTTTGCAAGGATAATTTGGACATTTTAGTCATAAATTATTATTAATTTATCATTAATTTTAATCTCTCTTAATTTCTCTCTCGACCTCTTTCAATCTCTCTCAAATCTGTCGGTCTCTCGATCCCTTCAATCTCTCTCCCACTCAAACTCTCTCTGAATTTCTCTCTAAATCAGCAATGTCTCTAAATCTCTCTGAACCTCTCGCTTGATCTCTCTCGAATCTCTCGATCCCCTCAATCTCTCTCAAGTCTCTCGGTCTCTCGATTTCTCGATCCCCCCAATCTGTTGAGCTGGATCTAAACTGTGGATAGTCAGTTCCAATTCGATCGGAGTTAAAGCGCTGGTAGAGATGGCTGAGCCCTAAAAGTGGAAACTAGGGTTTCTGTTTTTGGAGAATTCTCGATGATGGTAATACAAGTATTTGGACGGATCTAGGGTTTCTTTTTTTCTCGTCGAATTATGAATTTGTGATAGACTCTAGGGTTTTGTGGATCAAATCTCTCTGAGATTTTCAAAGTCGATCATTCATTGAAAGGTTCTCCTTTTTCTTTTCCTTTTGATGTTGGCTTTCCTTTTTCTTGTCCCAATTTCAAACTACTTGAGCAACAATTTGTTGACTCAAGAGTCTTGGTTATGGATTTTAATGCGTCTCAGTTAAACTTCTGGATCTGATTGAGCTTCCTCTCATATCCGGGCCGGCTTGTGTGGCGGGCAGCCGCCTCCGATGGCAAAGTCAGATAATGAATAGAATGAGGTCTCGTGCAAAAGCTACATAAGATTATACTCAGAGTGTATTGGATGCTTACCGAAGAGGTATGTCCCCTATCTTATACTGATTACATTACCTTATTGCGTAATTATTTCACAGCATTGAAGCCAAACTCCTCAACCATGAAAATTGCTTGGGTGCTACATAATTAATGCGTAGAACCTGCAGCAAACGGTTCTACTTTGTGTACCTGCAGCGAACGGTTCTAATGTACTAAACCATACGAATTCTTGTGTATTCCCACCTCGTGGATAGGACACAACCAATTCTTTTCACATTTAATCAATAAAGTGTGTACCTTTTTTTTTAAAAAATAAATAAAAAAAATATTTAGTTGTATGATTGATGCTTATGGATAGGATTCCTACGAAGTATAAGTTGTGTTGGTATGATTAAACGTTTGGCTGCTTATCAATGGTAATCGGTGCATAACTGGGGCTTATTCATAATAGTATGAAGTACACATGTTGAACTTTTCCTATTTTTAGGGTTATTGATGTGGCTTAGGTTCTAAAAGGCATTCTTAAAGCAAAGATATGCTAGAAGCTTAGAACCACTCTTATAAATTGGGATCAATTTGAAATTGATGAGATCAGAATATGGAAGATGTGAGATTTTCAATGTCTTGCAAAACAAGACCGTGGCACGAGATTTTTCAACTGTACCAATGAGTGTAACATGTGCTTCAATGAAGCAGACATGATGTCACATGAGACTATACTGCAAACAATATAAATCAATTTTAGATGGAGTTAATACTTTGAAGTGGAGGAAAATAAACTCGTGCTATTAGAAAGTGTATTATGACCCACCATTAAATTCCTTGTATTTAAGTTAACATAGAAATGAAAACATATTAAAAATAAGACCCTACCTTAATGTCTTGGACAGGTATGCTGGTGCTCAACTTATGGATACCGATGTCCTTTGATAATTAATAAACTACTGATAAGGTAACAAAATCTTTGCAATTTTAAGTTCCAACCTAAACTGAGCTTTTGAACCACTAGAGTACAACATCGGTACATATCTTAATTTCCAATATTCAATACTAAGAAGTAAATATTTTTTAATTAAAAGCATGTAAATATCTATAATGGAGGAAACAGATTCATCTCAATCTTGTCCTACGAGAATATCTTGAAGAAAAGAAAGAAAAAAAAATCAGAGTCAAATAAACAAACACAATGGGTTGATAATTCCTAATATGAACACAACTCATAATAGAACTCAAACAACATAATGGGTTGAAGATTCCTAATATGAACACAACTCATAATAGAACTCAAACAGTAGTATTATATAAGAAAGCTACGACCATGGAAGAAGAGCAGTATTTTATTTCCAGAGTAGAGTTTAATCTCAGACAAATTTGAAGATAGAAAAATTTAAAGATGAAAGGAATTTTTGGATTAAGGTATGAATCCATTTGTTCCACCTTATGCATTCATGCAATTTGCAATTCTCATGTTGAAATTTAGTTAATCTTACTTGTTCGTTGTTATCTTCTCTAAAAGTTGTTTTGTTTTCTTTAATTTTACTATGCCTGATCACTCCATTGAATTGAGATTACTTTTAAGAAACTGCAGAATTAAAACACGATGAAATCGACTGGAAATTCAAATTTGAATTTTATTTTGTTATTTTGGGATAAGAAAAGGGAAAAATGAAGATAGAAAGAGGGAAAAGAATTGGAAAAGATCCGGATTGTAGAAACTAACTCTGATATAACTTCGTCGGCTTCACTGAACATAGTTCTTCATCTGTTGATGCTCCAACACCTTCCTGATTTTGGAATCGTACGCTCCGAAATCTCGTTGTTCGATCACACCTTTGATTTAAAATCCATCGTATTATTCTGCTTCCAGGACTTGCACCGCGGTGTGCTACAGGAAGTAACAGAGACAAAGAGCTGAGAGACAGATCGCAGAAATAAACCCAGTCTCTTGGAAGAAAGAAGAGAGAGGGTAGAAACAAATCGAGCCACCATTAAGAAAGAAGAGAGAGAGAGAGAGAGAGAGAGAGAGAGAGAGAGAGAGAGAGAGAGAGAGAGAGAGAGAGAGAGAGAGAGAGAGAGAGAGAGAGAGAGAGAGAGAGGCCCTGAGAGATTGCATCTCTAATCGACTCAAATGGAAGAAATAAGATATTTCTCAACCACGACCCAATTTTTGTAATGTCCTGCATCTTTTTCTATTATTTTATTATATTGAGTGAACGTGTCATTGTGATCAAGGGCAGAAATCGTTGGTGGGTCCCACAACAGAGGAATTAGACTGAACTGAAAACGAGAAAATGATCAGCATGATTTTCTGAACCCAGAGGTACTAAAATTAGCACCTCAGAGTGGGCCCTGCATAAGATATTACAGCGGGTCCACAAGCCCATAATAAAGCCCATTAGTCATTTAATTATATATATATATATATATATCATACTCTTATATAAAAAAGCATGTACTCCAGTTTCGCCGCAAATCTTTCATTTTATTTTTTACTTGTAAATTCTTGATACCGTTTTTATATTTTTTTAATTTAAATTCGTAAAATCAAATTGAGAAAGAAATTTTTCCTAGGAAAGAGATTAAAATATACATTTCTTTTTTATCTCAAACAATCTTCCTTATACAACATATATCATAATACTATCATACTAATAAGAAAAATAAAATCTTCTCCTAATTTAAACCTCCTTCAATTTCTGCTTCCTTTATTATATATTTATATACTTTTTAAATGATGATTTATCTCCTCCAACAATTTGAGTTTCATTTTTTTAATTTTTAATTAAAAGTTATCCTAATATTCTTAATAGATCAACTGCCTAAAAAAAAGTCTCCTAATTTTATCTCATTCCTTCTATAAAGAATACAAAAGTACTACTACTACTTTGAACAAAAATAAGGAATGCAATAGTCAAAGAAAACATTTGCGGCGAAAGAGGATCACATGCTTTTATATAATAATATGAATGATAGTATGATATATATAAAAAAAGGGGGGGGGAAATATATAATAACAACAATGTATCAAATAACCTGAGGAGCATTTGGGTCCTTACATGTTTGAAATTTGAATATACTTAATGGCAACTAACTGTGTTAGTCTGGTTAGGACCCACACATAAAAACTCTAAATCAAAAGATATATTGATATTTAAAAAAATTGACTAAAGTAATTGAGAGATAAAGGCTAACCACACATGGAAATACACTAATCTAAAAATAAAACATACATAAATTCTGTTATTTGGTTCAATGTCCGTTATAACCAGTAGTTGTAGCCTCCAAACCGAATTTCAACCAAATTTGATAAAAAGGCAAGTGAGTGATCTAGATCAAATATGACATAATTTAGCTCAATCTGATGTGGTTGGTTTGGTTTGGTTTTGGTTGCTTTATTTAGAAACTGAAATTCTTTTTTCCACTTTCCTTTTTCAATCAAAATATCCTTATTTAGGCATTTCCATTGATGGTAATGAGAATTAATGGGATTTCAGTACAAACCAATAACCCTCTTGACAATGCCTATACATATAAAAGTTATGATGTTCTTTGTCAAGACAACAATTGATAAAGATCTCTGTCAATACAAGCTTTTGACCAAAAAATGGCTTCACTCAAGCTTCACTTAATCTTTCTTCTTGTCATTTCTTCTATCTTATTCGCAGAATCTATCAGTAAGTCTCTCTTATCTCTCTCATAAAAACATATATTCAAAAATATAAAGCAAGACTAACTCTTTTTCTTCTATTTTTCCCTCCCATAGGTACAGAAATGAAGGAAGTTAGTGAAACTGTTGTGAAAGCAAAAAGAGATTGCATAACATGTGTGGGTGGTGCAGAAGGATGTACGCTGGAATGTGCTGAATATGGAATTACAACTGGCAAAAAATGCAAGTTAAATGGGAGGTTGTGTTGCTGCATTTAAGTGATAATAAACCTATGTTACTATTTATCATGAAAAATTAAATAAATAGAGAGTTCTTATAAGGACTTGTTCATTAACCTTTCTTCAATTTTTAATTATGTTTAGTGCCTATGTTGCACTGTTCTTTATTATTTTTATATTTGTTTTCAATTTCATATTACTTGTGGGCTATACAATTAAGGAAACAGAATGAAGAAATAAACTAAGGCACGTACAAAATTTCATCGGGAACAACCCATGAGAAGTGCCTACACTGAAGTTGGAATTAAAATCCTCATATCATGAAGAACTGGTGATCTGTAGGAATGTCAAGTCACAGCATATCCCTACCATGTATATGAAAATTTTTGAAGTAATGTGAAGGAAACCAACCTCTAAATAAAAAAGTATCAATTAGTGAAGTAAAACTTCCGGACCGACCTTTTCCTAAGAAGAGATTGTTCATGTAGTGGAACAAGACAGACTTCTCCTCTTTACTCAGACAAATAAAGAAAGTATAAATAAATCACAAAAAACAAGTTGTTGTTATCTCAATGAAAGACATTATGCTTGATGAATGAAATACCATTACATCCACACAAACGATTCACAATTTCGTAACATAATCTAAATGATGGACTTGTAAGCATTGACCTATTTCTTCTTGATACGGCATGATAATTTACTAATCCTAGCAAAGGATGAATTTTGTATGATTATATGAAAGAATACACAGCTAAGGAGTAACAACTATCAAGGTTTAAGTTATGGTACATTATTTTCAAACCCTACCTTAGGTACAGGGAGACCAAGAATTGAGAGAAGAGTATGAATTTGCTTACAATAACAACAGAGGCAATGTATACTGAAAATGGGGATGTCTAACAGATTAAAAGCAATGTCGAGCGGCTTGAAATGATGTTGTAGGCTAACAGATTTTGCCAATCATAAACATGGCTGGCAAAGTCACTTTTTGGGGAAACGTTTCCACCACCAGATCAAGTTGTATATTTCCCCCTACAGTGGTAGAACTTCTCGCAAAGTTTCGGTTGGCTTGAGTTCATCCTAATCTATCTTAAGTAATCGGAAAGCATCCAAAGACAAAATGTCTGTTGATGATCCGGTATCTACTAACACTCTATAGATCATGTGATTCGTTGTTAAAACCAGAAGACCAGAGGCACAGTATAGATAGACCAATATCAGACAAAGAGAAACAGAATATAAAGTATACCTAATGTCAGAACCACTTACCCGAATGTAGTAGAAGAAGCGAAACAAAACCAGTATAAACTCGAACAAGGTGAGTTGAGGTGTACGTACAATGCTTTTCCTTAAGGTATTTGAACGCCCCCTTTAGTACAAACTGGGTTTGACATTGACATTCTCACCTCCAAGATACAACAACTCCTTAGATCTGAAGGCTAGCACTCCAACATATACTACTTGTTAAGGAAATACAAAGGTAGTATACAACACAGGATTGAAGAAAACAAAAACGGAATTTTTCTAACTTTAGAATACGAATTTCTATTTTTCCACCAAAATCAGAGTCAGTCTTTTGTTCAGAACTTCTCCTCTATTTATAAGCTCGCATGGACACCTCTATTTATAAGCTCGCCTGGTTAGACTAGGGTCTACGGATCACAACTGCAACCACGCCCAACTCGGTCCAGCTCGGTGCATGCGCGTGATCCACGCGCAACTCTCTACCGGCATACACCCCACTTAGGAACTATAAATGTATATATAAACGATATAATCATTAGCTCCGTCCAATGTGGGACTAAACACATGGTAAATTAAATTACTGAGAGAGTACAGGCTATCCATGATTGGGGTAGCTATCGGGTACTGTCTCGAGCATGTGCTTGAATGATACCCCCTTCTAGATTTTCCAAGTTTACGAGACATTCCCGATCACGTGTTTGAACAATATCCATGATTTTTGAGGTAGCTGATCGGGTAGCTATCTAGTCCCGAGCATCTATGTGTAATGTAGAGAAAGTGTGGTTAAGAGTGGAAGGCATCTGTTTGTGCTTGTATGAGCTGAGGACGATTGTCACGTGAAGATCATCTTGTCCCGATCATTATTTTATCTCATTCGGGATAATGAGGGAGTCTTTTCCAAACTTGTCAATTGTCCCGACCAATGAAAGAGTGAGGAACCTCTTGTCTCGAGTGTTATTTCACATTATTCGGGAGAATGAGGGGGTGTCTCTTTCGGGCTCATTAAATGCCTGCAATTAAGTGACTAGCCATTTTTGTAACGGTTTTCCTCGAAGTCCTCGTCCTGTCTGGGCTTGCCACGTCAAATGGCTATGCGTAGACCCATGATGAGTGCTTTGGGGAGACGAACCGTCTTCTTTCCTGAACCGTTGATCCTTAATCGACGTAACCGTTCGATCAAGAAGTGTAACACTTCTTCCGACAGTATAAATAGGAACCTCCCATCTTCATTTTTGACTTACAGTTTCCTTTTCTCTTGACTAAGAAAAGCTCCCGATTAAGCTCTCAAGGCTTTCCAAGTCTTCAACCAGTAAGTTCTTTTCTTCCCTTCCATGGCCCCAAGGAGATATAAAGTTAAGAGGCCAAAAGCAAGTTTGAGGGGTTTTAGGTTTAAGCCAAAGATTCCCATTCCCATTCATCAAGAAAAACGTCGTCGGGCTGAGGGATATGCAAGTGAAGGTGATAGTGACAAGACCAAGAGGTATAACTTGACCGGGGAGCGTTTGAAAGACCTTCACGAGCAATCTTCGGATGATGAGGGGTCTCTCTCTTCTAGTGGCAGTTCTACCGAGGATGACGATCCTTGGGTTCTTGAGAAGATTAGGGAGATGAACCGCAAGGATAAGGAACTCCAAGATTCCCGAGCCATGGTTGCTCAAGCCGCTCAGAATCAAGTAGGGGATATTCCTAGAGTTGAGTCTCGGGAGGGTCTTGACCAGGCTTCGGGTTCTGATTTTGTCGTTGATCCGATTCGGCCACTCCTTCTGCCCAGAGTGTCCTGAGGCCTGAGTCTACAGCCACCTCTCGGGACCCTTGAACTTCATCTCCCCAGGCTTTCCTGAGGACAGACATTCCATCCACGTCCCGAGTCTCTAGTAGAAAAGCCCCACCCCGTCTGCCTTTCCAGCGTCCCAATGGTTTTCGGGGAGCTATTCCCCATAAGTGGGATCGGAAAACTTTAGATCCTGCAGCCTTGGCATTGGTCCAGTCCCAACCTTTGAGTCCTTGGCATGTTGACTTTGTTCAGAATTCTTCGGGACTAGAGTTTTACCTTTGTTCCCTTTTTGCCGAGGACTTAGATAGGTTCAAATCCAGCTTTGGTATACCCGAGGGATACCAAATTATACTCCCGAGGAAGAGGGATGGGTCGGGATCATTAACCAAGTTGAGGACGACGAATTTGTAGTCCATGGGTACTCCATGGAATATGAGTCAGTCCTTCAGTTATGGGGTTTCTCCCAGGGTAAGTTTTTGTTTCTTTTGCTTTCATTTTGTATTCCTTATGCTGACCTTATTATATTTCTTTGTTTTGCAGTGGCCCATAACATTTCCGATGATGATCTACTGACTGCATCTCTGGCGGAATGGACGAGGCCTGAAGGAGGAAACCTGTAACAACTACCAAGGCTTCTTTCTCCGGGGTTCTGAAAACAAAGACTTTTGCTCAGGTTTCCGCCCTAGCTAAAGCTTCTGTGGCCAAGGGCCAAACTTTTGCTGCTGCTGGCTCGATCGGGACTGAGAAAAGTCCCAAGAAGAAAGCGCCTTCCTCGGGAGGTGAAAAACGAAAGGTGGAGGTGGTTCCTCGTCCTCCAAAGAAGGTTCGTATTTATGAACCCGAACATGAAGTTTCGCATCAACTTCGGCTGGGATTCTCGACCTTAGCTCGGTATTTTTTGACTTCGGTACACGCTGAGCAGTGGTTGAACAATGCCACCGAAGATGCATATCGGGAGCACTTGCGGAATCTTCCCAACCACGAATTTTTTGATGAGGGATTTAGGTAACACTCTCCCGATTCTCTCTCGTTTTTCTTCTCTTTTTATTCCTTGTTGTGTAATGTTTCTTCTTCAAGTATGTGCCGGGGCGGTTCATATTTTTGCCGAGTCCCTTCGTAGGGCTCGGGACCAGGCTAACTAGTTGGCGCTGGACGAACAGCTTCATCAGCAAGTGAACTTTCGGGCTGACCAGGCAGAGAAGAAGTTGGAGGAGGCCAAAGGGAAAATGGCCAAGTTGAAGAAAGAGAGGGATGACTTTTCCAGAAACAAAGGCAAATACAAGGGAAAAGTCAATGATCTTGAGAAGAAACTCGGGAAGGCTGCCGAGGACTTGAAAGCGTCTAAGGCTCTCCATGCCAATGAAAGGAATGTGAATGCGCAGCTAAGGGATGAGCTAGCTGAACTGAAAGCTTTGGGGGCTCAAATTTTCAGGCGGAAGGTGTTAGAAGATTACTTTGCCACCGAGGAATTCAAAGAGTTATTGGTGGCCATTGCCACTCCCGCCTTCAGAAGAGGATTGCGCATCACCTTCAAGAAGACACTTCAACAAACAGAGCTTCCTCGTCTTCCCAGGAGATGGAGAAGCTTTTGGACCCTGAGTTGTACGATGAGCTCAAGCTTCCTCGTCTAGAGGGTCTTCCCGAACTCGAGTTCATCCCATTCCCTTATGCTACCGACTACATCGATCCTCCTCCCCAACACCATCCCAAAGAGGAAGTGGAAGAGGAAAAAGGAGAAGAAGAAGAAGAAGCAGAGGATGAGGAAGGTGTTGAAGGGGAGTTGGAGGAAGATGCTGAAGATGATGGCCCAGAGAAATCCTTTGTTGAGGAAGAAGCCAGGGGTTCCCCGACTGACACCGTTGTTGACACTAATGTGTCCAACGAAGGTTTGGTTAAGCCTACTGCTGAAGAGAACCCTCCCGCAAGCCCCTCCTTGAAGATTGATTGAGAAGCTTGAGATCTTGAAGCTTTTTGTATCCAGAATCATGTATTCAATTAGTGCTTTTGGTCTTCGAATCATGTAACCCTTTTGTGAATGAATTTTTGACTAAGTGCTTTGCAACTATTGCCTTCGTAGTTTGTTATTTAATGATCGGGAATGCTTTATGCTTAAGTCCTTTAAAAGGCACAACAAGACCAGGCTGGACTCAAATTACTTGATAACTTTTGAGAAAGTGCTAAGTCCTTTAAAAGGCGCAAGATATTCGGGACGGTCCCGAATCGCTATAATATCTTTTAGTCTAAATGCCAAGTCCTTTAAAAGGCGCAAGTCATTCGGGGTGTATCCGAATAATGTAAGTCCTTAGATAAAGGTGCCAAAAATGAACGAGAAGGAACCGAAATTGTTTATCTTTTGGAAAAAGATGCAAGTCCTTAATAAAGGTGCAAATAGACCGGGACATACCCGTCTTACTTTATTAAAAAGTGCTAGTCCTTAGAAAAAGGCGCAAAATAAACCGAGAAGGACCCGAAAATGTCTACTTCCTTTTTGAAAAAGGTATAGAGCTATTGATAGAACTTTCTCAGATTGGTGGAGTTCCATGACCGGTCAATCGGCTTTCCAGTCTTTGAGTCTTTCAGTCGGTATGCTCCCGGTCTTGTTTCTTTGTCAACCAGGTAAGGTCCCTCCCATGTTGGAGTTAACTTTCCTTGATTCTTTGGATCGGAAGCCCCAGTTCTTCTCAGCACCAAATCTCCCGATCTGTAACTTCGGCTTTTGACCCGTGAGTTGTAGTGTTGAGCTATTCTTTTTTGGTACAACTGATTTCTTTGTTGCGCCTTCATTCGGGTTTCTTGCAAGAGGTCTAAATTTTCCCTTAGGCCCTGGTCATTTTGATTTTCATCAAAGGTGTTATAACGTAATGACCCAGCCAATACCTCCAGGGGAGCTAAGGCTTCGGTTCCATACGTGAGGCAAAATGGAGTTTCTCCGGTTGGGGTTTGCGCAGGTCGTCTGTATGACCACAGAACGCTCGGGAGTTCCTCGACCCATCGTGCCCGACTATCCTCTAGTCTCTTCTTAATCCCGTCCAGAAGTGTTCTATTGGTGACTTCCACCTGTCCATTACTCTAGAGGGTAAGCAATTGAAGCGAACCGATGTTCAATGTGATATCTTTTGCAAAAAGATTTGAATCCCGCTCCTTTGAATTGTTTTCCATTGTCCGTTACGAGGATTCGGGGTATCCCGAACCTGTAAATGACTTATTCTTCAAAAAAATTTCTCCATTTGCTTTTCTGTGATGGAAGACAGCGGTTCAGCCTCGACCCACTTCGTAAAGTAGTCTATGATAACCACAAGGTACTCTTTATTTCTTGAAGCCTTCGGTAACTTCCCGACTAGGTCCATTCCCCAAATTGCGAATGGTGTTGGGCTGGAGACGGGCATCATGGGAACTGCTGGCACTTTTGGAACGTTGGCGTGCTTTTGGCACTGTCCACATTTGCAAACATATTCAATTGCATCTTTTTGCACAGTTGGCCAAAATATGCCCGAGCGCAACACCTTTTGTGCCAAAGCCTTTCCACCCATGTGTGCACCGCAAATTCCTTCATGAATTTCTGCTAGAGCATAGTTGGCCCGAGAAGGCCCAACACATCTTAAGAGTGGTTCAGTGAAGGATCTTCTGTATAATTGGTCCCCGATGATGGTGAACCGGGCCGCCTGGTTTTTAGTTCTTTTGGCTTCTTTTGGATCAGTTGGGAGAATATTATCCCGAAGGTATTTTACCAAGGGCGTTGTCCAGTCAGGCTCGCTACTGATCTCAAAAGTTTCTATCTCTTGTGTACATCGGGCTATTTAGCTCTTCGATATAAACTGCCGAGTCTAAATTTTTGTAATTTGCCAAAGATAGCTGGGAGAGTTCATTTGCCTTCTCATTCTCCTTTTTGGGTATCTGTTGGAAAGTTACTCGATCAAAGTGAACCTGGAGCTGTTCAACCTTGGCCAAATACTTGGCCATTCTTTCATCCTTCGCATTGTACTCTCCCTCGATTTGGTTGACAACAAGTTGAGAATCACTTCTTACTTCTAATTCCCGAACCCTGAGTGCTCGGGCCACTCGTAAGCCTGCTATGATAGCTTCATACTCAGCTTCATTGTTGGAAGCCGGGAAATTAAATCTCAAAGTATAGCTGATCGTGAAGTCCTCGGGACTGCTGAGTGTCAAGCCTGCTCCTGATCCAGAAGCACTACTCGAGCCATCGACGTGCAAAATCCACAAGTCCGATGTTTCAGTTGTAGCTGCTTGACTCTCATTTTGTGGTAGGGTGCTTTCCACAATGAAATCGGCCAAAACCTGAGCTTTTATGGCCATCCTCGGTTTGAACTCAATCTGGTACTCGCTAAGCTCCACCGCCCACCCGACCATCCTTCCAGCCACAGCAGGTCTTTGAAGTATTTTCTTTAGTGGGAAGTTGGTCGGGACTATTATTGGGTGTGCTTGAAAATAGGGTCTTAGCTTTCGTGATGCCACCAGAAGAGCTAAAGCCTGTTTGTCGACGTCCAAATACCTTGTCTCAGCATCTATGAGTACATGACTCACATAGTAGACCGGGTTTTGGATTGTCTTCCCTTTCACCAGTACAACGTTGACTGCAGTTAGTGAAAGGGCAAGATAAACTGTAAGAGGTTCTCCGGTCACTGGTCGGGCCAATACAGGTGCCGTCCCGAGTGACGTTTTTAGTTGCTCAAATGCTTGTTGGCATTCTTCCATCCAAGTAATTGCCCCCGAATTGGGTGTAGCCTTCAATGCTTTGAAAAATGAATTGCATTTCTCCCTGGCTCGGAAATGAACCGGTTTAATGTTGCTACCCTTCCGGTCAAGCATTGGATTTCCCTTACTGTGATAGGCGATTTCATCTCAATCAATGCCTGGATCTTCTCCGGGTTGGCTTCAATTCCCCTTTGGAAACCATGAAGTCGAGGAACTTCCCAGAAGAAACTCCGAAGGCGCATTTCTCAGGGTTCAGACGCATTTGGTATGTTCTTAACGTCAAAAGTTTCTTCAAGGTCCGCCAAATGTTTTGCCCAAACCAGACTCTTCACGAGCATGTCATCAACGTAAACTTCCATGTTTTTCCCGATCTGTTGTTGGAAAATTTTGTTGACGACTCTTTGGTAAGTAGCCCTTGCATTCTTTAAACCGAATGGCATCACCCGGTAGTAATAACTCTCCCGATCAGTCATGAATGATGTATGTTTCTCATCCTCTCGACTCATCAAGATCTGGTTGTACCCCAAATAAGCGTCCATAAAGCTAAGGACCTCATGCCCCGCAGTTGCATCAATCAGGAGATCAATCTTTGGGAGAGGGTAACAGTCCTTCGGGCAGGCTTTATTCAAATCTGTGTAGTCGGTACACATTCTCCACTTCCCGTTCGCCTTTTTGACCATCACTACGTTGGCCAACCAGGTGGGGCATTCAATTGGTTCTATGAAACCCGACTTTTCCAGTTTTTCAACTTCGGCTCTGATTGCTTCATGCTTTTCAATTGCGAAATTTCTTCGTCTTTGGATGACCGGGGTGGCATCCTTCTAGATCCGGAGCTTATGCTCTGCTACCCGCCTGTCTATCCCGGGCATGTCGCTTGCTGACCACGCGAAAATACCAGCGTTGTCACACAAGAACTGTGTGAGCTCCTTTTTAAATTCATTTGGTTGCTCCGATCCGATGAATGTCCCTCGCTTGGGTAGAGACTGGCTTAGTTGAATTCTCTCCAGTTTTTCTACCGGTTCTACTCTTTGCATGTTTTCTTCGTCCCAATCATCACGAACTTCAATAGTCAGTGCGGTTCCCGAATTCCCAGAGCTCCGTTTCTCCTTTAAGTAGTTAGCATAGCACTGTCGGGAGGTAGATTGGTCCGAGCAGCATTCTCCAACCCCTGCATCAGTCGGGAACTTCAGTTTCATGTGTCTGGGGGATACAACTGCCTCAAGTGTATTGAGTGTCGGTCATCCCAGGATCACATTGTACGCTGACAAATCTTTCACAACCATAAAGTTGACTCGAACCAGCGTGTCTTGGGGTGACTTCCCGATTTTGAGATCCAAATGGATCGTTCCTTCGGCTACGGCCGAGGATCCTGCAAAACCATATAGGGGGTTGATGAAGGAGTCAGTAAATCATCAGCCAATTTGAGTCTTTTAAAAGCCTCGTAGGATATCAGATCAACTGATGATCCTGTATCAACCAAGACCCGGTGGACCTCCCGATTGGCAATTTTAACCTTGATGATAATTGCATCATCATGCGGCGCTATAACTCCGCTCAGATCTTCATCGGTGAAGATTATTGGCTCCGGGGATGCTGAATTTTGTCTCTTTTTGGGTAGGTGCACAGCTCCCACGAACCATGCTTTTTGCTTGGCCTTCCTGATTGATTCTAAGGTCGAGCCTCCCATGATCACGTAGACGGGCGTCTCCTCCCGATCTTCTTTTTCTTTTCCCTTATCAGCCTTTTTGGCGGCTTCTTTCGGGCTAGGTGATCGGGCTCTCTTTTTGGGTTCTGGTGAACCAGTACGGGACTTTCCCAATTCACGAACATACTGACCCAGTTTACCTTGTTGGATTAATTTATCAATTTCTGATTTCAGAATCCGACAATTATCCATGTGGTGCCCGTAGTCCTTATGGAAACGACAATATTTTGTCATGTCCTGATCCTCTAGAAGAGAATGCAGCTTCCTGGGCCACCTCAAAGATTTCTTGTCCCGGATATTCATCGAATCTCTGGATGGTTTTGCGTTGAGGGGAGTGTAATTCACCCGTCCCTGATCACGCTTCCATTTACCTCTTGACCCTTGATTTTTGTCATTCGGGGAGTTCTTATTTGTGCCCCGATCAGATCTTCTGTCTCGATCGGCTTTTACTCAAGCGTTTATTACTTCGTAAACGCTGGCTTGTTTTTGGCACTTACGTAATAGTGTCCCCTATGTTTTGGGTTTATCTATTAGTAAGACTTCCAAAAGTCTCTGATGAGTGATCCCACTCCAAAGTGCACTGTATGCCACTTGATCATCGAGATCTTCGATCTCGATGGCAACTTCGTCGAACCTCTTTAGGAAATCACGAATGGATTCGTTCCTTCCTTGCCGTATGGTGAATAAACTATCAGACGTCTTCTTACTCCCGATGGCATTTCGGAATCGGGCTATAAACTTCCGGGCAAGTTCCCGAAAGTTGTTAATGGATCCTAGTTGCAGGCTGCTGAACCACTTGATGGCTGGTCCCTTGAGTGAAGCCAGGAACGTTCTGCAAAGCAATTCATCCTCCCAACCAAGTACAGTCATTACTGACTTGAAGTAGCTTATATGCTCCTTCGGATTTGTCTTTCCCTCGAATGGGGTGAAGGTAGGCATGATGAAATTCCGAGGAAGAGGCATGTTCATAATCTCATCCAAGAAAGGTTCTCGATCAACCACGTCCAGGTCTTCGTTTTGGTCTCGATCTTCCAACTTTCGCTCGACCGCTGCCATTCTCCTTCGGAGTCGATCTTGCCTTGCCCCATCTTCATCAGATTCTGCGGCCTCCTCCCTTTGTGAGCATGTTCGGGCCACAAATACCCTCGAACGTGAAGGCTAGGGAAGACTTTCTCCTTGGTCCTCGATTTCCTCCCGCCAATTCCTTCGGGGTAAGGATCCCGTCGTAGATGGTACCGAAATACGATCTAGGGCGCTGATCCTGGTCCAGTTTGGTGTTACCTGACGATTTTCCCGATCGGGATGGGTTACCCCTCGTCCTCTAGTTTGCCTACCTCTCGGGACACCCCTTCTTTGTCGGGATCCCCTTACCGTCTGGAAGGCTCTCAGCCACCTTCCCGCTTGTGTGTCACGTCTCGGTCCCTGCTCGACTCCAATTTGATGGACCAAGTTACGCAATACTCCTTGCATCTCGAGCATGCCTTTTCTTATTTCATCCACATCGGCCACAGTAGCATGGCCTTGGGGACCTTTGGAAGTTCCTTCCCCGTTCGGGTCCTTTATAACCAGGTTGTCCTGAAGAGGATCCTGTTCTACTTGGGTTGAGGGGTCGACCCCATCTTCTAGAATTGTTCAATCATCCCCGATGGTTTCCTATCGGGTAAGACCATTCACTCGCCTCACCATGACTTCGAAAACTTTGTCGTTCCCACAGAAGGGCGCCAAACTGATTCATCTCAGTTAAACTTCTGGATCCGACTGAGCTTCCTCTCATATCCGGGACGATGAGTCCTGCAAGAAAGGTTAGATGCGGGCCGGCTTGTGTGCGGGGCAACCGCCTCCAATGGCAAAGTCAGATAATGAACAGAATGAGGTCTCGTGCAAAAGCTACACAAGATTATACTCAGAGTGTATTGGATGCTTACCGGAGAGGTATGTCCCCTATCTTATACTGATTACGTTACCTTATATGCATTTGGTAAGTCTATCCGACGGGAGCTGTCATATCCCCTGGGATCACGCCTTCCTATTATTAATCCCGTCCAATCGTCGATGGAGTTGACTTTCTTAATAGAGGAAGGTTGCTATATTAGTCGTACGTTCATCATGCCTCGATCAATTCAGTCGGTATGATCTCAATTGAATGTGAAGCCCCAATCGGGTATAACCCGATGGACTAGGAAGCCCATGCCATGAGGTGATCAACCGGGTGTAGGGACCAGTCCGGGTTTGACCCGGTTGGGTATGAAACTTCTGTATCAGATTTATCTCATATATTTTTTTTACGATGTTCAATGCCGGTCCTCCTTTCGAAGTTGGAACCTTTTTCGCGGCTTTCTCTTGTTTTTCTGTTCTAAGGGTGAGGGTAAGGGTAAGGGGGTTTTGTGCGATTTCAACCTTGTTCAATAATCAGCAGGGATTGTCCTACCTACTCTGGCTATTCAATTAATATTCAAATAGATTTATTTAAAAGGAAGGAAGAAGATCGATCGAAAGACATGGCCATCGATCTCTGCTCGGCCTCGGAGAGCTGCTCTGGTCTCGGGGTGAGTCCAAGAATTTCGTTTTCTTATGACCTACGCCACTCGGATGTTGTGCCTATGGAAGAAAAATGCCAGAGATCAGATGGGTCGCTTTTGGATTCAACTCATAGTTCCTCAAATCCCTGTGGCTGCTAGATGCAAAAGTTTCTTCTAACAAAATACTGTACGACAGCTTGTCACAACAAAGTTTAATTCGTCTTTCTCATAGTACCCGAGTCTACTTAAGAAAGGAGAGAGAGAGGCCCTGAGAGATTGCATCTCTAACCGACTCAATGGAAGAAATAAGATATTTCTCAACAACGACCCAGCTTTGTTCTTCAAGGAAGTGCCACGTATTTTTTTGTTCTTATTTTATAAATGATTCAAAATTCAAATTTTATTTTATTCTATTTTGCAAATAGAAAAACGAAAAAACTGAGGCTGATGTGGTTATACTATATGGTTAATTTTTTCGTCTTTTGCATTAACCATAAGCCCACGTGGCTCTGGTTCCGGCATTAACCCTTTAGTATAACTTTATATTGTAAAGAGTGTTTTTGTTTCTTGTGAGGGATCACTCATAGCCAATTGGTGAATGGTTAGGATCGAATTGCCTAAATAAAACATGCAATTAACTTTATTTTAGTTTTGTTTCTTTTTTATTAGATTTTGTCTTATATGAAGTTGATCTCTCTCTCATCTTTTCAATTGCTAACCTTTCATACTTCATACAATTGAAGATATAATAAGGCTACCGATTAGCTGAAACAAACCCAACTAGAAGAGAGTCTAGGAAGTTTCAAAATAATCCAAATATATATTAATCTTCATCAAATTATTTTCTTATTTATAGGTGATATATCTTGAGCTCTTGTTCATTTTGTTTTCCATCTAATGATTTATTTGCTTTTTCCAACAGAAAAAATGAATAATAATTCTACTTACTAATTTTTTTCTAGGATATATGGCGGACATTGTTAAAATAAATCATTTGACAAGTTATGAGACTAACTGGAAAATAAAGATTGTATTATTGCAAAAAAGTCCGGTTAAACATTATGAAAACAATCGAGATATTGAAAAAGTACAAAAGCTGGTTTTGATTGATGATGAGGTATGTAATATTTAAAAGGCAAAATTATTTTTTATGATAAAATGTTTACTCAAATAATTGATTTTTTTTTTTCAGGGTACCAAAATTCAAGCAATCATGTTTAATGACATTGTTGATAAGTTTGACAAAAAACTTATTCCTGGAAAATCATATTGTATAAGTTTTGGAATGGTAAAACCGATAAATCCAGCTTTTAGTAGTGTCAATAAACTATATGAAATTTTGTTAAACAATACTTCGGTTATACAAGAAATTCAGAAACACGATGAAGAAACCAGGATAAATATTTACAACTTCATTGATCTTGTTGATTTGAAGACCACAATTGATATCAAAGAGAAACAAGTGTTTGGTAAGTACTTATACCTTATCTTTAATTTTAAATATTTTTTATTATTCAACTATTAAATAAATTCACTAACAATTGTCATTTATTTTTCTTCTAATTTTCAGACGTCATTGGTATTGTAGTCGATGTTAAACCTTTGGCTACAATAATCACAACACAAACAATGGAGAAAAGAAGAAAAAAAAAAATTCAAATTATGAGCATGAAGTAAGTTTTTCTTCTATTATTAATTATTTTATACAATTATTTATAATAATTAATAATAAAACTTATTTATTGTTACTGGTTTATTATTAGGTCTGAACCTATAATATTAACGTTGTGGGGGTGAATATGCTACAAAATAAGGAAGTGAATTATTAGAGCCTACATCGGAATTTTCAATTTTGGCTTTCTCCTCTGTAATAGCATCTTCTTATAAAGGCAAAAATAATTTATGACTTTTAAATTTTTTTATTGAAAAATTATAATATAATAATATTTATATATTTTTTTCTTCAGGATTTCCATTATGTACAACGACATCTACAATGATAAATATCAATCCGAAAATCCATGATGTTGAAAATTAAGAAAATGGAAAGTACTTTAATTATATTTTAACTTGTTTAATAACATTTCTTACAAAAGTTTTATGTTACATGTTACAATTAGAGGTTGGTGTAATGAAAGTTTACAATGACAAACCAACTGAACAAACATATAAGGATGCAAAACATATAACAATAGAAGATGCATTTGGAGACTCAATAGATTATTTTAAGGTAAATTTATAGATATAAAATTTAATTTAGTCGTAAAATTTTTTATAATATTATATTATAATTTACATCCTTATATTTCTTAGTACCACTAAAATATGTACTTTTACATAAGGGATGTTATTTGTATATTAAAGGCATAATACAAAAAATTGAAAACCCAAAACCATGGTACTATGCTTGCAACTCTTGCAAAAAAAAGATACATTTTAAAGCAAAAGAAGCTACTTGTAAAAAATGTGGAAACAACAATGTGGAATACAAATCAGAGTAAGATTCTAAACTTTAATTTCTATTAATAAAATATTATATTGTGATTTTATTAGTTAACAGTAAATTGTTCATCCGCATGTTTATGGAAAGATTTAGAATGTCATATTCTACAGGGACAATAACAATTACAATATTTGATGCAATCCAAAGTATTGTTGATTGTTCAGCAACTAAATATGCAGCATCGCCAAAAAGGTAAATATAATTTCTATTTATATTTAATTAGTGTTATAAAATTATATATTTATAATATTAATTTAGATGACTCAATTATAAATTTAATATTTATTTTTTTGAATTTTACAGCATAAAGACAAATTGATTCATCGTAATGGACGGACTTATTCATTCTATTTCAAATACGATAACAAAAACAGATACAATTTAAGATAAAAAAAGGCTATCATTGTAGATGTCATAGAAAATGATAAGCTAAACTAGTTGATTTAGACAAATATGAAGATTTTAAATGTAAAAATATCAAAATAGAGAAATTTTAGATATGAGAAGTTTATTTTTTTTTCATATGTATTAAATACTAAGATTTATTTTCATTTCCTTCCAATGTCAATTTTTATTTCAATATACTATGTTAACCAAAATTTTTTTTTTTTATTTCATTCTTATAAAACTGTCTGTTTAGCATACACAAGTTGAGGTTTAAACGAAACGGGTTCGGATCGGATATTGGTATATCTATATCCGCATCCTATTATATTCGGATAATATCCTAACGGTTCTCGGACTGATTCTGTTGGATTCGGATGATAATCGGATAATTATTTTCTTAAGTAATTTTTTCTAAATGGGCATGAATAAAGATTGAATACAAGTTTTCAACTACCTGATTACATCATTACCTTTTTATTTGAGAGATATAGGTTTGAAATTTAAGAATTTAGCAACTTTGGTAGCTATTTTAGTAGAAAATCTAAAAAAAATGTTACATATCATAGGTAAAATTTACAAAAATAAGAATAATAAATCTAAATAAATAACTTTATAAGGGATAATTTTATCGGATCGATAATAATCGGTAAGAAAGGGGTATACCATATCCGCATCCTATTAATAATCGGACGGATTCAAATACCCCTAAATGGACGCGGATGCGATTTTGGATGCGGATTTCGGTTATCCATTTACACCTATATATATATATATATATATATATATATATATATATATATATATATATATATATATATATATATATATCTATATATATATATCATACTCTTATATAAAAGCATGTACTCCAGTTTTGTTGCAAAATCTTTCACTTGACTATTGTATCCTCTATTTTTATGTAAATGACATATTTTTTTGTATTAGATTTTTTGTCATTTTATTTTTTACTTGTAAATTCTTGGTGCCGTTTTTATATTTTTTGAATTTAAATTCGTAAAATCAAATCTAGAAAAAAAATTTCCTAGGAAAGAGATTAAAATATACATTTCTTTTTTATTTCAAACAATCTTCCTTATACAACATATATCATAATACTATCATACTAATAAAAAAAATAAAATCTTCTCCTAATTTAAACCTCCTTCGATTTCTGCTTCCTTTATTATATATTTATATTTTTTTTAAATGATGATTTATCTCCTCCAGCAATTTGAGTTTCATTTTTTTTATTTTTAAATAAAAGTTATCCTAATATTCTTGATAGATCAACTGCCTAAAAAAAAACTCATAATTTTATTTCATTCCTTCTATCAAGAATACAAAAGTACTACTACTACTTTGAACAAAAATAAGGAATGCAATAGTCAAAGAAAACATTTACGACGAAAGAGGATCACATGTTTTTATATAATATTATGAATGATAGTATGATATATCCAAAAAAAGGGGGAAAATATATAATAACAATAATGTATCAAATAATTTGAGGAGCATTTGGGTCCTTACACGTTTGAAATTTGAATATATTTAATGGCAACTAAATGTGTTAGGACACACACATAAAAACTCTAAATCAAAAGATATATTGATATTTAAAAGAATTGACTAAAGTAATTGAGAGATAAAGGCTAACCACACATGGAAATACACTAATCTAAAAATAAAACATATATAAATTCTGTTATTTGGTTCAATGTCCGTTATAACCAGTAGTTGTAGCCTCCAAAACCGAATTTCAACCGAATTTGATAAAAAGACAAGTGATTGATCTAGATCAAATATGACATAATTTAGTTCAATCTGATGTGGTTGGTTTGGTTTGGTTTTTGTTGCTTTATTTAGAAACTGAAATTCTTTTTTCCACTTTCCTTTTTCAATCAAAATATCCTTATTTAGGCATTTCCATTGATGGTAGTGAGAATTAATGGGATTTCAGTACAAACCAATAACCCTCTTGACAGTGCCTATAAATATGAAAGTTATGATGTTCTTTGTCAAGACAACAATTGATAAAGATCTCTGTCAATACAAGCTTTTGACCAAAAAATGGCTTCACTCAAGCTTCACTTAGTCTTTCTTCTTGTCATTTCTTCTATCTTATTCACAGAATCTATCAGTAAGTCTCTCTTATCTCTCTCATAAAAACATATATTCAAAAATATAAAGCAAGACTAACTCTTTTTCTTCTATTTTTCCCTCCATAGGTACAGAAATGAAGGAAGTTAGTGAAAATGTTGTGAAAGTAAAAAGAGATTGCATAACATGCGTGGGTGGTGCAGAAGGATGTACGCTGGAATGTGCTGAATATGGAATTACAACTGGCAAAAAATGCAAGTTAAATGGGAGGTTGTGTTGCTGCATTTAAGTGATAATAAACCTATGTTACTATTTATCATGAAAAATTAAATAAATAGAGAGTTCTTATAAGGACTTGTTCATTAACCTTTCTTCAATTTTTAATTATGTTTAGTGCCTATGTTGCACTGTTCTTTATTATTTTTATATTTGTTTTCAATTTCATATTACTTGTGGGCTATACAATTAAGGAAACAGAATGAAGAAATAAACTAAGGCACGTACAAAATTTCATCGGGAACAACCCATGAGAAGTGCCTACAGTGAAGTTGGAATTAAAATCCTCATATCATGAAGAACTGGTGATCTGTAGGAATGTCAAGTCACAGCATATCCCTACCATGTATATGAAAATTTTTGAAGTAATGTGAAGGAAACCAACCTCTAAATAAAAAAGTATCAATTAGTGAAGTAAAACTTCCCGACCGACCTTTTCCTAAGAAGAGATTGTTCATGCAGTGGAACAGGACAGACTTCTCCTCTTTACTCAGACAAATAAAGAAAGTATAAATAAATCACAAAAAACAAGTTTCTGTTATCTCAATGAAAGACATTATGCTTGATGAATGAAATACCATTACATCCACACAAACAATTCACAAATTTGTAACATAATCTGAATGATGGACTTGTAAGCATTGACCTATATTCTTCTTCATACGACATGATAATTTACTAATCCTAGCAAATGATGAATTTTGTATGATTATATGAAAGAATACACAGCTGAGGAGTAACAACTATCATGGTTTAAGTTATGGTACATTATTTTCAAACCCTACCTTAGGTACAGGGAGACCAAGAATTGAGAGAAGAGTATGAATTCATTTACAATAATAGCAGGGCTGATGTATACTAAAAATGGGGATGTCTAACAGATTAAAAGCAATGTCGGGCGGCCTAAAATGATGTTGTAGGCTAACAGATTTTGCCAACCATAAACATGGCTAGCAAAGTCACTTTTTGGGGAAACGTTTCCACCACCAAATCAAGTTGTATATTTCCCCCTACAGTGGTTGAACTTCCTGCAAATCCATAAAGCAAAGTTTCGATTTGCTTGAGTTCATCCTAATCTATCTTAAGTAATCGGAAAGCATCCAAAGACAAAATGTCTGTTGATGATCCGATATCTACTAACACTTTATAGATCATGTGATTCGTTGTTAGAACCAGAAGACCAGAGGCACAGTATAGACAGACCAATATCAGACAAAGAGAAATAGAATATAAAGTATACCTAATGTCAGAACCACTTACCCGAATGTACTAGAAGAAGCAAAACAAAACCAGTACAAACTCGAACAAGGTGAGTTGAGGTGTACGTACAATGCTTTTCCTTAAGGTATTTGAATGCCCCCTTTAGTACAGACTGGGTTTGACATTGACATTCTCACCTCCAAGATACAACAACTCCTTAGATCTGAAGGCTAGCACTCCAACAGATACTACTTGTTAAGGAAATACAAAGGTAGTATACAACACAGGAATGAAGAAAACAAAAACGGAATTTTTCTAACTTTAGAATACGAATTTCTATTTTTCCACCAAAATCAGAGTCAGTCTTTTGTTCAGAACTTCTCCTCTATTTATAAGCTCACATGTACACCTCTATTTATAAGCTCGCCTGGTTAGACTAGGGTCTACGGATCACAAGTGCAACCACGCCCGACTTGGTCCAGCTCGGTGCATGCACGTGATCCACGCGTAACTCTCTACCGGCATACACCCCACTTAGGAGCTATAAATGTATATATAAACGATATAATCATTAGCTCCATCCAATGTGGGACTAAACACATATGGTAAATTAAATTACTGAGAGAGTACTGGCTATCCATGATTTGGGTAGCTATCGGGTACTGTCCCTAGCATGTGCTTGAATGATACCCCCTTCTAGATTTGCCAAGTTTTTGAGAAAGTACTGGCTATCCATGATTGAGGTAGCTATCGGGTACTGTCCCGATCACGTGTTTGAACGATACCCCTTCTAGATTTGCCAAGTTTCTCAGAAAGTATTGGCTATCCATGATTGAGGTAGCTATCGGGTACTGTCTCGAGCATCTACGTGTAATGTATAGAAAGTGTGGTTAAGAGTGGAAGGCATCTGTTTGTGCTTGTATGAGCTGAGGACGATTGTCACGTCAAGATCATCTTGTCCCGATCATTATTTTATCTCATTCGGGATAATGAGGGAGTTCTTTCCAAACTTGTCGATTGTCCCGACCAATGAAAGAGTGAGGAACCTCTTGTCCCGAGTGTTATTTCACATTATTCGGGAGAATGAGGGGGTGTCTCTTTCGGGCGCATTAAATGCCTGCAATGAAGTGACTAGCCGTTTTCGTAACGGTTTTCCTCGAAGTCCTTGTCCTGTCTGGGCTTGCCACGTCAAATGGCTATGCATAGACTCATGATGAGTGCTTCGGGGAGACGAACTGTCTTCTTTCCTAAACTATTGATCCTTAATCGACGTAACCGTTCGATCAGGAAGTGTAACACTTCTTCCTGCAATATAATAGGAACCTCCCATCTTCATTTTTGACTTACAGTTTCCTTTGCTCTCGACTAAGAAAAGCTCCCAATTAAGCTCTCAAGGCCTTCCAAGTCTTCAAGCAGTAAGTTCTTTTCTTCCCTTCCATGGCCCCGAGGAGATATAAAGTTAAGAGTCCAAAAGTATGTTTGAGGGGTTTTAGGTTTAATCCTAAGATTCCCGTTCCCATTCATCAAGAAAAACATCGTCGGGCTGAGGGATATACAAGTGAAGGTGATAGTGACCAGACCAAGAGATATAACTTGACCAGGGAGCATTTGAAAGACCTTCACGAGCAATCTTCGGATGACAAGGGGTCTCGCTCTTCTAGTGGCAGTTCTACCAAAGATGACGATCCTCGGGTTCTTGAGGAGATTAGGGAGATGAACCACAAGCATAAGGAACTCCAAGCTTCCCGAGCCATGGCTGCTCAAGCCGCTCAGGATCAAGTAGGGGATATTCCTAGAGTTGAGTCTCGGGAGGGTCTTGACCAGGCTTCGGGTTTTGATTCTGCCGCTGCTTCTGATTCGGCCACTCCTTCTGCCCATAGTATCCTGAGGCCTACAGCCACCTCTCGGGACCCTTCACCTTCATCTCCCCAGGCTTTCCTCGAGGATAGACGTTCCATCCATGTCCCGAGTCTCCAGTAGAAAAGCCCCACCCCGTCCGCCTTTCCAACGTCCCAGTGGTTTTCGGGGAGCTATTCCCCGTAAGTGCTGGATTGGAAAACTTTAGATCCTACAACCTTGGCGTTGGCCCAATCCCAGCCTTTGAGTCCTTGGCATGTTGACTTTGTTCAGAATTCTTCGGGACCAGAGTTTTACCTTTGTTCCCTTTTTGCCAAGGACTTAGATAGGTTCAAATCCAGCTTTGGTATACCCGAGGGATACCAAATTATACTCCCGACTGACGAACAAAGGGTGAACCGTCCCCCGAGGGGATTTCATCCCCTATATTATGATGCTTTCATCGGTGGGCTGTGTCTCCCTTTACATGATCTGTTTGTTGATTTTTTTAGGACATTACAAGCTTAGCCCGTCTAACTTGAGCCTGAACAGCTTGTGTATAATGATCGGGTTCGTTGGTTTCTGTCACGCCTTAGGAGTTTTCCCGACCTTTGGCATGTTTCATCATTTTTATTATCTGCATCCCCACACCCAGCGTGGCTGGTTCTTTTTTTGAAAAGGGTTTCCTCTTCCTTCCAAGGAAATTTCATT
Source organism: Hakea prostrata (assembly GCF_041222555.1). Lineage (NCBI taxonomy): Eukaryota > Viridiplantae > Streptophyta > Magnoliopsida > Proteales > Proteaceae > Hakea > Hakea prostrata. The sequence goes on along the minus strand of NC_142608.1, from coordinate 50,665,146 downwards.
TTGAAAGATTCTCTTCGGTCCACTACCAAAAAGTGGAGAGAGTTTTTTCTGTTCTTTAAGCCACCTGCTCCCGAGCCTTTCCTCACGCAGTTCCAGGAGAGGTCCAAAGAAGATATTGACAGCCTAAACTTTCCCATTGACTTGGATCCCAAGGAAGAGGGATGGGTCGGGATCATTAACCAAGTTGAGGACGACGAATTTGCAGTCCATGGGTACTCCATGGAATATTAGTCAGTCCTTTAGTTGTGGGGTTTCTCCCGGGTAAGTTTTTGTTTCTTTTTCTTTCATTTCGTATTCCTTGTGCTGACCTGATTATATTTCTTTGTTTTACAGTGGCCCATAACATTTCCGATGATGATCTGCTGACTACAACTCTCATCGGAATGGATGAGGCCCGAAGGAGGAAACCTATAACAACTACCAAGGCTTCTTCCTCCGGGGTTCTGAAAACAAAGACTTTCGCTCAGGTTTCCGCCCTGGCTAAAGCTTCTGTGGCCAAGGGCCAAACTTTTGCTGCTGCTGGCTCGATCGGGACTGAGAAAAGTCCCAAGAAGAAAGTGCCTTCCTCAGGAGGTGAAAAACGAAAGGTGGAGGTGGTTCCTCATCCTCCAAAGAAGGTTCGTATTTACGAACCCGAACATGAAGTTGCGCCAACAACTTCGACTGGGATTCCCGACCTTAGCTCAGTATTTTCTGACTTGGTACACGCCGAGCAGTGGTTGAACAATGCCACTGAAGATGCAGATTGGGAGTACTTGCGGAATCTTCCCAACCACAAATTTTTTGATGAGGGATTTAGGTAACGCTCTCCCGATTCCCTCTCGTTCTTCTTCTCTTTTTATTCCTTGTTGTGTAATGTTTTTCTTCAGGTATGTGGCCGGGGCAGGTTCATATTTTTGCCGAGTCCCTTCGTAGGGCTAGGGACCAGGCTAACCAGTTGGCGTTGGCCGAACAGCTTCATCAGCAAGCAAACTTTCGGGCTGGTCAAGAGGTGGCTTGGGCTGACCAGGCAGAGAAGAAGTTGGAGGAGGCCAAAGGGAAAATGGCCAAGTTGAAGAAAGAGAGGGATGACTTTTCCAGAAGCAAAGGCAAATACAAGGGAAAAGTCAATGATCTTGAGAAGAAACTCGGGAAGGCTGCCGAGGACTTGAAAGCGTCTAAGGCTCTCCTGGCCGATGAAAGGAATGTGAATGGGCAGCTGAGGGATGAGCTAGCTGAACTGAGAGCTTCGAGGGCTCAAATTTTCAGGCGGAAGGTGTTAGAAGATTACTTTGCCACAGAGGAATTCAAAGAATTATCGGTGGCCATTGCCAATCCCGCCTTCAAAAGAGGATTGCGCATCACCTTCAAGAAGACACTTCAACAAACAGAGCTTCCTCGTCCCCAAGAGATGGAGAAGCTTTTGGACCCTGAGTTGTACGATGAGCTCAAGCTTCCCCGTCCAAATGGTCTTCCCAAACTCGAGTTCATCCCATTCCTTGATGCTACCGACTACATCGATCCTCCTCCTCAACACCATCTCGAAGAAGAAGTGGAAGAGGAAAAAGGAGAAGAAGAAGAAGCAGAGGATGAGGAAGGGGTTGAAGGGTAGTTGGAGGAAGATGCTGAAGATGATGGCCCAGAGAAATCCTTTGCTGAGGAAGAAGCCAGGGGTTCCTCTACTGACACCGTTGTTGACACCAATGTGTCCAACGAAGGTTTGGTTGAGCCTACTACATAAGAGAACCCTCCCGCAAGCCCCTCCTTGAAGATTGATTGAGAAGCTCGGGATCTTAAAGCTTTTTGTATCTAGAATCATGTATTCAATTAGTTCTTTTGGTCTTCGAATCATGTAACCCTTTTGCAAATGAATTTTTGACTAAGTGCTTTGCAACTATTGTCACATCCACCCAGCCGGTACCCTACCTGGCATACCCGAGTGTGTGATCCACAGCCCCGAAGATCAAGTGTCGAGGTAATCAACCCCCCACAATAGACAATAACATAATAGTGAACAATAATAATCAATGTGCAAAAGATAAACAAAAGATCCAAATAAGGAAAGAATAAATCATATATTATCAGAGTACGGAAGACAAATCAAATGTCTAAATCAATAAGTAAAGTGAGGCGGAATCCCACTCTACAACCAGCGGAAAGTAGATCGCAAGTCAAAAGAAAGGTTACATCAGTTTCTAAGATAAAAAAGAAATAAAAAACTAAACTAAAGTCTATTCTATCTTATAAAGAATGTCTTCATAAACATAGACTTCATCAATGACTCTCAGAAGTTCCCACTCCACAGTAGGGCTAATCCTGGTAACTAGCAAAACCACTTGAGGGATCCTCAATGTAATCTTCATGGTTGCCAACACCTTGCGTGAAGTACGCCTCTTCAATTTGTGCTTCCTCATATTGACTTTCATAGTCATCAGTACCTGTAGCGTAATCTAACAAAACATTTCACAAAAGGAATGAGTTTCAAAGAAACCCAGTAAGGCAGTTAATCCATAACAACATAAATGGCAGGATTTCAAAGCAAAGTAAAATGCTATATGATATGAAACACATGATGCAATATGATTCTAACTCTATGTATGCTGGTCTCTATTGGCAAACATGCTTTAAGTCATAGCACCGTACTTCTTTAGGAAGGTCTCATCACACAACACCTTTTGGTAGTGGGTCCGGCATCCCTCGGGACATTCCATGGTTGGGGGTTAAGTCACCCCTCTCTCACATCACCATTGGTCTAAGTACTAGCGCATGTCAGGGTCACAGCCTAGCCAAATGCAAGTCTCCTACTTAGTTACATCAAGTCAAATCCAGATACATCCATTTCTCACCCTTGGCGATCCTTTCCAGTATCCTTCACACTAGAGTCCTCATAGTCCTTGCCTACGGACTCATCAACCCTATAGGTCATCCACATATGGTAAACGGGAAGCTCTCACGTCCCCTCATGGGTTGGTTACCGGTCTTGAGCACCCGTGAGCCCAAGTCTATCCATATGCAACCCTACCAATAAATGGTCCCCACAATGTGATTCCTATCCTCTCACGGTTTGGTTACCGGTCTTGAGCGCCCATGAATCCCCGCTGCTACCACGGGTCGTTCGGTCTCAATACCCCTCCAATTAGGGTCTGACATAACGGGACATCCTAGCCAAACACTACTAGACAGCCCTAAATATGTCATCCAACAGTTTAGGAAGGTGTCCAATGGGCATCTCCGAAAACATCCCATAATATTCCCGTAGTTGTCCAAGGACAGAAGTGTCAAAAGGACACCTCCCCTTTCCAAACCATACTTAATCATTCACAACATAAATCCATCATATCACATATATAGTAACTTCTTATATGGAAAGAAATCAATAATAACATACAACTTGCATATAATTGGTAAGTAAATCATACATGAGTCAAGTTAACATAAACAAGTAATGCTACTGTAATCAAGACTATGCAACAGTAGTATATCATTGTAAGAATCTAATTAAGGAAACAAAACAATAATATTCAAATACATAAACTAGATTCAAACACTTATGTAATTAAGAAAATAACCATCCTTACCTTATATAACTCGCAAAGGATCTTAGGGAATCAAGTAAGACTTTGACTAAACTTGGGAAGAAAATCCTAAACAAGCATATATAACATATTAGGAAAAATATTTAAAAGGAAAGATATCAAAACATCCAAAACAGACCAAATAGGAGGTTGTTGTACTCATTGGTCGATTGGATTGGTCTCTGCCTCAGTCGACCAATAGAGACAGTGGCCTTCAAAAATCAGAGTTCTTAGAATATGAAACCGAATTTGGTGGTTCAAAAGGGTACTAAACAAAGGGGAAACCACAATGGCAGTGTACTAGTATATAGAGGACTCTAAAACACTAATCAAATCAAGTCTTCAAGTTACAAATTAGGAAACAAAAAGTTACCATAATTAGATCAATCATGGATCTTGAAGAATTCATAGTAAAAATCATGGACAAGAACAATAAGATGATGGATCACTATTTGTGATAAAGGAATCATGAATAGCATGCCTAGATCTTCAAGAAAATTAGATCTAAGACTGAAGAACATGAATCTAAATAAGGAAAGAGAATGAATACAAGCTTTCCTTCAAAAGTGAGTGATGATCTTGATGAAGATCATCCACCAAGCTTTAGATCCTTAGGAAAAGAGAGGGAAAGAGTATAATGATAGTTGCAACAGAGATACAACATCACTACTACTGTCCTCAATTAGAAAAGGAAAGAAAAAAATAACGAAGAATCAAAGATGAAACATAGAAAGAGGATGATCACATACATTTTTGTGTAAAAGCACAAGTTTTGACGAAGATCGATCAAGATAATCACTAAGGATGCAAGGGAGATGACTTGCAAAGGGCTCTGGTACGTTCCAAAGAGTTTGGAGGCAGAAAATACGAAGTAGACTCGAGATTGGACTTAAATAGAGCAAGCAAAGACCTAAGTAGCAAAATCAGATCCCATTGGTCGACTGGTCCAGTCGACCAATGAGTCAACCAATTAGAACAACAAGTCCAAAACAGGGAAATGAAGGCTCAAATCAAATCCAAACATAAAGGGGTTTTGCACACACACCAAGTGACTTGCCTAGTAGGTAGAAATGCCTTCGAACCATGATAGAGAGCACTCCAAGTCATTTCCACTAATTCCATCTTCATCAGGATGCAGTTTCCATAAATGGAACATTGACATCAACACTCATGGATTCTAAGCCAACCACCAAGTCTTCTACTGGGATGGCCCATAACTGACTTCTTGCTTTACTTCGGGTTGTCGAACCTACAAACAACAGGGTTTCCGGGTCAAGGTTAAGGCTGGGTTTCACAACTATTGCCTTCATAAGTTTGTATTTATTGATCGGGAATGCTTCATGCTTAAGTCCTTTAAAAGGCGCAACAAGACCGGGCTGGACCCGAATTACTTGATAACTTTTGAGAAAGTGCTAAGTCCTTTAAAGGCGCAAGATATTTGGGACGGTCCCGAATTGCTATAATATCTTTTAGTCTAAATGCCAAGTCCGTTAAATGGCGCAAGTCATTCTGGGTGTATCCGAATAATGTAAGTCCTTAGATAAAGGTGCCAAAAATAAACACAAAGGAACCAAAATTGTTTATCTTTTGGAAAAAGATGCAAGTCCTTAATAAAGGTGCAAATAGACCGGGACATACCCAAATCTTACTTTATCCGCACTCATAGAATATAGTTTGAAGACAGAAAAATTTAAAGATGAAAGGAATTTTCAGATTAAGGTATGAATCCATTCGTTCCACCTTATGCATTCATGCAATTTGCGATTCTCATGTTGAAATTTAGTTAATCTTACTTGTTCGTTGTTATCTTCTCTAAAAGTTGTTTTGTTTTATTTAATTTTACTATGCCTGATCACTCTATTGAATTGAGATTACTTTTAAGAAATTGCAGAATTAAAACACGATGAAATCAACTGGAAATTCAAAATTGAATTTTATTTCATCATTTTGGAATAAGAAAAGGGAAAAACGAAGATAGAAAGAGGGAAAAGAATTGGAAATGAACCGGATTGTAGAAACTAACTCTGATATAACTTCGTCGGCTTCATTGAACATAGTTCTTCATCTGCTGATGCTCCAACACCTTCCTGATTTTGGAATCTTATGCTCCGAAGTCTTGTTGTTCGATCACACCTTTGATTTAAAATCCATCGTATTATTCTGCTCCCAGGACTTGCAATAGTTCCCCGCGGTGTGCTACAGGAAGTAACAGAGACAAAAAGCTGAGAGACAGATCGTAGAAATAAACCCAGTCTCTTGGAAGAAAGAAGAGAGAGGGTAGAAACAAATCGAGCCACCATTAAGAAAGAAGAGAGAGAGAGAGAGAGAGAGAGAGATTGTAGCACTAACAAGGCACAAGGCTGCTTCGTCTTTCTCATAGTAGCCGAGTCTACTTAAGAAAGGAGAGAGAGAGAGAAAGAGGCTCTGAGAGATTGCATCTCTAACCGACTCAAATGGAAGAAATAAGATATTTCTCAACCACGACCCATCTTTGTTCTTCAAGGAAGTCCCACATATTTTTTTGTTCTTTTTTTTTTTTAAATGATTCAAAATTCAATTTTAATTTTATTCTATTTTGCAAATAGAAAATCGAAAAAACTGAGGCTGATGTGGTTATACTATATGGTTAATTTTTTTGTCTTTTGCATTAACCATAAGCCCATGTGGCTCTGGTCCGGCATTAACCCTTTAGTATAACTTTATATTGTAAAGAGTGTTTTTGTTTCTTGTGAGGGATCACTCATAGCCAAAATTGGTGAATGGTTAGGATTGAATTGCCTAAATAAAACATGCAATTAACTTTATTTTAGTTTTGTTTCTTTTTTTATTAGATTTTGTCTTATATAAAGTTGATCTCCCTCTCATCTTTTCAATTGCTAACCTTTCATACTTCATACAATTGAAGATATAATAAGGCTACCAGATTAGCTGAAACAAACCCAACTAGAAGAGAGTCTAGGAAGTTTCAAAATAATCCAAATATATATTAATCTTCATCAAATTATTTTCTTATTTATAAGTAATATATCTTGAGCTCTTGTTCATATTTGTTTTCCATGTAACGATTTATTTGCTTTTTCCAGCTAAAAATGAATAATAATTTTACTTACTAATTTTTTTTGTAGGATATATGGCAGACATTGTTAAAATAAATCATTTGACAAGTTATAAGACTAACTAGAAAATAAAGATTGTATTATTGCAAAAAAATCCGGTTAAACATTAAGAAAACAATAGAGGGACTGAAAAAGTACAAAAGCTGGTTTTGATTGATGATGAGGTATGGAATACTTAAAAGGCAAAATTATTTTTTATGATAAAATGTTTACTCAAATAATTGATTTTTTTTTTCATGGTACCAAAATTCAAGCAGTCATGTTTAATGACATTGTTGATAAGTTTGACAAAAAACTTATTCCTGGAAAATCATATTGTATAAGTTTTGGAATGGTAAACCGATAAATTCAGCTTTCAGTAGTGTCAATAAACTATATGAAATCATGTTAAACAATACTTCAGTTATACAAGAAATTCAAGAACAAGATGAAGAAACTAGGATAAATATTTACAACTTCATTAATCTTGTTGATTTGAAGACCTCAATTGATATCAAAGAGAAACAAGTGTTTGGTAAGTACTTATACCTTATCTTTAATTTTAAATATTTTTTATTATTCAACTATTAAATAAATTCAATAACAATTGTCATTTATTTTTCTTTTAATTTTCAGACGTCATTGGTATTGTAATCGATGTTAAACCTTTGGCTACAATAATCACAACACAAACAATGGAGAAAAGAAGAAAAAAAAAATTCAAATTATGCATGAAGTAAGTTTTTCTTCATTATTAATTATTTTATACAATTATTTATAATAATTAATAATAAAACTTATTTATTGTTACTGTTTATTATTAGGTCTGAACCTATAATATTAACGTTGTGGGGGTGAATATGCTACAAAAGAAGAAAATGAATTACTAGAGACTACATCAGAATTTTCAATTTTGGTTTTCTCCTCTGTAATAGCATCTTCTTATAAAGGCAAAAATAATTTATGACTTTTAAATTTTTTTATTGAAAAATTATAATATAATAATATTTATATTTTTTTTTCTTCAGGATTTCCATTATGTACAATGACATCTACAATGAATCAATGATAAATATCAATCCGAAAATCCATGATGTTGAAAATTAAGAAAATGGAAAGTACTTTAATTATATTTTAACTTGTTTAATAACATTTCTTACAAAACTTTTATGTTACAGGTTACAATTAGAGGCTGGTATAATGAAAGTTTACAATGACAAACCAACTGAACAAACATATAAGGATGCAAAACATATAATAATAGAATATGCATTTGGAGACTCAATAGATTATTTTAAGGTAAATTTATAGATATAAAATTTAATTTAGTCGTAAAATTTTTTATAATATTATATTATAATTTACATCCTTATATTTCTTAGTACCACTAAAATATGTACTTTTACATGAGGGATGTTATTTGTATATTAAAGGCATAATACAAAAAATTGAAAACCCAAAATCATGGTACTATGCTTGCAACTCTTGCAAAAAAAAAAGATACATTTTAAAGCAAAAGAAGCAACTTGTGAAAAATGTGGAAACAACAATGTGGAATACACATCAGAGTAAGATTCTAAACTTTAATTTCTATTAATAAAATATTATATTGTGATTTTATTAGTTAACAGTAAATTGTTCATCCGCATGTTTATGGAAAGATTTAGAGTGTCATATTCTACAGGGACAATAACAATTACAATATTTGATGCAATCCAAAATATTGTTGATTGTTCAGCAACTAAATATACAGCATCGCCAGAAAAGGTAAATATAATTTATATTTATATTTAATTAGTTGTTATAAAATTATATATTTATAATATTAATTTAGATGACTCAATTATAAATTTAATATATTTTTTTTGAATTTTACAGCATAAAGACAAATTGATTCATCGTAAAGGACGGACATATTCAATCTATTTCAAATATGATAGAAAAAACAGATACAATTTAAGATAAAAAAAGGCTATCGTTGCAGATGTCATAGAAAATGAAGATGATAAGCTGAAGTAGTTGATTTAGACAAATATGATGATCTTAAATGTAAAAAATCAAAATAGAGAAATTTTAGATATGAGAAGTTTTTTTTTTTTTTTTTTCATATGTATTAAATACTAAGATTTATTTTCATTTCCTTCCAATGTTAATTTTTATTTCAATATACTATGTTAACCAAATTTTTTTTATTTCATTCTTATAAAACTGTCTGTTTAGCATATACAAGTTGAGGTGTAAACGGAACGGATTCGGATCGGATATAGGTATATCTATATCCGCATCCTATTATATTCGGACGGATTCGGATAATATCCTATCGGTTCTCGGACTGATTCTGTTGGATTCGGATGATAATCGGATAATTATTTTCTTAAGTAGATTTTTCTAAATGGGCATGAATATAGATTGAATACAAGTTTTCAACTACCTGATAACATCATTACCTTTTTATTTGAGAGATATAGGTTTGAAATTTAAGAATTTAGCAACTTTGGTAGTTATTTTAGTAGAAAATCTAAAAAAAAAAAGTTACATATTATAGGTAAAATTTACAAAAATAAGAATAATAAATCTAAATAAATAATTTAATAGGATAATTTTATCGGATCGATAATAATCGGTAAAAAAGGGGTATACCGCAAATCTTTCATTTAACAGGATAATTTTATCATACTCTTATATAAAAGCATGTACTCCAGTGTTACCGCAAATCTTTCATTTTATTTTTTACTTGTAAATTTTTGGTACCGTTTTTATATTTTTTAATTTTAATTTGTAAAATCAAATCGAGAAAGAAAATTTTCCTAAGAAAGAGATTAAAATATACATTTCTTTTTTATCTCAAACAATCTTCCTTATACAACATATATCATAATACTATCATACTAATAAGAAAAATAAAATCTTCTCCTAATTTAAATCGCTTTTGATTTCTGCTTCCTTTATTATTATATATATATTTTTTTAAATGATGATTTATCTCCTCCAGTATTTTGAGTTTCATTTTTTTAATTTTTAATTAAAAGTTATCCTAATATTCTTCATAGATCAACTGCCTAAAAAAAATCTCCTAATTTTATCTCATTCCTTCTATCAAGAATACAAAAGTACTATTACTACTTTGAACAAAAATAAGGAATACAATAATCAAAGAAAACATTTGCGGTGAAAGAGGATCACATGTTTTTATATAATACTAGTAAAAACACATGTGCATTTTGGATGTTTTGCTCTTAATGTAATTAGATTGAAGCAGAGTATATATTTTTAATGATGCATGGTTCGACTTAAATAGTTTTTAGCTCTACTTATGCTTTTCTTTTTAGACAAATAAAGCCAAGAGGTGCTAGTAATCCAAAGAGTTGTAGCCAAAATATGTCTGCGAATTATGAAGGAAATGTGCTATGCCACGCTGACTCACAAAAGGATAAAAAGCAAATGGTTAACTAAGTCTATCCAATAGAAGTCTACTAATTAATTGCTTTCTTTTGGAGACTGTCTTACAACATTTTTCAGTTGTTCAGCAACACCAAAACTTGCTTTCCAATCTAGAAGTGGGAGAACCTTGGAATCACTAAATGGGATCAAACACAAGATTTGTTGGAATCTCATCCCTTGATTCAACCACATCCAGCCTAGCAACACATTGCTCCATTACCTGAACACAATAAAGAGAATCAATTCAACTAAACTTCAGAGCATTGCAAGAGAGGTAAATCCTTTAGGTATCAAGATCAAGGTCCATATGCCTTGTCAAGGGCTTTCTTCCCTCTTTTGCTTTGAATTCACAATCATATAGAAGGGAAATTGTTTTTTGATTAAGGAGATGGGCCAAGGATCAGTGATTGACATAGTGAGATGGTACAAAGAAAGTCTCTGGAGAAGGAAGTTAAGATGTTAGGTTTTCTTATCCAGAGGCAGATGTGGGAGCGGCAGAGGTCATTAGGATGAGAATCGCAGTTTCAACTTTTGTTAATTTCCACCTTCCTTCCTTCTGTCTATTTGTCTTCTTCATTTCATATATCTTCATTGAAATAAACAACTCAACACATAAAGAGCACATATTTTCCTTGACAATTTCTCTGTGCTTGTCTCTCCTATTTGAATATTTTTTGCCTTGCTGTCTTCTTCCTGTCTTTTTATCTCTGTCTCTTTTAGATTCTGGATTATACTTCCACATTAATTTGAATTCTTACAATGGCTCATTTTGGAAGAAGGTGTCTTCTATCTCACCAAGCAATGAGTAAAACTCCAAGTAGAAATGCTTTCATTTATTAAAAATAAAAAGCAAAACACACTTAAATCATGAATATTTTTTTAATACACATTCCAATCACACTATGATGATACCATCATTAAACTTGATAGGCATTACGTATTGATATATGAAATGAAAGAGAGAATTCAATAGTCTTATGTAGAGAGTTCAAATCACTATTATTGCAAACAGACAGGCCCTTGCAAAATATATATATATTTATATATATATATATATATATATATATATATATATATATATATATATATATATATATATATATTTTTCATTAGAAAATATCAAAAGGGATTAAAGTAACTTACCTTTGGTAGCTCCAAGGTCATAATCCCCAAGGAAGAACAGCTACCGGAAAAAATTATAAGCTTCCCTGTTTAGATCAAAAAATATGAAAAGTAGGAAATATATGAATGAGAATTATATAAATATCAAAATATATGAATTTTCAAACACTAAAGAGCCTGTTCTATATGCTTGTCATTTAGTTAATCCATTTACTTTCTACACCCAATTTCCATGATTCCTTTTTCTTTTTTAACCCTCTTGAGGTCTATCAGCTCTTGAGTACAGCCACCCATAAGGAATTGGCAAACAAACCACCACAGATAAAGAAGATCATGAGTACAAGTATCTTTTGAACATCTAGGCCAAAAACAGAGATCAAATTTTTAAATGTCTAATTCACATATAACCTGATGCTGACTCTAAAGAAAAAGTTTTTTGATGCTGTTTTTAAGCAAAAACCGATGCCTTGTATAAGAAAATAATGAATGGAATTTGAACAAATATAAGGAATAAGAAAAGCAATACTCTGGAATAATCAAAGCATTTTCTCATATCCTACTTCATAAAAACAACTGAAACTCCAAAAGTCCTGAATTTTCAAAGCAACTAAAAATAGAAAAGGAAAAATACCGATTTAGATTATTCACAAATATAGAGGAATACAAATTGTCAACATGGAGAAGTCTTACCTAATATCCTTGAAAGTGGGGAAAAGCTCCACAATTTTGGTTACTACATAAACATAATAACGATGGTTTTCACAAGGGTTTTTTTTTTTTTTTTTATTTTTTTTTATTTTTTTATGTAAGAGAACCAAAATAGAGAAAAGAGGGATGGGGCAAGGAAGAATGTGTAAATGTAACATTGGGTACCTAGATTGTGGTTTTTTGCAAGGAAATTGACTACACTCACCTGGAATCTTTTGCCATAAGTACCTTACCACGTCGTAGCATACGAAGAGTTCATGGGCAGGGCAATCATAATAAAACAAAGTGGAGACATGAAAGATTCATGCAAACACTCCAAGCAAAAAGGTCCACCTGAGTTGAACGATGATACTTTAAGCAAAAGAGATATCGGAAAGGTGGGAGAAGCAGAGTTCATCAATTTATATGTTGAGAGAGTCTCTGTAAGTTGGAGGATGTAAGTCAAAGAGCTCCATTTGTGAACCCTACCATGGCAAAGGATGTAAGTGGTCTTGTGAACATGTACAAGGTAACAGGTGATGATTGGGGTAATTGAGCAGATGTGGATGCTCATTTTAATGTACATTGTATTCTTCAAATATAACTTGAAATTTATTAATATTACTGTGTCTATATGAATCCATGTCTAAGGTGCACTTCCACCACTACCACCGCCACATGGCATACTTGTGATTTTCAATGCCTTATATTTACTTTTGTGCCAGGGACTTTGCTGCTGCAAACATGGTAGGAGCTATTGGCTTGTGAGGGAAGTCATGGCCTGATTTAGACATGCTACCACTTGGTTTGCTTACCTATCCAGGTGATTGAGAGCACATACTGATGTTTGGGCCATGTTGTATCATAAGCTAATTCGGCTCTTTTATGCTCAAAGACTTGCACAAATGCTTAAGTGGATAAGAATTTATTTTTTCCTGGTTCTTCTTGTTTCTTGGTATATTATATATTGCTACCTCTAGAAAAGGTCACCATTTACAGATGCTAAACTTGAAATATATTTGGCCTGTAGTCTGTGAAGTTTTATTAAATAATCTTATTGCATCTGCTGAGATTGAATTAAACTGGAAATTTTATTTACGCCGGGTTTAAATGAAGGGCCACACAGAAAATGTGATCTCAGTCTTGCTGAGCAAAGAATTCATGTACATATGACACTATCTGGCAAGAATCTAAGTTTTCATCGCAACAGATGACACCATGGTCCATGGTCAAGTCACCTCTTATGTTCGGAGGAGACCTGAGGGCACTTGATAAAAGCACTTACAATCTTATCACAAATCCTGTGCTACTGGAAATAAATTCTTTTAGTACAAATAACATGGAGGTATTCTATTTATCGTCTATCAGATTAGCCCTTTCCAGAAGAAGTCAGCTTAAAGTGCAAATGGCATTCTAGTGACCAAGAACAGATCAAGAAACTAAATTGGAATGTAAGAGAAGAATTAGTTAAAAATTAATGAAGACTTATTTACCTCTTTTGTTTCTGTTCCCTATGCAACCGGCAAGAAATATCTCAAGACTGGTAAATGCTTTCTCTATCACAAATCTCGAAATTTGAAGGATGAAAATGCTTCAGACAGACTTGTCTTGAGTCTCAGTAGTTGCAAGGATCCAAAGGCAAAAGGTTGGGCAGTGGAAGCTCTCGATGAAAATATTGAGAAGATCTGCTGGAAACACAACGTTGGAAGGAAACACAAACCTCCACTTTGCTTTTATAAGAAAAAGCATTCCTTGACATTGTATGAAAGCTTTCTTAAAATCAACAATGACTTTCTTTAGACTGTGCTGTTATCATTACTATTGCTTATAATTTTTTTATTATTATTTTTTTTGAATTTCATGATATTATTGGAAACCTACAAGAAGCAGTACCAAGGGAAGTTCGATTTGTTAACAACTAACACAAAGGATTTCTGCTTGGATGCTTCTCCAACGTGGAAGCTTACTTCACAAGAGCTGCAAATCAATTCGTTGTCTTGTTGTAGATGGAACTCTAATTAGGTAATATCCAGTTCTATAATAGATCCTAGACAGCTCAATTTTAGATTTTTCTTTGGGGGTATTTCAATTTTTACTGGACTCCAGTAGCTAATACAAATTCTTTTCTTCCAAAAAAAGCACACAGAGATCAGAAATGTTACAACAAATATCAGTTTGAATGGACCTAATGTGCTCAAGTTTAACAGATGTGGGAGATGAATCTTAATGAAACACTGGTAAACATCTATTCTGGACGATGTGTAGCAGTGAAGATGATCAAAGGTGAGGCCCACAACAGCTTTACACATTAAAAATGTGGAAGTCAGGAATTCTATTATAGCAACCTAAATATATCCACACCCATTATTAGTAAGACCTTACGTCCAACTCCCAACCAGTCATTTCAGTATTTCAGAACCTGACCAGCATACAGGGCAGAAAAAGGCATTAAATTGGTTCAACCAGTTAGAAACCTAGTTCAACAGTAGGTTAACATCAATAAAGTCAGCATAGTATGGACAATTAATCCATAGTTACATTGTAAGACTGGAACAACAATTAACAGTTCCATATTTATTCTAAATACATCACCAGATGTATGATACAATAGAGAATTAGTTTCACAAGAAGAAGTTGAGTTTTAGAATTTTTAAAACCACTTAATCTGTAGCTTAATCAAATTTAGAAATGCAAAACCTTAGTAAACACATGATTCAAGAATTCATCAAGGTCTCAATAACATCTTACCAAGAAAAGTTACAGGTCAAAACCTTAACTCAAGTGAGATCCATATATCTGAGTCATATCTCAGATATTATGGATATCTTGGTCAGATTTCAGAAAATCTCAGAATCTCAAATTGTGACATATCTCAAATTTCATGAGTAAATAATTTCTTGTGTTAGTTTCCAACAAAAAAAATCTCTATCTCTATAGTGTAAAAGCAAATTTAAGAGCAGAACAAGCAAATGTCCTTCGTTTTCACAGCTTATGAGGTTACATAGGACTTTGGTACCTGTTAGTCCTAGGAAAAATGAGTGGAAGGGAACTATCTGCAATTTGGAAAAAGTTCATCATCACCTGTCAAAAACAGGGGTATATCAGAATAGGAGTTCCACATTAGAATCTATTGGATTCTAGTCCCATAAATTATAGAAATGTTAAGAAAACAACCTCAAACATCATCAAAGACATAATACCAAGAAAACTCAACAGTTGCTCAAGTAATGGTGCCTACCATTCTCGGTGAAGTGCACTTATAGTACAAAACTTAAAGAAATATAACAGTTTTAGATATCCTAGATGATTCAGTGAGATGGAATGGAAAAAGAGTGAGCTGGTACCTTGAAAGCATGATGTACTTTGCACCCAACTAACTATAGCAGACTACAAATTGGTCCTTCTGGGTCAAAACGATGCATTTCAATAGGAACCCATTGATGAGGCTACCATCCCATCATTCCTAACAGTGTACTTGAAAACAATGTTCCTGAACGTCCATCTTCATTAATTCTTCAGAATCATGTCGAAATCCAATGTACAACTTACCTACTATAATAATGAGTAAAATTGAACAATTCAAGATTTCTAAATAGAAGAAGAGGTAGAATAACAAATCCAATATGTTTAATCACAAAATTGAAGATTCTATAGGACATGCCGAAGTTATGAATAATGGTGGAAGTTGTCTTACCTCCAACAATTGACATCAACACTGGATCTTTCGGTTTAGAGTTCCTTGATTTGTACAGTAAGAAGGAAAGCAAAGCCTGACAAGTGCAAACCGCCTTACAATTTTTCGTTAATCTTTGCGCAATAGGAAAAATTAAATAAATTTAAACAGATCATTTTCACCTGAAAAAAGGAATCTTAATCTACACTGTCGAAGTTGGACTTTGAATTTCTATAGCGTTTTCTTGATCTGGTAAAAGAAGTTTGAGGATTTCTGAATTTACGATGGGTGCGAGATCTTCGAATGCCTCTAAAATCTTTGCGAGAGGCTTGTCTTCAACAGCCATCTCAGAGGTCTTTCTCCCTCTGTCTGTCTCTCCCTTGTTTAGCACTGCCATCTCCAGCCATCTCCGAAGTCTTTTCCCCTCCATCTCAATCTCTCCATCGTTTTGGGATGTGGGAACTATTTAGAAGTTGCAAAATTTACTAATGGTGTTTGTTGTTGTTATAGTTGCTGCCGTGGCTGATGTCGCCTCAGAGGATGAGGACGCTTGGGATATTGATTGCAAGAAACTTTGGCTCCATCCAAAACCTTGATAGCTATTTGGTTCAAGCACACAGGCCCATAAAATTGGATACGGAAGCAGCAGCAGGTTCGGCAAACGACTTTGTGTCTTCGAATACGAGCGCCGTTCATCTCCTTCAAGTCATGGTGTCTACTTTTTGGAAATATCAGTTTAGTTAACTGAATATCAGTTAACTAAACTGCTTGCATTAATTGACACTTCGTTAACTTATTTCATGTAATGCTGAAGGTTATTTGCTAAATTACAATTTTGGATATCTTTTTTATGACTTAAAGGTTTAGCAGTTTTAAAAGGTAAGGGTATTTTGGGAAGTGAAATGTAGCCATCCTCCCTCAGTTCGTGCTTTTATAATAGTAGTATGATTATGAATGATAGTATGATATATCCAAAAAAAGGGGGAAAATATATAATAACAACAATGTATCAAATAACCTGAGGAGCATTTGGGTCCTTACACGTTTGAAATTTGAATATACTTAATGGCAACTAACTGTGTTAGTCTGGTTAGGACCAAACATAAAAACTCTAAATCAAAAGATATATTGATATTTAAAAGAATTGACTAAAGTAATCGAGAGATAAAGGTTAATCACACATGGAAATACACTAATCTAAAGTAAAACATATATAAATTCTGTTATTTGGTTCAATGTCCATTATAACCAGTAGTTGTAGCCTCCAAACCGAATTTCAACCGAATTTGATAAAAAGGCAAATGATTGATCTAGATCAAATATGACATAATTTAGCTCAATCTGATGTGGTTGGTTTGGTTTGGTTTTGGTTGCATTATTTAGAAACTGAAATTCTTTTTTTCACTTTCCTTTTTCAATCAAAATATCCTTATTTAGGCATTTCCATTGATGGTAGTGAGAATTAATGGGATTTCAGTACAAACAAATAACCCTCTTGACAGTGCCTATATATATGAAAGTTATGATGTTCTTTGTCAAGACAACAATTGATAAAGATCTCTGTCAATACAAGCTTTTGACCAAAAAATGGCTTCACTCAAGCTTCACTTAGTCTTTCTTCTTGTCATTTCTTCTATCTTATTCGCAGAATCTATCAGTAAGTCTCTCTTATCTCTCTCATAAAAACATATATTCAAAAATATAAAGCAAGACTAACTCTTTTTCTTCTATTTTTCCCTCCATAGGTACAGAAATGAAGGAAGTTAGTGAAACTGTTGTGAAAGCAAAAAGAGATTGCATAACATGCGTGGGTGGTGCAGAAGGATGTATGCTGGAATGTGCTGAATATGGAATTACAACTGGCAAAAAATGCAAGTTAAATGGGAGGCTGTGTTGTTGCTGCATTTAAGTGATAATAAACCTATGTTACTATTTATCATGAAAAAATAAATAAATAGAGAGTTCTTATAAGGACTTGTTCATTAACCTTTCTTCAATTTTTAATTATGTTTAGTGCCAATGCTGCACTGTTCTTTATTATTTTTATATTTGTTTTCAATTTCATATTACTTGTGGGCTATACAATTAAGGAAACAGAATGAAGAAATAAACTAAGGCACGTACAAAATTTCATCAGGAACAACCCATGAGAAGTGCCTATAGTGAAGTTGGAATTAAAATCCTCATATCATGAAGAATTGGTGATCTGTAGGAATGCCAAGTCACAACATATCCCTACCATGTATATGAAATTTTTTGAAGTAATGTGAAGGAAACCAACCTCTAAATAAAAAAGTATCAATTAGTGAAGTAAAACTTCCCGACCGACCTTTTCCTAAGAAGAGATTTTTCATGCAGTGGAACAAGCGAGACTTCTCCTCTTTACTCAAACAAATAAAGAAAGTATAAATAAATCACAAAAAACAAGTTTTTGTTATCTCAATGAAAGACATTATGCTTGATGAATGAAATACCATTACATCCACACAAACGATTCACAATTTCGTAACATAATCTGAATGATGGACTTGTAAGCATTGACCTATTTCTTCTTCATACGGCATGAGAATTTATAAATCCTAGCAAAGGATGAATTTTGTATGATTATATGAAAGAATACACAGCTGAGGAGTAACAACTATCAAGGTTTAAGTAATGGTACATTATTTTAAAACCCTACCTTAGGTACAAGGAGACCAAGAATTGAGAGAAGAGTATGAATTCGCTTACAATAACAGCAGGGCGATGTATACTAAAACTGGGGATGTCTAACAGATTAAAAACAATGTCGGGCGGCCTAAAATGATGTTGTAGGCTAACATATTTTGCCAACCATAAACATGGTTGGCAAAGTCACTTTTTGGGGAAACGTTTCCACCACCAGATCAAGTTGTATATTTCCCCCCTATAGTGGTAGAACATCCCGCAAATCCATAAAGCAAAGTTTCTGTTGGCTTGAGTTCATCCTAATCTATCTTAAGTAATCGGAAAGCATCCAAAGACAAAATGTCTGTTGATGATCCGGTATCTACTAACACTATATAGATCATGTGATTCGTTGTTAGAACCAGAAGACCAGAGGCACAGTATAGACAGACCAATATCAGACAAAGAGAAACAAAATATAAAGTATAACTTATGTCAAAACCACTTACCCGAATGTAGTAGAAGAAGCGAAACAAAATCAGTACAAACTCGAACAAGGTGAGTTGATGTGTACATACAATGCTTTTCCTTAAGGTATTTGAACGCCCCCTTTAGTACAGACTGGGTTTGACATTGACATTCTCACCTCCAAGATACAACAACTCCTTAGATCTGAAGGCCAGCACTCCAACAGATACTACTTGTTAAGGAAATACAAAGGTAGTATACAACACAGGAATGAAGAAAACAAAAACAGAATTTTTCTAACTTTAGAATACGAATTTCTATTTTTCCACCAAAATCAGAGTCAGTCTTTTGTTCAGAACTTCTCCTCTATTTATAAGCTCGCATGGACACCTCTATTTATAAGCTCGCCTGGTTAGACTAGGGTCTACGGATCACAACTGCAACCACGCCCGACTCGGTCCAGCTCGGTGCATGCGCGTGATCCACGCGTAACTCTCTACCGGCATACACCCCACTTAGGAGCTATAAATGTATATATAAATGATATAATCATTAGCTCCGTCCAATGTGGGACTAAACACATGGTAAATTAAATTACTGAGAGAGTACTGGCTATCAATGATTGGGATAGCTATCCCGAGCATGTGCTTGTATGATACCCCCTTCTAGATTTGCCAAGTTTTTGAGAAAGTACTGGCTATCCGTGATTGAGGTAGCTATCGGGACTGTCCCGATCACGTGTTAGAACGATACCCCTTCTAGATTTGCCAAGTTTTTGAGAAAGTATTGGCTATCCATGATTGAGGTAGCTATCGGGTACTATCCCGAGCATCTACGTGTAATGTAGAGAAAGTGTGGTTAAGAGTGGAAGGCATCTGTTTGTGCTTGTATGAGTTGAGGACAATTGTCACGTCAAGATCATCTTGTCCCGATCATTATTTTATCTCATTCGGGATAATGAGGGAGTCTTTTCCAAACTTGTCGATTGTCCTGACCAATGAAAGAGTGAGGAACCTCTTGTCCCGAGTGTTATTTCACATTATTCAGGAGAATGAGGGGGTGTCTCTTTCGGGTGCATTAAATGCCTGCAATGAAGTGACTAGCCGTTTTCGTAACGATTTTCCTCGAAGTCCTCGTCCTGTCTGGGCTTGCCATGTCAAATGGCTATGCGTAGACTCACGATGAGTGCTTCGGGGAGACGAATCGTCTTCTTTCCTAAACCGTTGATCCTTAATCGACGTAACCGTTCAATCAGGAAGTGTAACACTTCTTTCGATAGTATAAATAGGAACCTCCCATCTTCATTTTTGACTTACAGTTTCCTTTGCTCTCGACTAAGAAAAGCTCCCGATTAAGCTCTCAAGGCCTTCCAAGTCTTCAAGCAGTAAGTTCTTTTCTTCCCTTCCATGGCCCCGAGGAGATATAAAGTTAAGAGGCCAAAAGCAAGTTTGAGGGGTTTTAGGTTTAAGCCTAAGATTCCCGTTCCCGTTCAACGGGAAAAACGTCGTCGGGCTGAGGGATATGCAAGTGAAGGTGATAGTGACCAGACCAAGAGGTATAACTTGATCGAGGAGCGTCTGTAAGACCTTCACGAGCAATTTTCGAATGACGAGGGGTCTCGCTCTTCTAGCGGTAGTTCTACCGAAGATGACGATCCTCGGGTTCTTAAGGAGATTAGGGAGATGAACCGCAAGGATAAGGAACTCCAAGCTTCCCGAGCCATGGCTGCTCAAGCCACTCAAGATCAAGTAGGGGATATTCCTAGAGTTGAGTCTCGGGAGGGTCTTGACTAGGCTTCGGGTTCTGATTTTTCCGTTGCTTTTGATTCGGCCACTCCTTCTGCCCAGAGTCTTATGAGGCCTGAGTCTACAGCCACCTCTCGGGACCCTTCAACTTCATCTCCCCAGGCTTTCCTGAGGACAGACGTTCCATCCACGTCCGGAGTCTCCAGAAGAAAAGCCCCACCCCGTCCGCCTTTCCAGCGTCCGAGTGGTTTTCGGGGAGCTATTCCCCGTAAGCCGGATCGGAAAACTTTAGATCCTGCAGCCTTGGCGTTGGCCCAGTCCCAGCCTTTGAGTCCTTGGCATGTTGACTTTGTTTAGAATTCTTCGGGATCAGAATTTTACCTTTATTCCCTTTTTGCCGAGGACTTAGATAGGTTCAAATCCAGCTTTGGTATACCCGAGGGATACCAAATTATACTACCGAGGAAGAGGGATGGGTTGGGATCATTAACCAAGTTGAGGACGACGAATTTGCAGTCCATGGGTACTCCATGGAATATGAGTCAATCCTTCAGTTGTGGGGTTTCTCCCCGGGTAAGTTTTTGTTTCTTTTGCTTTCATTTTGTATTCCTTGTGCTGACTTTGCAGTGGCCCATAACATTTCCGATGATGATCTGCTAATTGCAGCTCTCGGCGGAATGGACGAGGCCCGGAAGAGGAAACCTATAACAACTACTAAGGCTTCTTCCTCCGGGGTTCTGAAAACAAAGACTTTCGCTCAGGTTTCTGCCCCGGCTAAAGCTTCTGTGGCCAAGGGCCAAACTTCTGCTGTTGCTGGCTCGATCGGGACTAAGAAAAGTCCCAAGAAGAAAGCGCCTTCCTCGGGAGGTGAAAAACGAAAGGTGGAGGTGGTTCCTCGTCCTCCAAAGAAGGTTCGTATTTACGAACCCAAACATGAAGTTGCGCCGTCAACTTCGGCTGGGATTCTTGACCTTAGCTCGGTATTTTCTGACTCGGTACACGCCGAGCAGTGGTTGAACAATGCCACTGAAGATGCATATCGGGAGTACTTGCGGAATCTTCCCAACCACGAATTTTTTGATGAGGGATTTAGGTAATGCTCTCCCGATTCCCTCTCATTCTTCTTCTCTTTTTATTCCTTGTTGTGTAATGTTTCTTCTTCAAGTATGTGCCGGGGCGGTTCATATTTTTGCCGAGTCCCTTCGTAGGGCTCAGGACCAGGCTAACCAGTTGGAGCTAGACGAACAGCTTCATCAGCAAGCAAACTTTCGGGCTGACCAGGCAGAGAAAAAGTTGGAGGAGGCCGAAGGGAAAATGGCCAAGTTGAAGAAAGAGAGGGATGACTTTTCCAGAAGCAAAGGCAAATACAAGGGAAAAGTCAATGATCTTGAGAAGAAACTCGGGAAGGCTGCCGAGGACTTGAAAGCGTCTAAGGCTCTTTTGGCCGATGAAAGGAATGTGAATGCGCAGCTGAGGGATGAGCTAGCTGAACTGGAAGCTTCGGGGGCTCAAATTTTCAGGCGGAAGGTGTTAGAAGATTACTTTGCCACCGAGGAATTAAAAGAATTATCGGTTGCATTGCCACTCCCTCCTTCAAAAGAGGATTGCGCATCACCTTCAAGAAGACACTTCAGCAAATAGAGCTTCCTCATCCCCAGGAGATGGAGAAGCTTTTGGACCCTGAGTTGTATGATGAGCTCAAGCTTCCCCGTCCAGAGGGTCTTCCCGAACTCGAGTTCATCCCATTCCCTGATGCTACCGACTACATCGATCCTCCTCCTCAACACCATCCCGAAGAGGAAGTGGAAGAGGAAAAAGGAGAAGAAGAAGAAGCAGAGGATGAGGAAGGTGTTGAAGGGGAGTTGGAGGAAGATGTTGAAGATGATGGCCCAAAGAAATCCTTTGCTGAGGAAGAAGCCAGGGGTTCCCCGACTGACACCGTTGTTGACACTAATGTGTCCAACGAAGGTTTGGTTAAGCCTACTGCTGAAGAGAACCCTCCCGCAAGTCCCTCCTTGAAGATTGATTGAGAAGCTCGGGATCTTGAAGCTTTTTGTATCCAGAATCATGTATTCAATTAGTGCTTTTGGTCTTCGAATCATGTAACCCTTTTGCGAATGAATTTTTGACTAAGTGCTTTGCAACTATTGCCTTCGTAGTTTGTTATTTAATGATCGGGAATGCTTTATGCTTAAGTCCTTTAAAAGGCACAACAAGACCGGGCTGTACCCGAATTACTTGATAACTTTTGAGCAAATGCTTAGTCCTTTAAAAGGTGCAAGATATTCGAGACGGTCCCGAATCGCTATAATATCTTTTAGTCTAAATGCCAAGTCCTTTAAAAGGCGCAAGTCATTCGGGGTGTATCCGAATAACATATGTCCTTAGATAAAGGTGCCAAAAATAAACCGAGAAGGACCCGAATCTTACTTTTTTAAAAAGTGCTAGTCCTTAGAAAAAGGCGCAAAATAAACCGAGAAGGACCCAAAAATGTCTACTTTCTTTTTGAAAAAGGTAGAGAGCTATTGATAGAACTTTCTCAGATTGGTGGAGTTCCATGACCGGTCAATCCGCTTTCCAGTCTCTGAGTCTTTCAGTCGGTATGCTCCCGGTCTTGTTTCTTTGTCAACCAGGTAAGGTCCCTCCCATGTTGGAGTTAACTTTCCTTGATTCTTTGGATCGGAAGCCCCAGTTCTTCTCAGCACCAAATCTCCCGATCTGTATCTTCGGCTTTTGACCCGTGAGTTGTAGTGTTGAGCTATTCTTATTTGGTACAACTGATTTCTTTGCTGCGCCTTCATTCGGGTTTCTTGCAAGAGGTCTAAATGTTCCCTTAGGCCCTGGTCATTTTTATTTTCATCAAAGGTGTTATAACGTAATGGCCCAGCCAATACCTCCAGGGGAGGTAAGGCTTCGGTTCCATATGCAAGGCAAAATGGAGTTTCTCTGATTGGGGTTCGCGCAGTCGTCCTGTATGACCACAGAACGCTCGGGAGTTCCTCGACCCATCGTGCCCGACTATCCTCTAGTCTCTTCTTAATCCCGTCCAGAAGTGTTCTATTGGTGACTTCCACCTGTCCATTACTCTGAGGGTAAGCAACTGAGGCGAACCGATGTTCAATGTGATTTCTTTTGCAAAAAGATTTGAATCCCGCTCCTTCGAATTGTTTTCCATTGTCCGTTACGAGGATTCGGGGTATCCCAAACCTATAAATAACTTTTTCTTCGAAAAAAATCTCCATTTGCTTTTATGTGATGGAAGACAGCGGTTCAGCCTCGACCCACTTCGTAAAGTAGTCTATGGTAACCACAAGGTACTCTCGATTTCTTGAAGCCTTCGGTAACTTCCCGACTAGGTCCATTCCCCACATTGCGAATGGTGTAGGGCTGGAGATGGGCATCATGGGAACTGCTAGCACTTTTGGAACGTTGGCGTGCTTTTGGCACTGTCCACATTTGCAAACATCTTCAATCGCATCTTTTTGCACAGTTGGCCAAAATATGCCCGAGCACAACACCTTCTGTGCCAAAGCCTTTCCACCCAAGTGTGCGCCGCAAATTCCTTCATGAATTTCTGCTATAGCATAGCTGGCCCGGGAAGGCCCAGCACATCTTAAGAGTGGTTCAGTGAAGGATCTTCCGGATAATTGGTCCCCGATGATGGTGAATCGGGCTGCCTGGTTTTTAGTTCTTTTGGCTTCTTTTGGATCAGTTGGGAGAATATTATCCCGAAGGTATTTTACCAAGGGCGTTGTCCCGTTGGGCTCGCTACTGATCTCAAAAGTTTCTATCTCTTGTGTACTCGGGCTATTTAGCTCTTCGATATAAACTGTCGAGTCTAAATTATTGTAATTTGCCAAATATAGCTGGGAGAGTTCATCTGCCTTCTCATTCTCCTTTCTGGGTATCTGTTGGAAAGTTACCCGATCAAAGTGAACCTGGAGCTGTTCAACCTTGGCCAAATACTTGGCCATTCTTTCATCCTTCGCATTGTACTCTCCCTCGATTTGGTTGACAACAAGTTGAGAATCACTTCTTACTTCTAATTCCCGAACCCTGAGTGCTAGGGCCACTTGTAAGCCTTGCTATGACAGCTTCATACTCGGCTTCATTGTTGGAAGTCGGGAAATTAAATCTCAAAGCATAGCTAATTGTGAAGTCCTCGGGACTGCTGAGTGTCAAGCCTGCTCCTGATCCAGAAGCACTACTCGAGCCATTGACGTGTAAAATCCACAAGTCCGATGTTTCAGTTGTAGCTGCTTGCCTCTCATTTTGTGGTAGGGTGCTTTCCACAATGAAATCGGCCAAAACCTGAGCTTTTATGGCCATCCTCAGTTTGAACTCAATCTGGTACTCGCTAAGCTCCACCGCCCACCCGACCATCCTTCCAGCCACATCAGGTCTTTGAAGTATTTTCTTTAGTGGGAAGTTGGTCGGAACTATCATTGGGTGTGCTTGAAAATAGGGTCTTAGCTTTCGTGATGCCACCAGAAGAGCTAAAGCCTGTTTGTCGACGTCCGAATACCTTGTCTCAGCATCTATGAGTACATGACTCACATAGTAGACCGGGTTCTGGATTGTCTCCCCTTTCACCAATACAGCACTGACTGCAGTTAGTGAAATGGCAAGATAAACTGTAAGAGGTTCTCCGGTCACTGGTCGGGCCAATACAGGTGTCGTCCCGAGTGACGTTTTTAGTTTCTCAAATGCTTGTTGGCATTCTTCCGTCCAAATAATTGCCCTCGAATTGGGTGTAGCCTTCAATGCTTTGAAAAAAGAATTGCATTTCTCCCCGGCTCGGGAAATGAACCGGTTTAATGATGCTACCCTTCTGGTCAACCATTGGATTTCCCTTACTGTGACAGACGATTTCATCTCAATCAATGCCTGGATCTTCTCCGGGTTGGCTTCAATTCCCCTTTGGGAAACCATGAAGTCGATGAACTTCCCAGAAGAAACTCCGAAGGCGCATTTCTCAGGGTTCAGACGCATTTGGTATGTTCTTAAAACGTCAAAAGCTTCTTCAAGGTCCGCCAAATGTTTTGCCCGAACCAAACTCTTCACGAGCATGTCATCAACGTAAACTTTCATGTTTTTCCCGATCTGTTGTTGGAAAATTTTGTTGACGGCTCTTTGGTAAGTAGCCCATGCATTCTTTAAACCGAATGGCATCACCCACTAGTAATAACTCTCCCGATTAGTCATGAATGATGTATGTTTCTCATTCTTTCTAATTTTTTTTGTAGGATATATGGCGGACATTGTTAAAATAAATCATTTGACAAGTTATGAGACTAACTGGAAAATAAAGATTGGATTATTGCAAAAAAAGTCCGATTAAACATTATAAAAACAATATAGGGACTGAAAAAGTACAAAAGCTGGTTTTGATTGATGATGAGGTATGGAATAATTAAAGAGAAAATTTATTTTTTATGATAAAATGTTTACTCAAATAATTGATTTTTTTTTTCAGGGTACCAAAATTCAAGCAGTCATGTTTAATAACATTGTTGATAAGTTTGACAAAAAACTTATTCCTGGAAAATCATATTGTATAAGTTTTGGAATGGTAAACCGATAAATTCAGCTTTCAGTAGTGTCAATTAATTATATGAAATCCTGTTAAACAATACTTCAGTTATACAAGAAATTCAAGAACAAGATGAAGAAACTAGGATAAATATTTACAACTTCATTAATCTTGTTGATTTGAAGACCACAATTGATATCAAAGAGAAACAAGTGTTTGGTAAGTACTTATACCTTATCTTTAATTTTATATATTTTTTATTATTCAACTATTAAATAAATTCACTAACAATTGTCATTTATTTTTCTTCTAATTTTCAGACGTCATTGGTATTGTAGTCGATGGTAAACCTTTGGTTACAATAATCACAACACAAACAATGGAGAAAAGAAAAAAAAAAATTCAAATTATGAGCATGAAGTAAGTTTTTCTTCATTATTAATTATTTTATAGAATTATTTATAATAATTAATAATAAACTTATTTATTACTACTGTTTATTATTAGGTTTGAACCTATAATATTAACATTGTAGGGGTGAATATGCTACAAAAGAAGGAATTGAACTACTAGAGACTACATCGGAATTTCCAATTGTGGCTTCTCCTCTGTAATAGCATCTTCTTATAAAGGCAAAAATAATTTATGACTTTTAAATTTTTTATTGAAAAATTATAATATAATAATATTTATATTTTTTTTTCAGGATTTCCATTATGTACATCGACATCTACAATGATAAATATCAATCCGAAAATCCATGATGTTGAAAAATGAAGAAAATGGGAAGTACTTTAATTATATTTTAACTTGTTTAATGAAATTTCTTACAAAACTTTTATGTTACATATTACAATTAGAGGCTGGTTTAATGAAAGTTTACAATGACAAACCAACTGAACAAACATATAAAGATGCAAAACATATAACAATAGAAGATGCATTTGGAGACTCAAAAGATTATTTTAAGGTACATTTATAGATATCAAATTTATTTTAGTCGTAAAATTTATTATAATATTATATTATAATTTACATCCTTATATTTCTTAATACCACTAAAATATGTACTTTTACATGAGGGATGTTATTTGTATATTAAAGGCATAATACAAAAAATCGAAAACCCAAAACCATGGTACTATGCTTGCAACTCTTACAAAAAAAGATACATTTTAAAGCAAAAGAAGCAACTTGTGAAAAATGTGGAAACAACAATGTGGAATACATATCAGAGTAAGATTCTAAACTTTAATAAAATATTATATTGTGATTTTATTAGATAACAGTAAATTTATCATCTGCAGGTTTATGAAAAGATTTAGAGTGTCGATTCTACAGGGGACAATAACAATTACAATATTTGATGCAATCCAAAGTATTGTTGATTGTTCAGCAACTAAATATGCAGCATCGCCAGAAAAGGTAAATATAATTTCTATTTATATTTAATTAGTGTTATAAAATTATATATTTATAATATTAATTTTGATGACTCAATTATAAATTTAATATATTTTTTTTAATTTTACAGCTTAAAGACAATTTGATTCATCGTGAAGGACGGACATATTCATTATATTTCAAATACGATAGCAGAAACAGATACAATTTAAGATAAAAAAAGGCTATCATTGCAGATGTCATAGAAAATGAAGATATAAGCTGAAGTAGTTGATTTAGACAAATATGAAGATGTTAAATATAAAAATATAAAAATAGAAATATTTTAGATATGAGAAGTTTAATTTTTTTTCATATGTATTAAATACTAAGATTTATTTTCATTTCCTTCCAATATCAATTTTTATTTCAATATACTACGTTAACCAAAATTTTTTATTGCATTCTTATAAAACTGTCTGTTTAGCATATACGAGTTGAAGTGTAAACGGACTGGATTTGGATCGGATATTGGTATATCTATATCCGCATCCTATTATATTCGGACGGATTCGGATAATATCCTATCGGTTCTCGGATGGATTCGGTTAGTTTCGGATGATAATCGGATAATTATTTTCTTAAGTAAATTCTTCTAAATGAGCATAAATATAGATTGAATACAAGTTTTCAACTACCTGATTACATCATTACCTTTTTATTTGTGAGATATACGTTTGAAATTTAAGAATTTAGCAACTTTGGTAACTATTCTAGTAGAAAATCTAAAAATAAAAAGTTCATATATCATAGGTAAAATTTACAAAAATATGAATAATAAATCTAAATAAATAATTTAATCGGATTAATAATAATCGGTAAGAAAGGGGTATACCATATCTGCATCCTTTAAGAATCGGACGGATTCAACTACCCCTAAACGAATGCGGATGCGAATTTGGATGCGGATTTCGGTTATCCATTTACACCCCTATATACAATATATATATATATATATATATATATATATATATATATATATATATATATATATATATATCATACTCTTATATAAAAGCATAATCTTTCACTTGATTATTGTATTCTCTATTTTTATTTAAATGGCATATTTTTTGTATTAGATTCTTTGTCATTTTATTTTTTACTTGTAAATTCTTGGTACCGTTTTTTATATTTTTTTAATTTAAATTCGTAAAATCAAATCGAGAAAGAAATTTTTCCTAGGAAAGAGATTAAAATATACATTTCTTTTTTATCTCAAACAATCTTCCTTATACAACATATATATTATATCATAATACTATCATACTAATAAGAAAAATAAAATCTTCTCCTAATTTAAACCTCATTCGATTTCTGCTTCCTTTATTATATATTTATATTTTTTTTAAATGATGATTTATCTCCTCCAGCAATTTGAGTTTCATTTTTTTTATTTTTAATTAAAAGTTATCCTAATACTTGATAGATCAACTGCCTAAAAAAAAGTCTCCTAATTTTATCTCATTCCTTCTATCAAGAATACAAAAGTACTACTACTACTTTGAACAAAAAAAAGGAATACAATAGTCAAAGAAAACATTTGCGGCGAAAGAGAATCACATGCTTTTATATAATATTATGAATGATAGTATGATATATCCAAAAAAAGGGGGAAAATATATAATAACAACAATATATCAAATAACCTGAGGAGCATTTGGGTCTTTACACGTTTGAAATTTGAATATATTTAATGGTAACTAACTGTGTTAGGGCCCACACTTAAAAACTCTAAATCAAAAAATATATTGATATTTAAAAGAATTGACTAAAGTAATTGAGAGATAAAGGCTAACCACACATGGAAATAAACAAATCTAAAAATAAAACATATATAAATTTTGTTATTTGGTTCAATGTCCGTTATAACCAGTAGTTGTAGCCTCCAAACCGAATTTGATAAAAAGGCAAGTGATTGATCTAGATCAAATATGACATAATTTAGCTCAATCTGATGTGGTTGGTTTGGTTTGGTTTTGGTTGCTTTATTTAGAAACTGAAATTCTTTTTTCCACTTTCCTTTTTCAATCAAAATATCCTTATTTAGGCATTTCCATTGATGGTAGTGAGAATTAATGGGATTTCAGTACAAACAAATAACCCTCTTGACAGTGCCTATATATATGAAAGTTATGATGTTCTTTGTCAAGACAACAATTGATAAAGATCTCTGTCAATACAAGCTTTTGACCAAAAAATGGCTTCACTCAAGCTTCACTTAGTCTTTCTTCTTGTCATTTCTTCTATCTTATTCGCAGAATCTATCAGTAAGTCTCTCTTATCTCTCTCATAAAAACATATATTCAAAAATATAAAGCAAGACTAACTCTTTTTCTTCTATTTTTCCCTCCATAGGTACAGAAATGAAGGAAATTAGTGAAACTGTTGTGAAAGCAAAAAGAGATTGCATAACATGCGTGGGTGGTGCAGAAGGATGTACGCTGGAATGTGCTGAATATGGAATTACAACTGGCAAAAAATGCAAGTTAAATGGGAGGTTGTGTTGCTGCATTTAAGTGATAATAAACCTATGTTACTATTTATCATGAAAAAATAAATAAATAGAGAGTTCTTATAAGGACTTGTTCATTAACCTTTCTTCAATTTTTAATTATGTTTAGTGCCTATGCTGTGCACTGTTCTTTATTATTTTTATATTTGTTTTCAATTTCATATTACTTGTGAGCTATACAATTAAGGAAATAGAATGAAGAAATAAACTAAGGCACGTACAAAATTTCATCGGGAACAACCCATGAGAAGTGCCTACAGTGAAGTTGGAATTAAAATCCTCATATCATGAAGAACTGGTGATCTGTAGGAATGCCAAGTCACAGCATATCCCTACCATGCATATGAAATTTTTTGAAGTAATGTGAAGGAAACCAACCTCTAAATAAAAAAGTATCAATTAGTGAAGTAAAACTTCCCGACCGACCTTTTCCTAAGAAGAGATTTTTCATGCAGTGGAACAGGACAAACTTCTCCTCTTTACTCAGACAAATAAAGAAAGTATAAATAAATCACAAAAAACAAGTTTCTGTTATCTCAATGAAAGACATTATGCTTGATGAATGAAATACCATTACATCCACACAAACGATTCACAATTTCGTAACAGAATCTGAATGATGGACTTGTAAGCATTGACCTATTTCTTCTTCATACGGCATGATAATTTACTAATCCTAGCAAAGGATGAATTTTGTATGATTATATGAAAGAATACACAGCTGAGGAGTAACAACTATCAAGGTTTAAGTTATGGTACATTATTTTCAAACCCTACCTTAGGTACAAGGAGACCAAGAATTGAGAGAAGAGTATGAATTCGCTTACAATAACAACAGGGCAATGTATACTAAAAATGGGGATGTCTAACAGATTAAAAACAATGTCGGGCAGCCTGAAATGATGTTGTAGGCTAACAGAGTTTGCCAACCATAAACATGGTTGGCAAAGCCACTTTTTGGGGAAACGTTTCCACCACCAGATCAAGTTGTATATTTTCCCCCTACAGTGGTAGAACATCCCGCAAATCCATAAAGCAAAGTTTCGGTTGGCTTGAGTTCATCCTAATCTATCTTAAGTAATCGGAAAGCATCCAAAGACAAAATGTCTGTTGATGATTTGGTATCTACTAACACTATATAGATCATGTGATTCGTTGTTAGAACCAAAAGACCAGAGGCACAGTATAGACAGACCAATATCAGACAAAGAGAAACAGAATATAAAGTATACCTTATGTCAAAACCACTTACCCGAATGCAGTAGAAGAAGCGAAACAAAACCAGTACAAACTCGAACAAGGTGAGTTGAGGTGTACGTACAATGCTTTTCCTTAAGGTATTTGAATGCCCCCTTTAGTACAGACTGGGTTTGACATTGACATTCTCACCTCCAAGATACAACGACTCCTTAGATCTGAAGGCTAGCACTCCAACAGATACTACTTGTTAAGGAAATACAAAGGTAGTATACAACACAGGAATGAAGAAAACAAAAATGGAATTTTCTAACTTTAGAATACGAATTTCTATTTTTCCACCAAAATCAAAGTCAGTCTTTTGTTCAGAACTTCTCCTCTATTTCTAAGCTCGCATGGACACCTCTATTTATAAGTTCGCCTTGTTAGACTAGGGTCTACGGATCACAACCACTCCTGACTCGGTCCAGCTCGGTGCATGCACGTGATCCACGCATGACTCTCTACCGGCATACACCCCACTTAGGAGCTATAAATGTATATATAAACGATATAATCATTAGCTCCGTCCAATGTGGGACTAAACACATATGGTAAATTAAATTACCTAATATATATGCCGAATTGCAAAAATACTTTAATTGGAATCTATACATCTAGAAGAGTCCTATAGAGTAAGAATTAAACAAGAGTCCTAAAACAAAACTAGGGAGATAGAGTTTTAATGTTTTGAAACTTATCTAAATAATATATTATTTTATATTATTATTTTATTTATTCGATTTTTTAAACAAAAATCCAACATTCGTCAACCTAACTTTGATAATTATCGCATTCTCATGAAACGTATGGATATAAACTAGTTCTTTTTCGGCAAAGCTTATGTGTTCACTTTGAACAAAACGAGTTACAATCGAGGGCTCAACGGCACCTACAACACATGTACTCTGCTTAACTTGCCTAATAGACTTTGGAGTTGGTTTTCCAAAGATTGTGTTAATTCTAGGAAGAGGAGTATATGCTTTTTTTCATTTTCAAATTCAGGAACCCTAATTCAGTTATCGGAGAACATTGGCTTCTATTGCGAGAGATGAGGATCTTTAGGAAACTAAGGCTTTATTGGATATAATCCGTGACTTACAAAGAATTCAAATTTTGGTGTTCGGAATTCTCCCCTCCATTATTCTGTAGCTTAAAGCCACCTGAGGTAATATACATATTATTTATCTGTTGCATTCTTATCAACCTCAATCTTAATATCTTCAATTCACGGGTACTACAATTGTTTCCTCTCATCGATGGCTAAGTCGTTTTGAATCTTTAGATTGTCTCTCTCTACTTGAATCAGGAGTTGATATTAATCTCCAGAATTTCATGGACAAATAAACCAATCCAACCACCCAACTTGATTTTGTTGTCATTATCATTTATTCATCTTGCATTTGATTGAATTTTTTGTTCCAAGTTCATACTTTTCACAATGTTAATTTTAGACTACTTAAATCTGATTTTGGACCCTTCTTATTCAAAATTGAGTTACTCATTCTATTGAACATACTACTTTGATGCAAGCTTGTTCTCTCCTTAAATGGAGTGCGAGTAGCATTTTATTTTACTGCCTTAAATGGGCATTCCCGATGCATTAAACTCCTCCTTGTGGAATACATTCCCAACATTTTTTATGTATGGACTACCCTTAAGAAAAAATTTGATAAACAAGAATTCCGAGAAGAATCGATGAAAGGATCCCACTGCATTGTTCTTTTGCTTTATGGTATACTTAAAACTATTGATTTACATTACTCTGTTTCATTTTCTTGTGGCCAATGCTCTTTACAAAATAATAAATAAACCTGCCAACAGAGGTATCATTACCCTCCACATGGCAGCATTAAATGGACATGCAGAGACTGTGTAGTTGCTCTTAGACTTAGGTGCCTGCATTTTAGAAATTATTGTGAGAGATAGTACGACAATTGATCTGATTGGTAATGCACTTTAATGCTTGATGTTAATTTCTAATCATTACTCATCCTTTATTACAAAAACAATTTATTCTAATCATGGTTGAAAATACAAGGCAACAATTTTCTTGTTTTATGGACTTAATGATTTTTGTTTCCCTCTTAGAAGATATTAAAGATTCAATATCCAGTGATTTTAATTTAACTTGGTTTATTTAATTTCCTGTGTTAACATAATTTGATAACTTCTGAATTCATGCATAATAGTTCCACAAGTAATTCCGTTCAGACTGATGAAACTATTGAAGTGTTTTATTTCCTGCATTGTCTTATTAAATCATTACTCAATTCTTTTTCTAGGGATTTGATATATGGACTACCCTTAAGAAAAAATTTGATAAACAAGAATCTAGAGAAGAATTCGAATGGCAGGTACACATTGCATTATTCTTCTTTTACTTTATGATATATTGAATTCTATTGATTTACGTTACTTTGTTTCATTTTCTTGTGGCCAATGCTCTTTGCAAAATAATAAATAAACTTGCCAATAAAGGTATCATTACCCTCCACGTGGCAGCATTAAATGGATATGTGGAGACTATGTAGTTGCTCTTAGACTTAGGTGCCTGCATTTTAGAAATTACTGTGGGAGATGGTACAACGATTGGTAATGCATTTTAGTGTTTGATGTTAATTTCTAATTATTACTCATCCTTTGTTACAAGAACAACTTATTCTAATCATGGTTGAAGATACAAGGCAACAATTTTTCTGTTTCCCTCTTAGAAAATATTCAATATCCAGTGATTTTAATTTAATTTGGTTTATCTAATTTTTTGTTAGCATAAATTGATAACTTCTAAATTCATGCATAACAATTCCACAAAGTAATTCTGTTTAGACTAATAAATCTCTTGAAGTGTTTTATTTCTTATATATGTCTTATTAAATTGCATTACTCAATTCCTTTTCCAGGGACTCAATGTAACCATGTACCCTGTTGGCCAGCACCAGCATTTGAAAGAAAGTATCTATGCATACATATGAAACTTACCACAAGCTGCCCAACATTATCAATGATTTGTCTCACATGATTTGGCTAGCACTATTCTCAATTAAAATTTATGTGTAAAAAATAAGGAAGAAAATGCCCATTGATGTACAGGTGATCTCCAAGATTTTAAAACTCATACTACAAGGTCAAAAGTTCGACCCTGGGGTGAGTTCGGCCCTAGAGTTAAGGGTGAAACCTTGTTGTGTTGTAATATTAGTCCCACATTGACTGGTGTGAGAATATGTGGAGAGGAGGAGGCTATAAAAGAAAACCTCCTCCTTCTTCTTTAAGCATCCCAAATATCTTTCCTCTTGTATATTTCTTTGTTTATAGTGGAGTTTTCTTTCTTGCCCATATATTATTGTGTTATTATTTTCTCTTATTTACTGATTGTTCTATTCGGTGGGTTTTTCATATCTTTCCTCTTGTATATTTCTTTATTTATAGTGGAGTTTTCTTTCTTGCCCATATATTATTGTGTTCTTCTTTTCTTTTATTTGCTGATTGTTCTATTTAATGGATTTTTCATAACCCGACATGTTGTATATGTATAAAGCTGCCCAGGAGGATTTAGTCGAGGTACGCACAAATTTGAGGTAAAAAAGAGGAAAAAAATTGACAAGTTTGAAAAGGTAGCGGTCACTTGACAACACCAGCTTGAAGAAGAGAAGTTTCTTTACAAGTACAAGACCAAATCTCTACAAAGGTGTCACTTAAATTCTAAATTATCTATATGGAAGTGAAATTTGATTAGTAAACCTGGAATTTTCAAAAGAAGAAATTTAATAAATTGTCATACAATTTAATAAATCCTGTCACCCTTTCTAACTTGGTATTTCTTGCTTTATTTATGCTATTCTTCATTTTCTATTTTTTAAATTGAGATCCAATCTTAACAAACCAAAGAATTGCCATCATTAGGAATTGATTGCTCGTGTTATATATTTTATTTTCTATTGGAACAAAACTCTCTAATGTAAAGTAAAGCATACTAGGCTCTATTAGCACCTCTTAGATTTTATAGTCAAAAATATTTCATACTTTAAAAGTATTTATGTTACTGATGCGTCCAAAATCTGCTCAGCCCTTAGATCTCTTGAGAATGACCTGCAAAACAAAGCGTCAGATGTGGCCCGACCACTGGGGTGGGGAGTCCACCTCCGAAGGCTAAGTCAGTTGATGAACTTAATCACAAATGGCTCTGCTAGAGCACAGAGCTAAGGAATGAATAACAAGAATACGATTCAGATAGTAAGCATCTGAGTGTTTTTGTCCGTCCTCTCCTTTGTGGGGATGTAATGTCTTATATAGAGTGTACCTTCGAATTTTCTTCGTTGGATGTATTTGAGCCTTCTTCGGGTAGTCGTTGGATCTTAACAGATAGATCCGTTGAGTGATAGACTTCTACTAGTCGACTCCTAGGATAACCCGACTGTAATCTGAAGGTTATCCATATGATAGTGATGAGTGACAGCCGCCGAAAATTGCTAGCCATCATTAGGTTGATTAACCTACTCCAAAAATATAGGATTAGGGCGTGCTTGTGGCTACCTCATGGACTTGGCTCACTCGGAAGCGAGTCGATTCCCTTCATCCTGACCGGAGTCGAGGGTCGAACCAAGAATGAACCCAGTTCGATCATATTTTCTCCGTATCAGTTACAAATGAATAATGAAGAGAATAAAATAAAAAATAAAAACATATCCAAAAGAATACATAAACATCAAAAAAATTTCGACTATAATATAAACATCAAAAGAACTTCAATGATGCTTGCTTTTATATCTTATTTTCTATTTGGTGGAAACCCCTTTAAGGTAAATTATTCTGCACTTGGAGTACCTCTTAGATATCTAAGTCAAAAAATTTATACATTAAAAATAAAAAGATTACCTAAGCATTAGAATGACATTAATGAGTTACTATTATTTACGTTAAGCAATAATCTTAACAATAGAATAATTAATATTGTAGACATAAATTAATGACATTGAAAGTCACAGAATAAAATAATGTTTAATATGATTGTTTTTTCATTTGTTTTTTCAAATTTATAGTTGCTTCAATTTTTTTTTCTTTCAAATTTTCCCCCTATATTACTAAGTGCATTTGCATGTGTGCTTTTTACTAGTATATATATATATATCTTCAACCTTAAAAAGTTAGATGCTATCAAAAATTTTCTTTGATTGGAGATGTAAACCAATTTTTTGTAGGTAAAAAATGCAAGTCAATGGTAGTTAGTTACCTAACTAACTATAGCCATTTTATTCACAATACAAAATCAAATAACAAAAATTACAAAAGATATAAAAAAAACATATAATATAAAATCAAATAAAAAGAATAACAAAAATAAAAGATAAAATGAGAAATGATAAATAAATTGAGAAAGAGAAAGAGTACTTAATTGTGGAGTATATTTTTTTTCGAAATCTTTTTTGGATCTAAGGTTCATCCAGACCAACTTGCGCGCACCACAACTACATCCTCAGGAGAGCTTTTTATATAATTAATATAAAAGAGACTTCGCCCCTAGCCCCAAGGGGATTCAAATTCTGACCTCCTATGTGAAAGCGTTCGTCTTTTGCCAACTAAGTCACCCCTCCGGAGTGGTTTTTTTTTTTTTTTTTTTCCCCAAATTTTCTTAACACACGCTTATAGAAAGGGAAGATAATAAATAGGAAGAAAAGAGGAGAGAGAAGATATGAGAGAATAAATAGAGATTGAGGAGTTAGTTTCTAATTAGGAATGACATTTTGAATAACTAATAAGATTTTTTTTTTTCAAAAATTTCTTTTAACCCACGATGTATAGAAAGAGAAGTGAACAAATAGAAAGAAAAGATGAGAGAGATGAGATGAGATGAGAGAATAAATAAGGATTTTTTTTTGGTGAAGAATAAATAAGGATTGAAGAGTTAATTTTTAATTAGGAATGACATTTATACCCATTATTTTACCTTTAAAAATTATTATCAATATTGGAGGGCCAAATAGTGACAAAACTGAAAAAATTAAGGAAATTAATATAAAAACTAGAAAAATAAGAGAATTAGTATATATTTTTTAAAAATCCGGGAGCCAATGGCCCCTCTATGGTCCGCCCTTGTATAGGTGATGTCAACTTAAGTATATACTTAGTTGTATTTGTATACTAATATTATATAATAGTGTTTATTGTCTTTGTATAAATTTATTTTAGTTAGATTATTTAAAATAATGTTTTAGAATTTCAGTTTTGCTCGTAGATAATCGAGTATGTGTCAAAGAAAAAAATCAATTTAACTGAAGTTTTAAGTAAAATCAATAATTTTAATATGTTTATTAGCATCAAAATAAGTTAAATAACAAATTTAGGCCCAAAATGATTTAAAATATCTCAGGTCGAAATCTGGCATAAACTTAGCCGGTAAACCGGCGAAATTTGTCCAAACTTCTCACCCTGCAATCAAGAATCAACCACGGATGAAACCGAACAGACCAACAGTAAAAAAATTAAACATCCAGTCCACCATTCATTTCCCTCCACGTGGCAGTTGATGGAAGTGCTATTTCTAGTACACATACTTGAGTTAACCTGTCGGCAACGAATGCTTAGCTGTCTCCCGATACTCCATTAATCCACGCGTGAATTTTATATTGGTTGAAATAATTCTCAATTAGTTTGATCATGTGCGTTATAGCTAAGGCACTGCTGTTCCAGTATAAATACACAACAGAAACTAAGAACGTCGAGCACCAGAAGCTTTCCGTGATATTTGTGAGAGCAAAATATGATGAAGAAGAAGAAAGTAAGCTTTAATGTCAGATCAAGCGAGAGTACAACGGCACCAACTACATCGTCAACCTATACAGAAGAAGAAATAGACTGTGAGATGCGACCAGGTGGAATGCTCGTACAGAAACGATGCGAGATTTCCAAGTCTTCTGTACCAATTCTACGTCTACGGATCGCTTACGGAGCTCTCCGTTACGAGATCTCCATTAATTCTCAATCTACTTTTGGTAAGTTGCGTTCACCGTTGATCGATATCGGATACCGATCTGGTAATTTTGTGAATTTTAAGAGTGATTTTGGTACTTTGGTTGTTGTAGGGGAGCTGAAGAAGCTTCTAGCGGCGGAGACGGGGTTGCAACCGGCGGAGCAGAGATTGTTGTACAGAGGGAAGGAGAGAGAGAATAGAGAGTATTTGGATCAATCTGGTGTGAAGGATCGATCGAAGGTGGTGTTGATGGAGGATCCGGTCAGTACGGAGAAGAGATTCCTTGAGATGCGTAGAAATGCGAAGATCCAGAGCGCTCATCATGCTGTCTCCAACATTTCCATGGAAATTGACAAGTTAGCTGATGAGGTAAATGACTCTCTCTCTCTATCACTTTTCCTATTTTGGACAGTTATGGTCTTTCTTGGTTAGCGCAACTGTTACGGTCACTGTTCCGTCGGTGATGGTGGTGGTGTGATTTGTGCTTTTCAAAGTTGCGGTGGCTCCGGGAACGGTGATCACCGACCAGTGACGACAGTGATCCTCGTGGATCAGATTAAATTAATGTGCCACCGTTCCAAGTGGTTCCGTTTGATTGACTACTTGAATTTCCGATGTTGAATTTAAAGAATCAAATTGACTTTGTTTAGAGTTGTTTATTCTGACAGAGATCACCTATAGTTTTTGGGTTAACTTTTTCTATTTGAGAAGGTTTCTGCAATTGAGAAGTCTATAGCAAGAGGGACTAAGGTGTCAGAAGTTCGAACTACAACTTTGATCGAGATGCTGATGAGACAAGCAATCAAACTAGATGATATACCTGCCGAAGGAGATGTGTCTGCCCAGAAGAACTTGCAGGTTTGGACTTCTACTCTTTTTTAATTTTTTTATAAGGCCGATCTCTCGCTTTTCGTCATTATTATTATTATTATTTTGAGTAAGTCGCTTTTGGTCATTATGCTTTGTTCTTTCTTTAATGCCTGTTACTTTATAAGGGGTTGTCCTTATGACGTTACAGTTCGTATCATTATTCTAAATTGGACCACGCATATTGAACCGGACATAGATTGATTTGTATTACAAACTGTGTAATTGTGTTTTATCATAATCGGCCATTTTTGGTTAATTTTTTAATAAAAAAAAAATTGCCAATTATGATAAAACACAATTTGAGTTTTTAAAATAGAAAATTTTCAGCGCCACCTTTGGGTTAGTCCTTATTATCAATGCCCATCTGATTTATCCAAACTCCTTGTCACAAACATAGTCTTAAAAGGTTTTATTTATCTATTTTTCACTATCATTTTCACATTCTAAGGAAAGAAGATGGTAAAGAAGAGGAAAAAATTTGTACAAGAATAGAATTCATGAAAATGCAAAAATGGAAGGAGCAGAAAGGTTGTGGTTGTGGATGGTAGAGGAAGGCGAAGATGAATAGAGTGTATGTGGTATTATTGTCTTTTGAAAAAATTTAACTTGCTTACCTCAACAAATAGCTGAACATAACTTTGATTTCTGACAATAGAGAGTATCATTGATATATTTTTCCCCTACAAGGGGTCAATTTGATAAATTGGATAACTCAAGGAGTGACATTAATAATAGCGGGTAATTCAGGGGGTGGTATTGAAAATTTTCCCTTTAAAATTAGGATAAAGAGGTTTGCTCTAGAGTGTGATATAAGTCAATAATTTTATGCATCTATACCTGGCTTCGTCATGTGAAAATATATTTGTATGCTTAAACTTCATTAGTCCAAGAGAAAGATTAGGGGTGGAGCTCCCCAGGAGTTGGGAAGAAAGTTGGGGATAGGCTGGATGTGGCCTCCCCCTATGTCAATCTGTACGGTTTCGGTAATTCGGTACGGTATCAACTTTGAATACCTAAAACTCCGTCGTGCATCGAATTTAAACGGTGCATGCGGTTTCGGTATTTACAAAAACGGTTCGGTACGGTTTAGGTATTAAATCGGTACGGGAAAACGGTTTAAACATGGTATCTAGTGCGGTACATTTTTTGTACGAAAGAACTTATGCCACTTTTGTGATTAGTTTTTTAAAATCCTAATGAAATTGTGATCAACCAATTGATATAATTTGAAATTAACATAGATAAAGCAAATAAATCTAATTAACAGAGACAAAACAGGTAAATCTAAGAAGATGAGTGAATGATGAAACAAAAAATTGAAATAGGTAATTAGGGATAGGAAAAATGTTAAGTGTTTTGATTGTAAAATTACAATTTATATCTCTTAATTTGGTACAGTACCAATTCGGTAGAAAGATATGAGTACCTAAAACCCGTATCAAGAAATTGGTTTGCTTGCACTGCGAATTTTGAACGGTACGGTACGGTGCGGTTTTAGACGGCACGGTTCTGTACGGTTAAATGGTTTCGGTACGCAATTGACACCCTTACCCCTAATTCCTTTTTCTTTTTAAAAAGAACTCCTAATAAAAGCATTTTAGTCCATTTTTTTGTTGGTCGCTTGTTCCTTTTTCTAGTGTGAATAAAGATTTTTTTTTTAATTTTTAAAAGAGTGAAAACAATGGCGGAGGCCCCCACCCTTCTTTTTCCCTTCCAATTTTTTAAAAGATTTGCTTAGTTCTTTCTTTTCACATTCTTTTTCCTTCCACATATATTGTCTCCCTTTCTCTATTTTTTTATTTAATTTTATATTTTGAATTAAATATCTGTAAATTGGTAACTAATTACAATGATTTTTTTGGTTTGCATCTAGCTTACTATTGAAATAATGTGTGTTTTTTTTTCTTTTCAAATAATGTTGATTTTGTAAATTATATATTTTTTTATTAGCAATCTTCATGTTTTAATTTACTTATACTTTGTAAAAGTCAAAATATCATTCTAATTAGGATTTAACTATTTCTTTCTTAATTTCTAATTAGAAATTAAGTATTTCTTTCTTAGAAATATTATTTCAATTGTAATTGTTAGACATTTATGAAGAATGATATTTTTACTCATTCTTTTTATCTATAAAGATGATTTCCAATATGTGAGGGAGGGGGAAGAAAATAATAGTATTTTACATGTGGAAAGAAAAAGAAAAGAAAAAAGACAGAGTATGTGAGACCTTGGACTACACACCTATATGAGTATATGGGGATAAATCTCTATCTTCAATATAAATATGGAACTTTTGGTTATTGTCCTTTTTTTCCCCTTATTTTTCTCAATCAACATGTGAAATACTACTATTTGACCCTGAAATATTAAAAATAAGTTTTAAAAGTAAAGATAATTGGTATAAATGTCATTCTCAATTATTATCTGCTAATTACCATTAAACACTATTAAAAAAAGAAAAAAAAATAGATTTTAGTTAAAAACTAACTCATAATGGCTAAAATTGATCGTTAATTTTTTTTAATCTTTTGATTACTCTTTATTATCTTTACTTTCCTTTCCTATTTTTCTTTCCTGTTTTCATGGCTTAAAAGAAAATTTAGAAAAGCTAGTAGACATTGGAGTTTATTCATAAATCTTCTCTACATTATGATATTTTCTCTTTCTTTCTTTATGGATTTCTCTCTTACTCTTTCAATTTTATGCTATGTCTATTAAAATAAACAAGGAACTAATTGAATGCTTTTTCAATTTAATTATTGAATTAATTTTTTTTTAACATTGTATTGAACTAATTATTAAAGTAATTGAATTCAACTAAACAAACCATTAGTTTCTGATTCTTATTCTTTTAAAAAAACCACAAACTAAACAATTAGAAAACAATTGTTAAGCCTTTTCTTAAACAACTATTGTTTATGCTAGTGTCTAGTAATTTGTTTAGTCATGTTCAATTTTAAATCAGATACTAGCTATGGGATTAAATTATACATTAAATCATAATTTTTATGAAAATAAAAAATTAAACATACAAGTATTTTTTAAAAAAAGTTTCCTCCAAGTAACTAATATTGATTAAAAATTTTAAAAAATGTATTTTTATTTTTAATTATTTATTTTCATTGAGATTATGGTTTAATGTATTATTTATTCCCATAGCTAGTATCTAATTTGGAATTAACTGTTTAAAAAAATGCATAAATATGTGACTGTGTAAATAAATCCTACCATTAAATGTATTGAATTAAATCTGAACCGTTTATGATGACGATTCAGATTTAATCCCACCAAATTTAATGGTAGGATTTCTAGAACCGTTCAGCCAAGCAATATATACGCCCGTTCAGCCACCACCTTCCCTTAAAAAGATGATTTAAGAATTATTTTCTAATTGTTATTATGTGGTTTTCTGAAAAGAATAAGAATGTACTAGTAATTTGTCTAGTTGAGTTTAATTATTTCAATACAATGTTAGAAAGAAAAAATAGTTTAATAATTAAATTAAAAAAATTCAATTAGTTGGTGATTTATTTTAAGAAAATAACATAAAAATGGAAAGAGAATGAGAGAGAAATTGAGAAACAAAGAAAGGGGAAAAATAAATAAATTGAACCAGGGAGAATATCTGATTGTGGAGAAGACTTAGGAATAAATTCCAATGTTTACTAGCTTTTTAAAATTTTTCTTAAATCGTGTATGAGGTGTGAAGAAAGTTGAGAGAAAAAATAGGAAAGAAAAAGTAGAGAAACTAAGTGGAATGAAAAGAAGAAGAAAAAATAGAGAAAAATTTTAGGCATTATTGATTAGTTTTTAATTGAAATCTAACTTTTCCTTCTTTTTTTATACATTAGGCTTTAATGGTAATCCATGAAAAATTATTGAGAATAACATTTTTACTCATTTTCTCAGCTACACATTTATACTCATTTTCTCTGCCACTTATTTAGCATATGGGTGCATTGTGGAAAAAAATCCTCTGTTGTGCACATCTCTCTACTGTGCATAGTAATGCGGTACCACAAATTGACACGTGGCTTATTCCTATTAAATGGTTCAGATTAGAAGGAGGAATTTAAGTGAAATTGACCCATCTTCTAACCCATTTAACAGAAGAAAAAAAATCAACCTGTTTTGTGACCCGTCTAAATATGGATGCCAATATACCTTTCCGTTTTAGTTGCAATTTCCCTCTCTTCCATCTCGCTTTAACGGAAATTGCAACTAAAACGGAAAGTTATATTGGCATCCATATTTAGACGGGTCACAAAAC
The DNA here is from genome assembly GCF_041222555.1 of Hakea prostrata. Taxonomy (NCBI): domain Eukaryota; kingdom Viridiplantae; phylum Streptophyta; class Magnoliopsida; order Proteales; family Proteaceae; genus Hakea; species Hakea prostrata. Next base: position 50,621,878 of record NC_142608.1, on the reverse strand, counting down.
GGGTTGATTTTTTTTTTCTGTTAAAATGGGTAAGAAGGTGGGTTAATTTCACTTAAACTCCTGCTTCTAATCTGAACCATTTAATAGGAATAAGCCACGTGTCGATTTGTGGTGCCGCACTGCTGTGCACAGCAGATGATTTTTTTCCATGCATTGTTGTGTACAAAAGATTATGTCTTTCCGTAAGATACAATGTCTTGAATTGGTTAAAGCCTTAAGAAATGGTAAATATCCAACCAAGAGGGAGGTCAACCCTTACCAGCTTACCTACAGTGTACCATGAATACATATCTTGATGTTTTGCTTGGAGAAGTAGGGATTGGTTCTATTTGTACTAATTTATTGGATTTGGTAGTATATTGATAAATTTTTAATAGGACTTTTCATGCTGTGGTTGGAAAAACATTTAAATGGCAGAAGTACTTTCCTCAAATGTACTAAATTGGAAAATGAAGATCAATTCAACAGTGTAGAATGTTGCTATATTGTTCATCATTGCACTAATTTTATCTCTTTCATAAGGTTAGATTCTTTTTCTCACTCAATCATATTTAAATTTGATTTAAATATTTAAGAAAAAAATAAAAAGAGTTAATAAATCAATAATAGCATCATCATAATTTTTGTTCTATTATAATTCTCTTTTATGACATGTTGACAAAAAGTATGTTAGAGAAAATGAAAACTGATAAGTTAATGATTGACCATTTATCCAAAGAATCTCAATTTCAAATTAAAATAAATTCATCAATTCTAATCCAATGAAATTTCTATATATTTTTTTTTTGTTATGTTTGATGTTTTCTATTTTGTGCCAATAACTTACGATATCTAATATGTGTTTTTCATTATTTTTCGCAATCCCCCCCTTGAAATTGAGGTAATTTAACAAATTTGTTTATTTTCTTTGTTTATACATCTAATGAAAAAAAAAAAAAAACTCGTTAAACAAAAGTCTGTTGGTATCTTGCAGGGAAAAAGGGTTCAAAAATGTGTTGAGTCCTTGGATGTGCTCAAAATATCAAATGCAAGAATAAAGCCTGTGGATGTTACTACCAACTGGGAGACCTTTGACTCCCCATTTAAAAGTCAATGGGAAATTTTTGATTGAAATTCTCTCTTTTTTTATTCGATTTATTTTTATGCGTGTATTTAACGTGGGAAAACATGACGAGTTATTTTAGCTCTACTCATAGTGAATTCTTAACAAGCGCTCCAAATAAACATATTATTATATTGATTAGTAAAAATGGAAGTGAACATGTCACCATCTACAATTTTGATGGGAATTTGTTGCAATGACAATTCACAATCATGGCCTTGAAAGTTTTTACCAAAATCTCTATTCCTCATTTTCTATACATTAAGTGATTTTAATGAAAGAAGAAAGAGTTTGGGCTTTTAACCGCTTAACTAACCTATCATTGGCAAAATATTATTGGCTGTCGCTGCATCTAAAAATATCTATGCAGTAAATTCTCCTTAACTAGTTGATGGCCAACATATATGCATCTACCAACGATTTCAATCTTACTTTAGCTACTAGGGCATTCTTAGAGCAACAATTCTGTCACATCCCTCTAGCCGGTATTCTATTTGGCATACCTGAAGGTGTGATCCGCAGCCTCAAAGATCAAGTTTAGGGCGATCATATCCCACATAGTACAATAATATAATCAAGAGCAAGAACAAATCATTGTATTAAAGAAAATTAAGAAAACAATCAAGACTCAGAAGGATCACAAGAATATCAGAATGCGGAATAAAAGATACCAATAAAAGAGATAATTTTAGAGTATAGCGGGAAATAACTCTATAGACCAAAACGGAATGAAAGACCATAACGGATCTGTTATGGTTTGAATTTGAATTTTGAATTCAAGTTTTTTAATTCAATTTTTAAATTCAAGTTTTTTAAATTTGAATTCAAATTTGAATATTGTAAAAGTACAACAGCCATGCTTATTTATAAATACATAAAACTTACCCATCAAGATAAGCAACCTACTTATCAAAATTAGAGTATAGCGGGAAATAACTCTATAGACCAAAGCGGAAGTTAGATCAAATCGAAGGTATTATAACTGAAAGAAATAAATGGAAACTAAGAATTGTTCAAAAACTAAATGTAAGGAGTATCTATGTCCATCAAATAGGGTCTAAAATCATATGGCTTCAACTTCAGTATAGAACATTCAAGCTCCAAGGTCCAGCTAAACTTAGCACGCTTCGTCGTCACATGGGTATGCGCGCTTCACCGTATTGCTTGTAGTCGCCAAAATCTTGGAAACCAAATGAGTCACCCACCGTGGCCTCGTAGTTTGGGATCTCGCAGTCATCAGTGCCTACAATAAAATATAAAGAAAACATGTGCCCCGAAGGGTAAGCTCAAAAGAACTTAGAAAGTAGTCCAATCACAATAAACATCTACACACAATCTAAGGCAAATATAAATGCAATGATATCAGACAATGAATGCCAATATGCTTCTAACTCTACATATGCTGGTCTCTATTGGTAGACATGCTTTAAGTCATAGCACCATACTCCTCTGGGTAGGTCTCAAATCACTCTTCCCTCAACCTTCTCGGTCTTTTGGGTTCTCTGCGGTAATTGGGTCAAGGCATCCTTCCCGGACTTTCCATGACAGGATTTTAGGTCAACACTATCGCTCACCACCATTGGTCTGAGTATTGGCGCATGTCAGGGTTAAACTTAGCCTAATGCAAGTCATCTACTGAGTCACATCTACTTAGGGTCGGATACATTCATTCCTTGCTTCTCGCGATCATTTCTGGTATCTATCCCCCGTCATCATCTCCTTCCCGGCTACACAGACTCTTAACCCTATTGGTCATCTACATAAAAAAGATGGGAAACTCCCGTGTCCTCTCATGCTTCCCACAATCTCGAGCGCCCACAAGCCCAAATTTAATATATACAACTCTACTAATGAATGACCCCCACAATGTGATTTGAGTCCTCTCACGGGTTGGTTACCAGTCTTGAGCGCCCACAAATCCCCATTGCTGCCATGGGTCACTCGGTCTCAATTCCCATTCCAATAGGGTTAGATATGACAGGGGTTTCCTAGCCAAATACTTCTAGACCAATCCTAGGTATGTCAACCACTAGTAAGGGAAAACACCAAAGGGCACCATAGGAAAGCGTCCCATATCACCTCCACTGGTGTCCAAAGACAGAAATGCCAAAAATACATTCCCCATTCCACAACTAAAACCTAGGCAATCACATCATATCATGATTCTACAAATATCACATTATAGTCCAAATCACATTCACATCATTCATAATCAACTCTAGTATGTAAATCACAACATGATTAACCTACTGTAATTACATAAGTAATACAATGTAAAGAGTGAAACTACAATAGCTAACTCATGCATTCAAGTCATAACACATCAAGACATGTAAATATGCATATTGGAGTGAACGTACTCACCTTGTATCCAACTTTGTAACCTGCAAATAAAAGGTCAGAGAGAAAATCCAAAATCACCGAAACAACCTTAAACAAACATGTATAGATCATAAGGAATATACTCTAAAGATCGGAGATGAAACGGAGACAAACAGAGCAACGTTGTTGCCAGCAACATGCTTCGTCGATGGTCCCTTAGTCGATGTATTGACCAAGCATACTGTACAAACAATAACTTCAACTTTGGTCAGAAACTCTTTGAAACACATTAGAACACTCTGAAATTAATAGGAAAAATTCTAAAACAATATACTAAGACTATCTATGATGATTTAACCATCTAAAAAGGCCATTGTAATAGAATTCCAACAAATCACCTATTAGGTATAACCTGCGGATCATCACGAAAAGGCTAGAATGAATGGGGATTCATTCTAAAGGATAGAAAACATTAGATCATACATAGAAAACAACTAAGGGACAGGTCTAACACATATTAGAATGAAAACTACATTAAGAGTAAGTCATAACATCAATGCTAGATTAAAACATAGAAAAACACCATATGGCTTCAAGGAAAGCATATAGTGAATGATGATTCACTCTAAGACTAAGAAGATCAGAGGTTGGGTCATTACAGTATATATATATATATATATATATATATATATATATATATATATATATATAAAAAAGCATGTACTCTTCCTTTTCTATCCTTATTATTTTTCCAAATACCAATAATGTTGTACTATTTGCTATTTATTTACTTATTTTTAAGGATAATTTGGACATTTTAGACATAAATTATTATTAATTTATCATTGATTTTAATCCCTCTCCTAATTTCTCTCTTGATTTATCTCTCAATTTCTCTCTCGACCTCTCTCAATCTCTCTCGGTCTCTAGATCCCCTCAATCTCTCTCCCTCTTTGTAATACCCCCCGTATTTCTAACCCGAGATCTGTATTCCAGGTCCGAGAACCCGAAGGTCTAGTCGGGTGAACTTGTGGAGTATCCGGATTGAAGCCCATGATCCATACCCAGGACCCATGGATCTGGATCCTTTTTCTGAAGAGTCTGTCTTGGCTGGAGCGGGGATTTCCGGAAGTCAGATGTTGTTCAGAGATGTCCGGAATGAAGGTAAGATCTCCTCCATCTCCTATTTAGGGCTAGGTTGGCCTTGGGTATCAGCCCCTAGTAAAAGCACCCTTGTATGGCAGATTACATGGGGGCGGTTACTAGTGGCGGTCACTCAACCCAAGCGACCGGCCCAAGCGACCGCCCGGTCTGTTTTCGGAGATTTTGCCCTATTTTTCCCCCAGACTTCTATAAAAGGCAACCTCCGTCTCATTAACGATTACTTTATTCGTGGTTGCTTATTTGGGAGTTTAGACGGCTACGGGGAAGATCCGAAAGAGTCTCTGGAGTACTGACAGTGGCTTGGAAGATCAGTTCTCTTCTTCTCTGGCTTTCTGGTGCGAGGTATTGAACTAACCCTTCGTTCTCTACTCTCTTTTCTCCGTTAGATTGGTTTTACCCTTTTTCCCTCGTCTCTGTGATTACCCCTTGGATATTCTTTACCTCTTTATTAATCTACTTGAGATGGAATAACCAAAACGGAACCCTACTTCCGTGAGATGGTAAATCCAATCAAGGAGAGGGTTAGGGGTAATCTATTGATATTAGTGGATTGTTTTCTCTTACCCTTTTGGCTTAGGGAGTGTTTAATTCGAGACTTAGGATGAGATTACTCGAAAATCGGATTGAAATCGAGTAATCGAAGCTCCGAGTTTCGGATTGAAACTCACTTGTTTTTGGGCGGTCACTAGTGGCGGTCGCTTAACCTAAGCGACCGGCACAAGCGACCGCTGTGGTGGTAAATGACCAATTGGATTTGGTTTCCGATTCAAATTGATTTATGTGACTTACATATTCTAATAACCCCTGTGTTTAGGTGATTACTTGTTTAAAAGAAAAGTCTACTAATAGTTACTGGATTCCATTTTATGGACGTTTCAGTTATATGCAAGTAAGGACAGTCTATCTTATCTATCTACATATACTTGAACATGTTAATCTGATAATTGTTAGTCTTGATTTATATTGTTATATGCTGCTGTAGTTGTATTTATTTCTAATATACTACTGCTGTTTGCTTTGATTTCATAATTACATGATGAATTGTGAATGTTATATGATTATGGTAATTGGTTTATGATTATGATAGTTGAGGTGTTCCTTTTGGGATATCTTGGCTGATGTTATCGGAGGTCTGTGGAATGGGACACATGCCTGCTGATACCTTCAAAGACTATCATGATTAATTGATGACATTGTTAGGATGAGTCTAGATTGCATGGCTAGGTACCCCACATGCTACTACCCTTTCGGTGGGGGGATTGAAACCGAGTGACCCGTGATGACAGTGATGTGACTTGGTGGTCCACTGTTGGTCATGAAATGGTAGGGTTGCATATGTTAGGATTGGGCTCATGGATGTCCAAGGACCGGACCGGGTGTCGGGAGGAATCATGAGAGCATCCGCCCCAATGATATGTGGATGACCATAGGGTTAAGGAGTAGAGTCCAACAGAGGTAGCCACCCGTGAGGATTCTTACTCCTAGGTTGCGAAGGATACTGAACCGAGTTGGTTGGTGCCATAGGGGATGTATCTGGACTTCATGTAGACATGTAACCATTATGACCTTGCATTGGATTAGAAACCCAGACATGCGCCAATACTCATTACCAATGGTCGTGGTGAGAGAGTGTGGACTTAACCCCCTAACCATGGTTTGTGAGCCGTGTGGACTTTCCCTTTTTCCCCGGATCCCTACGAGAGGTAACCAGTCCTTGCCGGATCAGAGTGATAAGACTTACCCAGAGGAGGGTTGGTGTTTATCTTAAAGCATGTCAGCTTTTAGAGACTTGCATAGTTAGAAATCATAGCAGCATTCATGTTTTGCATTCATTCATATTACTGTTGTATCATGGCATTTTTGGATGATGGATGAGATATATGATTGTTTCTTACTGAGTTCTTTAGAACTCATTCCTTTATTCTTTGTATGTTTTTAGCCTATACAGAAGAAGGATTTGTATCTGAAGATGGGCTGGTTCCCTATGAAGGAACCATCCCGTTTGAAGAAGATGTGGCACCGCCAGTGGGAGATGGAAATAGCATGTGCGGGAGTTCTGCGCAGTGCATGGAGTGCGCTTATCGCACCGGTTGATGATCAGAGGCGAAAGGTGGTCAGGCAATTCGCACTGAGACTGGAGAAGAATTGGAGAACCCCTCACCTTATTAAACTGGAATCTAAGTTCATCGACTTAGAGAAACAAACAGGAAAGAAACTGATATAAATACTTTTATTCCGCTGCCCTCTTTTTGTTTTATTCTTTATTCTTTATTTTCTTTCCTTTGATATTGGAGCATTTTGGGCTTCTGTAATTCATTTAATTCAGTTATTGAATATTCTTTGCTCATGATTATCTGTATTTGTCTTAAATATTGTTGATAGACTAAAACCTTGGATCTTGTGACGGATTGCACCCACGGGTTGTCGGGCGGGTAACCGAGACCGACGGGTGGGGTGTGACACTCTTGAACTCTCTCTGAATCTCTCGTTAAATCAGCAATGTCTCTAATTCTCTTTGAACCTCTCACTCGATCTCTCTCGAATCTCTCGATCCCCTCAATCTCTCTCAAAGTCTCTCGGTCTCTCGATCTCTCGATCCCCCAATCTATCGAGTTGGATCTAAACTGTGGAGTGTCAGTTCCAATTCGATCGGAGTTAAAGCGCTGGTAGAGATGGTTGAGCCCTAAAAGTGGAAACTAGGATTTTTGTTTTTGGAGAATTCTCGGTGATGGTAATACAAGTATTTGGACGGATCTGGGGTTTCTTTTTTTCTCGTCGAATTGCGATATTCTGCACCTTCCGCTGAATCGAAGGTAAGAGCTTCTTGAGTAAACCCTAATTCTTCGAAAAGCTTTAGCTTGTTCCTTCTTTTTTTTTTTTCTTTCTTTTTTCTTTCTTTTTTTTTTCTTTTTTTTCTTCTTCTTCTTCAGTTACCCGTAGTCAATTCTAGACTTAATTTTAATTTCATATTGATTGAATGTAGGGTTCCAGGCTTTTTGTTGAAATTCTGCCCCTCACAATAGAGGTTTAATTTTCCTAGAAATTTTTTTTCTAAACGAAATCTTTCTCGCCTTTTAACAATTCAAGTTCTTCTTATGGTATATTATTGTTAACGCATGTTCACTGGCGGTGGATGTTACAATTTTATTCCGAAAACTTGATTTTTGAGCTATTGAAGGTTTGTAGACCCATATCTATTGTCAGCTTCACGTAACAAGAGATAAATAATGGGTTGTAAGTGTTTTCAGGCACCAAACATACTTTGTGTTGTATTCGGTTGCAATTGCCTTACATTGTGCCCACTTGCTAAGGGAATGATGAAACCCAAGCTCTCGAGTTATGGCAGAAACTGCAATTTTAATGGAGAAGATTTATTGTTGAATCCGTGTTGAAGCTAGAGGCTTCTTTTAGATGGAAGACTTAAAAAATTCAAGCTGCTACATCAAGATGAAAAACTTCCACAACATTTGAAGACATAAGGTTTGATTTTATTTTATTTTCATGCTAATACTACTGTAGATGTTTACAAGATCGGAAAGCCAAGAAAAAGTAGACTAAAGACCTCAATGAACAAACCCAAAAATCTAAGTGTTTGTCTTAGAAAACTGTAACTCCATTTGTCAGTGATTGTCATCCTTGCTTACAAAGATGAAGGTTTCCCAATCCCTGTTAGACAGACTACCATGGAGGTTGAGTAGATTTCCATCCGATGAACATTTAATGTTCTTTAGTAGCAATGCTTGACTGGATATTGGTAACAAGAACATTTGACTTTGATTGAATATATTAATGGCATCACTCTGACTCTTAACCAATCTATATGGGAACTCTAACATCTTCACTGATGTTGAGAATTGTGCTTCCCCTCCCCCCTTCTGTTTGATTAATACTTGATATAGTTAATAATGGTGTGGAAACTTGACGTTATGCTATTTCGTTGCAAGTTCCACACAAATTTTAAATTTATGCCTTTTTGATAACAATCTTCTTCTTTCATGTGATTTCTCAGACCTTATGGCATTTGTACTCACTATCATGATGTTCTCTTGATCTCTCAGGAAAGAAATATGGTTGCAAATCTTCAAGATTCAGAGCCTCCAACTCCACTGTCAGTGATGAAGATGGGTTCAAGGTATTTGAAGATATTCTTGGATAACATTGCCAGTTTGTATGAGTTTTATTAGTTTGTGTCTTCCTCACTTTGGTTTTTCCTGTTATTTGTGTTAGCATCTAACATTGCCATGATGTTTATAGTGTTCGGCTTACTTCATTGATCCTCTATTTCACCCTATAGCTATCAAGTTGGACTACAAAATCCAGCTCCAGCTCTTTATTCGGTATGAACTCCAATTCTGGTCTTGTCCTGCTACATTAACCTTATTTTATTGCACGTCCATAATTTATTTGAACTATTTTACAATTTTAAAAGAAATTAAACAATGTAAGACTTGATTTTAAACCAATTAAGCGGCCTTGATCTATCCTAGAACCTCAAATTGATTCCCTGAAGAGAAAATAAACTCAAAGGCCATTAGAATTATCCAATAAAATCATACAGCAAATATCTATGATAGGTAAATCTAAAAATTGCACGAAGTATATGGGGCTAGATTGTTGAAACCATAATACCATTGATATTGAATACGTTTGACTTCATTCTTTTTCTGTTGAGATATTGAACTTTGTTTCCCTTGCTTAATAGATTCCTTTGTTTGTTTTGCTCTTATTTCTTTGCCTCTCTTTCCTTTTCACCTGATTTTCCTTTTTATCATATTATTGTTTCAGTTGCTCGCAGTTCGTATGATTCCTTGAGCAAAGCGTACCCTTAATTATACGGAACATGCACTCATCATATCTGCAAGTACTATTAATACCGTTCTATTTTATGCAGTTTTTATGTTAATACTAGCTTGAAAATCTTGCACGAAGTATATGGTGCTAGATTTTTGAATCCATTCATTCATGTCTTTGTTGCCAACTATCTTTATTTCAGTTTATTTTTTAAATCCATTCATTTATTTACTTATCTCTTTAGAGTACAATGGCAACAACAAAACTGTCTGAAAATCAACGTCAAAGATATAATGAGAAAAGAAAACTCATAAAAGACTACACAAATGCAAACAAAAGAAGGAAAAATAGTTTATTACTTAAAGCTCAACTTACAGTTGCCAATGGTTCAACCAGAAATCCAAAATCTTCAGAGAATGAATCATTCAAAATGGAAGGTTACTATCAATTAAAATACTATACAACTCTTCATTATATTTATATTTATATATCTAGCTACTAGATACTAATTTGATTTTATAATGCAGGAGTATTATTAGAATCGAAAATTTCAAAGTTACATGAGCTTAGAAAGGTTCCTCCATGCAAACATTGTGGAGCAAAGAAATATGAATACGAAACACCTTCTTCTTGTTGCTCTAATGGAGGTGTTATTTTAGTATCTCCGACAATTCCAAATGAATTACCTTTTTGTGCATATGGATACCCAATAAAAACACATGGAGATGCTCGGAGATCAAATTTATGACGGATGGATGAATGGTTATGACCATAACAAAGGCATCTAAAAGTTTGAAGATGAGAATATGAAGGGATCTTGCCAAATAAAACTTGAAGTGGTGACTTACCATGTAACAGCGGGGTGGGTAAATAGTCAATTAGGTAAGCAGCTGTCAAAACACAAGGACTCAAAAACTTATGAGGTAGACTTGCTTGAAAAGATAGAGCACGTGCCACATTAAGAAAATAGCGGTGTTTGCGTTCAACAACCCCATTTTGTTGGGGTGTATCAATGCAACTATGTTGATGAATAATACCATGGGTTGTAAAAAAGGGCATTTGAATGGTGATTAAAAAACTCACGACCATTATCAGTTCGGAGTTGTTTAATTTGGTATCCAAATTTGGTTTTGATCATAGCAAAAAATTCCTTTAATCGGGACCAAGCATCAGATTTATGATTTAACAAAAAAACCCAGGTGCATCGTGAAAAGTCTTCCACAATAGTTAAAAATAATTTGCATCACAAATTGAGGGAACGAAGTAAGATCCCCATATGTTACAATGTATCAATTCAAAGCAAGAGGTGGTAGAAATTGTATGCAACCATAGCTCCATATATATAGATAGGGGTGTCAATTTTCAACCCAAACCGTTAAAACCAGACCGAACCGGCATGTTATAGCCTGAACCGGCCCGAACCGATCCTTAATGGGCCGTAATTGGGCTAAGGGTCCTCAACCCGAAACGGTTTCGGGCTGGGCCGGCCCAGTCCGTGTGCGGCCCGTCAACCCGTTAGTCTTTTACATAAATAAAATTAAAATATTAAATGTAATTAATTTTTTTGGTATTGTTTAAATGTAATTAATGATCCATGAATTTCAGTGTTTGAGACGTTGAGACTCGAATTTGAGTAGTTGAGAGTTGAGTGTTAACACGTTTAACGGTTTAAGTTTTAAGTTTTAACTTTTTAATTTTCAAATTTGATTTAGTTTTATTATTTTAAAATTTAAAAGTCTTAATTGATAACTCTTAACTCTTAAGTCTTTACCAAAAAAAAAAACACTCTTAAGTGGTTTGGATCAAGCTAATGCCATCACTTGTCGTTGGATCTACTTGGAGTCTTCATCCTCTATCTTTTGTAGTTTTGTGTGTGAGAAACTAGGATTTGGAGTTGAGGAAAAAATAAAAATAAATTTCAATATTGATTTTTAATTTAGTCCAAATCATTAGCCAAACCGAATCCAAACCATTAGGCAAAACCGTTAGTCAACCCGAACCCAAACCTCACCAAACTCTGCGCATCGAAACCGTTATTTTTTAAATGGGCTGGTTTGGGCTGGGGGTTTTTTAGCCCGAAACAGTTAGGCCCGGCCCAAAACCGCTCCAAACCGCACCGTTGACACCCCTATATATAGATATCCTTGTATTGTTATTAAGAAACAACGGGAAAAATGGTTGAATGATTTCATATGAGAGAACCTCAAATATATGGGCATCATACATCACATGCTGTTAGGTAACTATGGACAATAAATAAGGGTAAATATCACTTACCTCCCCTCTTAGCTAGACAAATAGCACTTACACCCCCTCTTAGTTGGATAATATCACTTACCTCCCCTCTTACCTAGCAAATATATCAAACACCTCCCCTCTGTTAACTTTCTCGGTTAAATTTAACTTTTACCTTTAAATATTTTTCTAAAACCCCAAACTACCATTGGTTAAAAATAAATTTTATTTTAAATCCTAAATTACCGTAATTACCCTAACAGTTAAAATACTAAATTACCCTCAATTAAAATAATTATTATAAACAAATAAACCATACTTAAAAACCAAATTATCTTTAATTATTAAAAGCCCAACATACCCTCTCTCTCTCTTTTTTATTTATTTATTTTTTTTATAATTTTATGAAACAATTAAATAAACACCTTCTACTATCAAGTAAAATTAAAAGCGCAATTAAAAAAAAAAGGGTATGTTGATAAAATTAAACACGTACTATTATTTTGGGTTTTTTTAATTGCTTGATAATTAAAAAAAAAAAAAAAGGGAATGTTGGGCTTTAAATAATTAAAGATAATTTGGGTTTTTATTATGATGTTTGGTTTCTTAACAATTATTTTAATTGAGGGTAATTTAATATTTTAACTGTTAAAGTGATTATGATAATTTAGGGTTTAAAATAAAAAACATTTTTAGACAAGGGTAGTTTGGGTTTTAGAAAAATATTTAACGGTAAAAGTTAAATTTAACCGAGAAAGTTAACAAATGGGAGATGTTTGATATATTTGCTAGGTAAAAGGGGAGGTAATTGATATTATCCAACTAAGAGGGGGTGTAAGTGCTATTTATCCAGCTAAGAGGGGAGGTAAGTGATATTTACCCATAAAATAAATATATAAAACATGAAAATGCAATACATGGAAATGCTTGTATGGAAATATAATACATGTAAATGTTTGTATGGAAATGATTTAATAAAGAAACCTAATCAAGCCAAAGCCAAAGCCAAATTAGGATATTGATGAAATGGAATGATGATATGATATGGAAAGAATTCAAATGTAAAGAATGATGAATGGAAAGAAATCAATGAGAAGAGTGATGAATGGAAAGAATTCAAATGAGAGGAGTGCTGAATGGAAATAATTCAAATGAGATGATGAAATGATATGGAAAGAATTCAAATGAGAGGAGTGCTGAATGGAAAGAATTCAAATGAGAGGATGAAATGATGTGAAAAGAATTAAATTAGAGACAATTAGGGAAATGATGAAAAATCATCCTTATCACGCCTAATAATTCTTTATCTATTCTACGAGGTTTTGAGGGATTAAAATTTTAGTGTTCTTATGTCTTTTGCACTAAAGGTGATGGGTATTCTATGTTGGGCTCTAGTCAGTCTAATTTCTGTAATTCCTGTCGAGGCTGCTGGGCATGGACCCCCGTCTCATGCCAATAAGGTGAGGGTAGAGGGAGGCAAGGATCTTGTAACTGAATTGCCAGGCCAACCTAAGGTGGAGTTCAACCATTATGCAGGTTATGTTACAGTAAATGAAACCCATCAGAGAGCTCTCTTCTACTGGTTCTATGAAGCCTCAAGTAACCCCGAAGTAAAACCATTGGTGCTGTGGCTTAATGGAGGTAACAAGACGTATCTCTCCTTAATTAGCAGTTATCAAATTCCTTATGATTTTGAAAGCTAATGGAGGAAATATCGTGATCGCCTCATTTCTCCATACCCTTCTTTCGTGGCATGATGGAGTTTTCCTGATTCTCCTTTACATTGTCATATTGTTTTAGCTTCTTTACAATATTCCAACATTCTACACTATGTTCTCTGACAAGGTAACAATCACGTCTCAGGTCCAGGGTGCTCTTCTGTAGGATACGGAGCTACAGAAGAGATTGGTCCTTTCCTTGTTGATAAAAATGGAAAAGGGCTGAAATTCAATCCACACTCATGGAATAAAGGTTTTGAAGTCTTTAACTTCTCTGTATACCTATATATACACTTAAAACAGCATTAATTGAATTGCGCTTGTGTTCCTATTGTTCCAGAAGCCAACATTTTATTCTTGGAATCTCCAGTTGGTGTTGGCTTTTCATACTCAAATACAAGCACTGATTATGGTATTCTTAGTGATACCTTTACAGGTGAGTTAATTTGATGCCTACCTAGTTCTATCTTGAGATCTTTACAAATATAGAATAATTGATCTTCTAATTGGTCTTTACTGGTTTAGCAAAGGATACGTATACCTTCTTGCACAGATGGTTCAACAAATTCCCGATGTATAGAAGCCACAGTTTTTACATTGCAGGGGAGAGCTATGCAGGTACATAAACATAGCCAGCTTCGTAACCCTTTAGCTAATTATCAATTTCATGTTTCTATCACGACTTACATGTACCTGATGAACAGGGAGATACGTTCCAGAGCTGGCTGAACTTGTATATGATATGAACAAGGATCCTTCTCTCCATATCAACCTGAAGGGTTTCTTGGTAATGATCACTACTAGATAATATAAAAATCCTTCATGGTATGTGTATAGTCTTACTAGTTGAGATTTTCTGTAAAAATTATAGTTGGGTAATCCTGAGACATCGAATGGTGATGATTGGAGAGGTATGGTGGATTATGGATGGAGCCATGCTGTGATATCAGATGAAACTTACAAAGTTATCAAGGAAAACTGCAATTTTTCCTCAGATGATAGATGGGATAACGATACTTGTGTCAACGCTGTGGATGAGTTTCTTAATCAATATAAAGGGATTGATATTTATAGCCTTTATACCTCTCCCTGTAGCACCAACAACTCAACTGGCTCAGATAATGGATCAATGCAAGTTTTGTTCAACCGCAAGTCTAAGATGGTCAGTTCATTTTCTTGTCCTAGTTCTTGTAAAAAATGCTTCTTCTCTAATCTGACAACAAAAATTTTCCCAGTTGCCAAGGATCGTGGGTGGTTACGACCCCTGCCTTGACAATTATGCAAAGACTTTCTACAACAGCCCCGAAGTCCAGAAGGCCCTCCATGTCAATGATGGTTATCAGCTCAAGAACTGGAGCATCTGCAAGTATGTCTCTCTTTCTCCATAATCTTAGCTTAAAATTTTTGGCTTTCATGGAAGAAGAGAGGAGAGTTTATGGTGGTTCAGTAGAACTTTTCAACCTAAATCCATGGATAGAGGCTGCGGTATTTTCTTTTCTTTGGAAATTTGTAACTTTATATTAGGGGTGAGGACTATTACATATACTACAGTTGAACCCATGAGTTTTTCACTAAGAGGCACCAGCTTTACCAACTAAGAAAATCTTTTTGTACACCTTTTGTTGTAGATATCTGAGAGAGTTTGGGATTGTTAGAATTCTTAGCATTTGAACTTCGAATTATAGTTGAGTGTGTGCACTAGCTTTCTCACGAATAGATTAGGAATAGAAATCCCTGTTTGATACAACTCTAGCTGAGGTTGTCTAGTACATACAAAACTCCTCGTGCAATATGGATCAGTTGCATGGGTCCAAGTAAGACTCTTGTTGGTTCACTAGCAGTATCTAGCTCTTGATTAGGAGTCCGGATCATCTCTCCACTAGGGGAACACTTCTCTTTCAGGATTAAAGTTCACATGGGCCCACACAATAGTTGTGATAAAAAAACATCAAGAGAGCTGAGCTAGACTCCATGATTGGATGTGTTAAATCAAGTTCTTTAACATATCATTCATTATACTAGTTGAATATTCTAGTACTCATACATCAAAGATGCCTTTCTAACACTTCGTGGTTTTACTTTGGATGCAGTAAGACAATATTGTCCAAATGGTCGGAGTCAATACCTTCCACCATACCTATATACAAGAAACTAATTGCAGCAGGTCTCAGGATATGGGTCTACAGGTAGGGAACTATGAAGAAGGGGATCTACAAACCAACAAAACCCTTGATATTACAGGTGTAGGAGCTTATCTTTTGAACCTTATGGCTCATGAGTTCATATTTCTTTCTTTTTGTTTAGTGGAGACACGGATGGAAGAGTTCCTGTTTTGTCCACAAGATACAGCTTGAGTGCTTTAAAACTACCTATCACTACAACATGGAGATACTGGTATCACCAGAAGCAGGTAATCTAGACATTGTCATCTTACCAACGGGATGATTCTCCTATAGATAATTTGAAAAGCAGACTAGTAGTTATGTGGGCTGTTATGAATTCAGGTGAGCGGGTGGTTCCAAGAGTACAAGGGACTCACATTTGCAACATTTAGAGGAGCTGGACATGCGGTGCCCATTTTCAAACCCAGAGAGTCTTTGGCTCTCTTTGCATCCTTTCTTGCTGGAGAATCTCTACCATCGAAACCATAAATATTGACAATGGATTGTAACTATTTTATTTTTCGGAACATGGACAATGATTTGGTTATAGATCTGCCAGTTGTCACCGATCAGACACTTAAGGATACTAGTTGTCTTTAATACTTTTGGTTGTTTTGGTAGAAAGTTGTCTTTAGTATTAGTTCTTGTGTTTCTCTTTTTCTTTTTCAAATTGGTTCTTGTGTTTGTCACTATATAAATACTCTTGTACTTCGCATTACATTCAAGTTGGATTTTAGAATCACTACATAGTATCGATTGTTGTTTCGGGCCTGTGCCTTTTCTTTCTTTCTGGGTTAATGGCTTCCATGCTTCTTTGGCTTCCTCCGTTCCGCCCTCTGTATGGGCTCCTCCACCTCCATCTTCTTGGGTGTCTCTGAACTTTGGAAGTGGACTACCAATCAAGTTGAATGCTCGAATTCCCTTGTGTGGAAAGCGCAGTTTCTCCCGCTGAGGAAAGCAATTTTTCAATATATAAATACTCTTGTACTTCACATTACATTCAAATTGGATTTTAGAATCACCATATGATATCAATTGTTGTTTCGGGCCTGTGCCCTTTCCTTTCTTTCTGGGTTAATGGCTTCCGTGCCTCTTTGGCTTCCTCCATTCCGCCCTCTGTACGGGCTCCTCCACCTTCGTCTTTTTGGGTGTCTCTGAACTTTGGAAGTGGACTACCAATTAAGTTGAATGCTACAAATTTCCTCATGTGGAAAGCGTAGTTTCTCCCGTTTCTTAGAGGTTAAGATATAATCGGGTATGTTGAATATTCTTTCCCACTACCATCCTCTGATTCTATTCTTCAAGCTGACGCCTCCTCCATCTTCTTCAATTTCGTCTGCACGATGGGATCACCAAGATTAGTCAATATTAGGATGATTGATTTCTTCTCCGATTCAACTTTGCCGCATGTTGTTCAGGTCAAAACCTCCACTTATGCTTGGAATATCCTCAATCAGCTTTATGCTTTTCGCTCCAGGGCCAAAATTCTTGATTTGATTGTTTCGTGTTCGTAAAGCTTCGCTCTCTATTGGTCATCCCCAAGTCATAGATAAAATGAAAAGTTTTCTCTATACATGGCAAGCCCGAGTTGAGTTCAATCCCCCTTGGTAATGTATTCCGGATTTTGCTAGCGTGGTGCCTAAAGTGCCTTGTGTTGGATGAGTATCACATGGACTTCATCAAATCTCAGGCACACAAAAAATGCTTGGATCGGATGAAGGAATAATCGATTTATTTCACTTAAATTGGTATAATCACTCACACGCTTTTATGCGATTGAGATTTAATGAAATCCCTGTGGCATTCATTGAATGTTGAGTTTCATAGGCATCACCACGTCAGATGCACTAGCCTTGCAAGATACTCGGAACGGGTCAGCTACCCGACGGATTCCCGACCACACAAAACAGTGGGGCCCACGGTGAAAAACACTTTTTGGAAAAAACAAAAAAAAAAGTTTAAGATTTCATCCGTGGGCCCCACTGTTTTGTGTGGTCGGGAACTCGTCGGGGAGTGAGGATCCGGATTTCCTCCTTCCTCCCTCCAAAAATCATATATTTAGTGGTTGGGATGTCACCTTGTCAGGTTTTAAACGTTACAGAGTTGAGCCCCACCTAAATTTATAGCGGGGCAAATAAAGGTTTTTTTTTTTTTTTGGCCAAAACAAAAAAGCAACAATTATATTAAACGAAAGAGTTTAGGTCAGAGGACCTATACAAACGAGAGGAATCCACAATAAACAAATGTGGTATACCCCACCAGGATCTATCTAGAGATAACTTGCAAGCACCCTTAGCAAGGAAATCAGCAAAACCATTGCCAACTCTAGGAATATAACTAAAAGAAACCCTAGTAAGGAAAGAACAACGCTTCAAAATATCTACAACTAAACTGAGACACATCCAATCTAAAGATGACTGGAGACCTTGGAGGGCACTAATAACAAGTAAACAGTCCGAATGAATATGTAAATCAACCGCTCCTAAAGAGGAGCCCAGAATAATGCCATCTCTAATGGCTTCAAGTTCAACTAAGGTTGCTGAAGTACTAAGGCCACATCTGCTTTGAGCCGCTACAAAGCCACCATTGTAATCCCACATGATGCACCCTCTACCTCCTTTGTTTGAAGTACTGTCCCAAGATCCATCAACAAAAATTTGAAAAAGAGCAAGTTCTTCAGAAATGTTATGACTAGGCCTTGGATAAGGTTCCCCATGAGCTCTTTGAAATTCCATAATATGAGATTGTATATCTGCACATAGAAAAGAGAACATAGTCATTGTATGCATAATAGAGGCATCAATCCCTTGAAAGAGTGCTGCATTTCTAGTATTCCATATACACCAAGCTAAGGCACTCCACATTTGATTCACTAGGGTTAAATTGTCATAACCATTGAACTTTAGTTTGATAAAATCCATCCAATCAAATAAATTTGTCCCTAAAAAATCAGATGTATTAATACGGAGGGGAGATAGTCTCCAACACTCTTGTGCATAATGACAAAAAAACAAGGCATGACATACATTCTCCGGACCACAAATAAGACAAAGTGGGGTAAGGGAAACATTTTTAAGAAGAGGGAGCTTCCAATTGCAATAGCCTCATATGAAGATCGCCACAAAAATTGTTTAATCTTTGGAAGAGTAGGAATTTGCCAAATAATTTTCCAATACATAGAAGAAGAGGAAGAAGAAGCAACATTACCTTGGTCATCAGCCATAGCTAAACATTGATAATAAGCGAGACTTCACAAGAAACTTACCATCTTTTGTTTTGTCCCATATCCAAGAGTCTAGAGTATCAGGAGACAAAATAGGGATTGTTAAGGTAGCTTGAACCTCACCTGGAGAAAACAGAGACTGAAGTAACGGTAAGTTCCAATGGCAAGTGTCCCAATCAATAAGCTCTTGCACCCAAATTGGACTATGTCCCAAAGGGGCACTACTAATACCATGGAAAGGCAAAGAGGGAAGCCATGGGTCCTTAAAAATATGCACATTAGAACCATTTCCCACTTGCTTAATAATGCCCTGTTTGAGAATATCCCTTTCAGACAGTATACTTCTCCAACCCCATGAGCAATTATTTGGGACACGACATTCAAAAAATGGAATGTCTTTAATGTATTTTGCATGCATCACCTGAGCCCATAATGAGTTTGGATTGGTTAAAAGTCTCCAACTTTGTTTGGCAAGGAGAGCTTTGTTGAAACAATGTACATCCCTAAACCCCAAACCTCCATCTTTTTGGGCAAATAAAGGTTAGTGTAACATGACAGAGCTAGACCCACCTAAATTTATAGTGGGGTAGGTAGGGGTTAGTGTAACACTACCCTTGATCCAAATTCTAGTAACCCCAAGCCCACCTAAGCGTCGAGCATGAAAACCTTAAAGAAAGTGACTAATTCCTCCTTTGAGGCAAACATATCCATGCATCTCATTTTCTAAAACATGACATGAGAAAGAATTTTAACATAGAAAGTTGTGTACACCTAAGTTCCTCCATGTGTCTTTCTTCACCTTCCTACAATAGACACCTTTGCCTAGAAAGAGTTGGTCAAGATTGGAATACATGATTGACGAGTAAGGTCTTTGGCCATTGGTGATGGAGGGTTTGAGGTGAATGTAATAACTAGACAAAAAAAAAAAAAAAAAAGGATTATCCAACAACAATTTTCTCATATGTAGGTTCTGCCTGGGTCAATCCAATAGTTCCACGAAATCTTTTAAACCGAAAAAATCACTCTTATTTATACCCTGGGAAAATGGCGGACTAGGATCCATAACAAGCGCTTCTTAAACAAGGCTATGCTTATTATCGAAACCAGACTCAATTTGGGCTCTTGTATCATGAAGGGAAAATCTTTTCCCCAATTCTCACATTTCCATCCCGCTGTCCTTAAAAATAAGGGATCTAGAATATGGATCAGCTTGACTTCTACTCTCCCATATTTAAAGCCTTTGTCCATTAAGTATAGGCAAGGGGAAGCACCCACTTTTGGATTGACCTTTGGGTACCATCTTTGCGTAATAGAACACCGCCCTACCTTGTAATACCCCTAGATTTTACTAAGGGTATTTTTTTCATTTAGCTTATATTTAGCCCTAACTATATTAGATAGTAGTATTTTATGTTCCATATAATATAATGTGATCTAAATTATTATTATTATTAGCATTCTTATTGCTAGTTCCTAATAAAACTTATGAATTAAATTCAAAATAAGAAGAATTTAAAAACAAAAATGAATAAAGTAATTTACTGTTTTACTTATACTTAATTAAATATATTAAGTTAATAATTATGAAATCTATTAAGTAATTATAATATATTAGTATAATGAATTTAATAAATTATATTAATTTTCTTAATTGAAACAAAACTTCATCTAAGAAGAGAAAGAGGAAATGAAAGCAAACAAAAAACAAATTTTAATCCATTATTATCAAAATAATAAAATATAAGAAGGTTAACTAAGTACTTATTATGAAATTAGCATCATTAATATACTTTAATATATATTAGTATTACAAAAACTTAAAATGAAACAATAATTAATATTGTTTCATTTATTATAGCTCATTTTTTGTAGTTTAAATAGAGATTAGACTTGATCTTACGGGAGGGAGAGATTTTCAAAAGAAGAGAGAGAGAGAGAGAGAGAGAGAGAGAGAGAGAGAGAGGGCTCACTAAAATCAATAGAAATTTATAATTTTCTTTTGATTTTAAACTGAATCTATTTCACTCTAACCGTTTGTCCTAGTCCGCACTTTCTTGGACCACTCAAAACATTTCAATATTGTGATCTTGAATCCATCGTGAAGGTCCTATATGTTATTTGATTTTAATGTTGCAAGTGAAGATCCTATATGTTATCTACAGTGTTGACATCTTCGGGAGGTCCTATGGAGTCAAGTAAGACCCTTTCTTAACTTGGTTGAGAACCCAAGTGGTGGTTTTGGCTTTTGAAAACCAAAATTCAGCAATTTGCAAGGGGGAACCCTTTGGTCAATCCCATCGACCAAAGCAACTTCAGGACAGAATTGTGTATTTTTGGAAGTTTTAGGTTTTGAAGTCCTATATATATGTAATTTCGGATTAAACCTAACCACTTTGCCTCTTAGACTTTGGAGAAAGTGAGAAGAACCCTAGAGCCTCCTCTTCAAGCCCAAGGTTGATTCCAGGCATCTAAGAGAAGTTCTTCCATTGATTCTTCTTCTACAAGGTTAGTATTCAATACTATACTTCATTGATCTATTCTCTCTACTATTTCTACTATTTGTTTTGATTGTGAGGAATGCCTTATACTACTGTAATGGCCTAATCTCTAATCCTCATATTCTTAGAGTAAACTCCTATTCACTTTACTATTTCCTTAAACAATAAGGTGTGTTTTCAATGTTAGATCTAGCATGAGACCATGATTTACTCTTACTGTAGTTATTTGATTTTAATCTATATTAGATCTATTAGTAGGTTGTTTTCTATGCATGATCTCCTGTTTTCTTATCTTTAGAATGAATCTGTTGATTAAGCCTATTAGGTGATTTATTGGAATTCTATTCCAATGGCCTTGTTTGATGTTTAGATCATCATAGATAATCTCTATATGTTATTTAGATTTTTTTCCCATTAATTTGGAATGTTCTAATGTGATTCGAAGAGTTTCCGACCAAAGTTGGAAGTTATTGTCCATACACAATAGCTTTGGTCGATCCTTTGGTTGATATCATCAACCAAGGCCATTGACGAAAGGTTTGCCTGACGGCAATTTATCTGTTTTGCCTCCGCTTCATCTCCGATCATTAAGGTTTGTTCTTTATACTCTCTACATGTTTGTTTAGGGTTATTTTGGTGATTTTGGACTTGCTCTCTGATCTTTTACTCGAAGTTTACAAAGTTAAATATAAGGTGGCTACGTTTACTCACAATATGCACAAATGCATGCTTTGATATGTTAGGACTTACATGTATGTGTTAGCTATTGTAGTTGTACTTTAACTACATTTTTATACTTCTATAATTATAGTAGGCTATTCATGATATGATTTACATATTGTTATTGATTATGAATGATGTGATTGTGAGCTAGACGCTAATGTGAAATTTACGGAATCATGATGTGTTGTGATTGCCTAAGTTGTGATTGGGGAATAGGGAATACTCTTTTGGTGATTCTGTCTTTGGACATCAGTGAAGATGGTATGGGATGCTTTTCTATGATGCCCCTTGGAACTTTCCCTAATTACTATTTGACATCCCTAGGATTTGGTCTAGATGAGTTTGGCTAGGGAAACCCTGTCATATCTGACCCTATTGGAAGGGGAATTGAGACCGAGTGACCCATGGCAGTAATGAGAATTCTCAAAAGAAGTGCATCAGAGTAGTGAGAGGATGTAATTCACATTGTGGGGGTCATTCATTGGTAGGGTTGCACATAATAAACCCGAGCTCATGGGCGCTCAAGATCGGTAACTAACCCCTAAGAGGACATGAGAACTTCCCGTTTATTATATGTGGATGACCAATAAGGTTGAGAGTCTACGTATCCGAGAGGAAGATGATAACTCTTGGGCTGGAGATACCGGACAAACTACCTAGGCACGAAGAAGGAGGCTGTCACACCGGAAACGATTGTCTAGGCACGGAAGGGAAGTATCCGACTTTTAGTAGACTCAGTAGATGACTTGCATTGGGCTAGGTATTAAACCTGACACGCACCCGTTGTGAAATCCCACCTAACCCTAACCTTACTTGTTGTGCTAAATGCATACATACCATATGCATTGTTCAATTTATTCTCTGCCCTATGAGTTGCCTAGTTTTGTTTGGTAGAAGTTTACCTTGAAGCTGATCTTTTCTCCCTTCTATTCTTGTGACTTCTATTCCTTTTGATAGGAGGGTGATCTTAAGTCATTCCCATGACTGATTCTTCTATCCTTGCTATTCTAGAGTGGACCTCCATACACTCTATAACCTTGTGATTTCTCCACATGATGATTTCGAAGAGAAATCATGTGTGATATTCATGATTTGTTATTCTTTTTAATTGTTCCAAGACTTTAAGCTTTTCATCTCCTATTCTTCAATCAAAGGTTAGTAATGTCTCTTGTGTTGTATTGATCTACTCTTACTATGTTTTATTCTTTGTGATTGAGTGAAGAAGATGTTGCATCCTTGCAACCATCTCTTCTACAATCTCCTTTCATTCTTAAGGTTTTATGGTCTTCATATAGATCTTTGCCATGATCCTTGTGAAATCTTCATGAAGCCATGATCATACCTTCGATTTGATTTCAAAGCATGTTAGATTTACTCCTTTGTTTTTATTACAAAATACTTATTGTTATTTGTTTTCCGTAGATTTTGGGAGAAGAAAGTCAAGGTAAAAGCAATGTATCTCCATCTCTTTCGAAAGCCAAGTACTCCCAATTTCAAGGACGAAATTATTTTAAGGGAGGGAGAATGTGAAACCCAACCCAAACCTAGCCCGGGGCACCCTATTTGTTTTGGGTGAAGTTGGACCTTAATTTAAGTGTTGCAATCCTTGAAAACCTTAGGAAGTCATGTCCGACATTTCCCTTAGGGTAGATCCATGTCTCGAAGTGAAGGAAGAGGTCTCTATGGGCCCTCTCTGTAGAAGACATGGTATTTGACCCGAAACCCATGGATATGGTTGATGGTGCTCCATACTTGGATGCATTGTCAGTGTTAGTTAAGAATCTGCAGCCTGAAGAAGATGAGCTTAGTTGGTTGACCTAATGAACTCTCGTGCTCAATTCAAAGGTATTTCTGGAAACTAGACTTCTTGATTGACTTGTAGGAGAAAACTCCACTAAATTTGACCCCGTATAGCCCTCCGAATCCCTGTCCGAAGTTGTTGTTCTTGTTTGGTCGACTACTTGGTCGACTGGCCAGTTGACCAGTCAGTCGACCAAAGGATTATAAGCCCGAGAAAATCTGGTTTTTTGGTCATTTTGGGTTCTATTTGAAGGGGACTTCGTGGCTTAAGCCCTATTCTATTGGTGGGACTCTCTTGCGACGTGGGAAGGCTCCTCTTAGGCTCCTCCTTGGTTTGGGTGATGATCTTCTACAAGGATCATTGTTCCTCTTCTCTAATTTCATCTTCAAGGTATGTTTTTTCTCATTCTCTCTCTAATCTACTTCTACTCACTTTATTCTTGTTGTTGGGACTGTAAAGAAGGTGCTACAACCTTGCAACCACCTTTTCTATTGTCTCTTTTGATTTGCCTAAACCTCATTTGCATTCTATCAATGCTATGTTCCCTATACATGATCCCTAACCTTGCTTTCTTATGATTTTCTTCATAACATCATGATTTCATCTCCTAAACTGATTTGCTATAGTATGCTAGGTCTGATTTCTTGTTAGTAATTGATTCTAATCTATTGTTCATCATTCCCTTAATTGATTCTATGAATTCCCTTGCATTTGCAATCAATTTCATTGAAAACTATGATTCTAGCATATAGAACATAGGGTTTCAATTTGGGTATTCCTAATTGGACCGTTGATCATGATAATTTTTGTTGTGTAGTGTTCTTATACTGCTATAAACAATCCCTCCAAGTTTCGGATCGATCTAAGACAGTTATTACCATAATTACATGGATTATGTGAATATTACTTTTATGATTGGAAACTTAGTATACTCACCTTCTTTATCGTATTTCTTATAATATATGACTGTTGTAAGTACTTCAAGTACTATGTTTATCTATTCTTTTGTTATCATGAATGTTCATTCTTGCTAATTACATATGCGATTGATCATGTTTTATTCAATATCTTCTATATGATGAAATATCATTTGTATATGATGTGATGGAATTGGGAATGTGATTGCATAGGTATGATTTGGGATTGGGGAATGTCCTACCGACGTTTCTGTCTTTGGACATCGGAGGGAATAGTATGGGATGTTCTCCGAAGATGCCCATCGATGCTTTCCTGAATTATTGGATGACATACATAGGACTTGTCTAGATGTATGGCTAGGATGTCCTTGTCGTATCAGATCCGAATCGGAAGGGCAATGAGACCGAACGACCCGTGGTAGTAGTGTAGATTTGTGGGCGCTCAAGACCGGTAACCATCTTGTGAGAGGACATAAATCGCATTGCGGATACCCGAAAGGAGCCATTCATTGGTAGGGTTGCAAATAGCTAGACTTGGGCTCACAGGCGCTCAAAGATCGGTGAGTCATATCCGTGAGAAGACGTGAGAGCTTCCCGTCTACTATTTGTGGATGACCAATAGGGTTGATGAGTCCGGTGGGTAATGTCCGTGACTCTAGTGTGAAGGATACCAGAAAGGATCGCCAGGGGCGAGGAATGGACGTATCTGGATCTGACATGATATGACTGAGTAGATGACTTGCATTGGGCTAGGCTTTACCGTGACATGCGCCAATACTTATATCAACGGTGATGTAAGAGAGCTGTGACTTAAACCCTAGCCATGGATTGTCCTAGAAGGTTTCAGGACCCAATTCCCACCGGAAAACCCAAGATACTGAGATGGTTGAGGGAAGAGTGATTTGAGACCTACCCAAAGAAGTATGGTGCTATGACTTAAAGCATGTCTACCTTAAAGACTAGCATACATAGAGTTAGTTTCATACTTGCATCGTGTGTTTCATATCATCTTGCATCATGCTATGTTTTGTATCATATATCTGTGTTATTATGGAATAACTGCCTTGCTGAGTTCTTTTGAACTCACTCCTTTTGCAACATCTTCTGTTAGACTTTTCTGCAGGTACTACTACTGTTGACTATGATGGTCAACACTTTGGAGACCAAGTTGGAGACTCGTACAATATTGGTTATGGTGACTACGTCGGTGAAGACTATCAGTATGAGACTGATACTTTCTAGCAGTAGTTCGGCTTTTGTACCTGTGTGCTAGCAATGGGATATCGTTCCATTCTCTCTTGACCTAGTATTTGATTCATTGAGATTGTAGTTTAGTTTGTTCCCCCTTTCACTTTGGGAACCGGTTGTAACCTTTACTTTCATTCGATCTAACTTCCGCTGTTGTTGTAGAATGGGTTTCCCCCTTCTTTTCACACTTTGATTATTTATTTTATCGGTATCATTTCCGCACTCTAATGTTCTATGTGATCCTTTTGAGATCCTTTCCTTGACTTTTATTATTAAATTACTTAAAAATTTTGATTTGTTCTTGCTTTTGATTAAATTATTGTGCTAAGTGGATATGATCGTTCCTAAACTTGATCTTTTGGGCTATGGATCACTCCACCGGGTAATCCAGATAGGGTACCCCCTGGGTGGATGTGACACCAGCACTCAAACCAATGGTGGTGAGCAATAGTGTTGACCTAAACGCCAGCCATGGGATGTCTGAGACAGATGTAGGACCCAATTACCACCAGATAACCCAAAAGACGTGCATCAAAGCCGTGAGGGAGAGTGATTTAAGACCTACTTAGAAGAGTATGGTGTTGTATCTTAATGCATGTCCACCAGTAGAGACCACCATACTTAGAGTTAGAAGCATACTTGCATACATTGTCTCATATCATTGCATCATGTTTGTTCTGAACTGCTTGTAGTTGTTTATTGTGATTGAACTACTTGCTGAGTTCTTTTGAGCTCACCCTATGGGGAATATGTTTTTAGATTCTATTGCAGGTACTGATGACTTCGAAAGTCAAGACTACGAAGTCACGGCGAGTGATTGGTACTCTATGCAAGGTGTTAGCTATTATGAAGATAATGGTGAAGACTCCTTGTGTGAATATGAAGCGGACCAAAATTAGTCCTATCTTGGAGCTAGTGCGACCGGTTTTTATTACAAGAGTTGATGCATATGATCATACTTTATATGAGATGAAACAATTGTATGAATAGAACAGATTTCATTATGTTCTTAGTTTATTCTAGGTGTAATAACTTTAGATCTACTTTAGACTTACTTTAGAGTTTTGATCTACTCTTCCGCAATATGATTTATAGAGTTATTGTCACTATACTTTGTAGTTGGTCTTTTGATTGGTACCATGTTATTCCGCATTTGGATTATTTTTTGATTATGTTCCAAGATTATCTCTCTGATTTGTTTATTAGTAAAGTTAAGCTTTGATTATTCATTGCTCATGATTGTGTTAGTGTGCTATGTGGTTATATGATTTCCCTAACTTTACTATGGGACTTGTGGAATCACTGCACGGGGGATGTGACAAAGGCAGATGTCTCTTGGTCAAATGCTGAATTTTTGGTCTTCTAAAGCCACAAGCTCCACTTGGGTCCTCTCCCAACTCAGGAAAGGGTCTTACCTGATTGTGTAGGACCTTTCGAAGGTGTCAACACAGTACTCAAAGTCCATCTCCCAAGTCCATCTTCATTCTAGCTACATCTCCTATCAAAGTCATTTAGGGTTTCTATAATAGGATCTTCATTATTAACCTCCTTTGGTTCTAGGTCAGACCCAATGGGTTCAAATGAGAGGGTCCTCAGCTGTCTTATTCCTTGACTTTGGGTCTTCGGACCTACAACAAAGATTTTTGGATTAGGGTTTGGGAGGGATTTCATAGTTGAGATCTAGGAGTACAAGACCATGTTGAGTGATTTGTACGATATACAAAATATTGGCGATCACGAACATCACAGTGAAGAATGTCCATGTGACGATTGCGTGTACTAGGATTAGTCCAATTCTAGAGTACCCCATATTGGATACGGAGGTCTTTAAGTTTAGAGATTACATTTTTGATAAAGAGACATACTATGAGTAGTACTTAGAATCATTTCGAGCCTTCTTTGTATTCTTTCAGCTGTAGTACTTTAGTTTAACTATTCTTTCACGTTTGACTATTAGAGTTTACTTCCACATACTCTTTTAATTTGATTATTTTGGTATCTTTTTCTGCACTCTAATATTGTTTTGAGATCCTTCTAAGATCCATTCTTTGATCATTCTTTTAATTACATTAATTCAATGATTATTTCTTGCTTAGGATTACACTATTGCGCTATGTGGAGGATGCTTGTTGAGACTTGATCTTCGGGGTTGTGGATCATATCTCTGGGTATTGCAATTAGGGTACCGGCTAAGGGGATGTGACACTTGTACATCATACAGATCAATTTGGTGCCTCGTATTCTTGGATTTCGGTAACATCTGTATCTGAAGCAAAGTCTAAAAAAGCATTGTCCTTGGAGGGTGAGCTCAAAAGAACTCAGCGAGTAGTTCACAAACAAATAAGTAATATCATAGTCCAACTCAATACATTACATGATGCAATATGATATGCGACAAAATGCAAGAATGTAACTATACTCTAACAGATGCTAGTCTCTAATGGCAAACACGGAATAAGATAGAACACCAGCCTCCTCTATGTAGCTCTCGTCATTCTGATCTCTCACAGGTTGGTTTACCAGTCTTGAGATCCCGGTTAATATGTCAAGGCATCCTTCTTAGACTATCACCATGGCTGGGGTTTAGGTCACTACTTTCTCACCACACCATTGGCATGAATATTGGTGCATGTCAAGGATATAACTAGCCCAATGCAAGTCATCTACTTAGTCACATCATACTAGGTCCAGATACCTCCCCTCATGCTTCTCGCCTTATTTGTTTAGTATCATTTCTTATCTAAAGTCAACGTCTCCTTCTCGGACTACGCCTTCCCTTAACCCTATTGGTCATCCACATAAAATGGGAGGGAGCTCTTGTGTCCCCTCATGCTTCTCACATTCTTGGGCGGCCACGAGCCCAAGCCTATTATATGCAACCCTACCAATGAATGACCCCAACGGCAATGTTGTGTCCCCTCATGCTTCTCGCATTATTGGGCACCCACCAAAAGAATATTGCTACCACAGGTCACTTGGCATCAATACCCCGCCAATAGGGTGATGATATAACATGGTTTCTAATCAAACACAACTAGACTTCCTAGTTATGCCATCTAGTGATGGTGAAAAGTGCCAAGGGGCATCATAGAATTGTGTCTTGCATCACCTCCACTAATTTCCCAACAAAGAAACATCTGAATGGTATTCGTAATTCACAATCACAACCTACATTTGCATTACAAGATGGATTCAATCACATTCTCAAGTCACAAGTCAATCTAAGTCCATACAATCACATGTTGATCATATATCAATAACATCATTAATCATCTATATTCTAAAAGTTCAAAGTTATGGTAATCTTTCCTAAACCCTAAAACAACAGTATGTAATCATATAAGCATGTTCCATAACAAACAAGAATGTGACAATGGTTATGTGCAAGTGAATGTGCTCACCTTGCTACCAATTTGGAACCTTTGAAAATTAGGTCAAAGAGTGAGTTCATGCTTCCCAAAAAGTCTTATTAACATGTTGGTCCCAAGTTAGAAACAACCCTGGAGGTATGGTGTTGAAAAGAAAACAAACAACCAACTTGGTAGTGGGTGGGTTGCTTGGGGCAACCACAACAATCAACCCACCCATGAAACTGCCAAAGCATGGGTGGGTCGCCCGGTGAGTAGCCCTGGGCAACCGGAGCTCTGTGTACGGACAGATTTGGCTCAAATTGAGAGGAAACTTCTCATTTGGGTTCTAAACTACTCTGAAATTATTTAGAAGATTATGAAATCATACTAGAACATTATCTAACATAGTTTAGAGATCAAACATAGCAAAAAGAATGAAAACCTAATGAATCCTATATAAGATCTTTTCCAAAATCTTACCGTAAGATTCACGAATGAGCCAGAGTGAATGGGGATTCACTCCAAAGTAAAGAGGATAGAAGAAATAAGTCATTACAGGAAGTATAACCTTCATCTAGGTCATGGCAGTAGGTGGAATCAATCAAAAGAAGAGAACTAGAACGAAGAAGATGAATACTAACCTTTTGGAAAGTGAAACAATGATCGGAAACCTTGATGAATACTTTCCACACCTTCCTTCACCATGGAGAGGGTTATCTTGAGAAGCTTTGACGTTCTCTGATAGCTTTAGAACATAATGACACATTTTAGAACAAAAAATCACTAAATAGGGCTTCAAAAACATCAATTTCCCAAAATTCTTTTTTCCCCTGAAGCTGGGTGGGTCACCTGCGGTGACTAGGGCAGGCAACCCACCCCTGATACTTTTTCTCCAAGAGTTGAACTGAAACCCTGAATGCCCTAACTCAATCTTGGGTCCTTTTCTATGTTATAGAAGGGTCTTACCTAATTTTTTGGGACCTTTTATACATGTCATCAATTTACTCTTGATTCATCTACCAAGTCCAGCAACGTCCGAGTTAGATCTTATTCCATATTTCTGACAGAACTCCCAATGTGGCATCATGTCCATCTATCTCCATTAGTCCAGAGTCTAATCCAGTGGTCTCAACTTGGATGGCCCACTTTTGACTTCTTCCCACACTCTAGGTTTTCAGACCTACAATATGAATTTTCAGGTTAGGGTTTTAAAATTTCACAAGTATGTTCCCTTATCATGTATTGTTTTGAAAATCTTGTCATCTTCCTGTAGAGATAGATCACAAGGTATATTGGGCTATGAAACAATGCAATTTGGAGATGGAAAAAGTTGGAGAGCAATGAAAACTTTAGTTACAAGAGCTAGAAGAAATTCGCAATGATGCCTATGAGAATTCAAGGACTTACAAAGATAAGACAAAGGCTTTCCATGATCAGAAGTTGCCAGGTAAGCATTTCATAATTGGTCAAAAAGTTTTGTTTTACCAATCTAGATTGAAATTATTTCTAGGAAAACTACGCTCTGAATAGTTAGGACCTTTTATAGTTACTAATGTTTCTCGCATGGTGCAATTGAAATCCAAAGTTTAAACATTAATAAAATATTCAAAGTTAATGGCCATCGGTTGAAGCCTTTTTATGAAGGTTTTCAGGTGGATGATGTTGAAATTGGACTTGGTATACCAGATTACACGGAATGCAAAAGAACTATGTCTAACCAAAGACATTGAATGAAGGAGCTATTAGGAGGCAACACAATTCTCTTTGGCTTATTTTTTTTCTTCTTCATTTTTTTCCCTCTTTCTGATTGATTTAATTTGTTAATTGTTATTGTTTTAATTTTGTATAGCTAGAAATCTTGGAATTTTGTTTGAAAACTGGATTGTTTTGAACTCAACACATTATGCTTGATTGCTTAACTTTGGTCCAATGTTCTATACATCAAGGGAGTATTCTAACATTCTCTTACCTCCATTACCATTAGGACATTATTAGATTTAACTGTGGGGGAGGGGATTACATTTATTCTTTTAGTGGGCAAATTTTAAGAATTTTTTTTTTATGATATTTTACCTTCTATGAGTTCAATGGATTGCATGACCAATATTTATAGGTTGAATTCAATTTTGATGAATCATGATCAATTAAGTTCTTTGAAATCACATGTTAATGGAAGACTATTTTGATTTTTGATTGGAGGAAAAAATGCTAGAGATTCATATACAGAAAT
Organism: Hakea prostrata; assembly: GCF_041222555.1. Lineage (NCBI taxonomy): Eukaryota > Viridiplantae > Streptophyta > Magnoliopsida > Proteales > Proteaceae > Hakea > Hakea prostrata. The sequence goes on along the minus strand of NC_142608.1, from coordinate 50,590,394 downwards.
CGCTTTTGTGAGCTTTTGAGCCTAAGAGCTTATATTATTGGTTCTCTATTTTTCTTGGTTATGTGATAACCTTTCATAGATGGATACTTTTAGAACTTGTTTACTTTTGCATGCGACCACATAATTGGATTAAATGCATGCAAATGACAAGGTCACAGTTAGGATTCACCACTCTTTAGCTTTCTTTTGATAGCCTACCCTTAATTATTACCTCTAGGAGCCCACTTTGAGCCATGATCTTTTCTCTTTGATAATGAACCACCATATAAACCTTATTAATCTTTTTTTTTTTTTTTTCCCTCTATTGAACCTAAATTGAAAGATTAGTTGAGTTACTAAATGAAATGTCAATTAATGGTGAGAAGGAAGGGCAACTGCCAAACTTGAGGCACCTTGTACTTAAAGTGCCTCCGACAATAGAAAAAATAATAACAATAGTAATTAAAAAGAAAAAGATAGAGGACGAAGAGGGGGGGGGGGGGGGAGGAGGGAGAAGAGATACGAAAAGAATAAAAGAGGAGAAATTTTGTCTGAAAAGAATCAATTACTTGGGAAGTAATATCATTGTGCTAAATACTTCATTTCCCCCAATACATAGTACTTTGCTCATACTAGTTTGTTCTATTGTTTTATACGCTTCCATAAGTTTTTGAGAACCTAATAAAAATTAATTATGACATGCCATTGTGATTCAACTCATTCCTTTGATTTTATTTTTTCCAAGTTTTTCCTTTTCCACACCCGACCTAAAGCCCCATTACAACCTATTAAAGACCCATGGATGTATGTGTTTTGATTCAATACTTAGTGGTGGATGCATGATTTCTTTGCAAGTATATAGTAATTATCCTTTTATCATTGATTTGAGTGATTTTGCTACCCTTAAAACAGTTAAGCATATAAAGTGAATCCAAATGAGAGGGTATTTAATCCCATTGCATCTTGAATATGATGACTTAATGAAACTAGTTATTCATCCATGTTGATTGATGAGGTTTACTTGAGATTGTTGAGTCTTAGTTGGAATTCAATCTTATTTTGAAGTCATAGAGGAGAAGAGTTTTAATAAAAAATGCTTGAGGATAAGTAATGATTTTAGTGTTGAGAATTTGATAGGTCACTTAATTGCATTAATATTTTATCAATTCATTTATATTTTAATGAGACTAGTTGTTTGTTTATTTAAATTTTTATTATTTTTGTCCTATATAGATAGCTTGGAGTGTCTGGATATAAAGACAAAGAAAAGAGTGGTTTAAAGTCATAGTGCCACATTTTTAAACTAAAGGCATGCAGCTCACATCTCGGCACAGTGGAACGTGTAACCCGCTAAACCAAATCAAAGAACCAAGCCCAAAGTTGGAGTATTAATTAAGTCCAAATTTGGAGTATTGTTACAAAATATCTCCATTCAATAACCAAAGATTTCATTCCCTATTGTGATCGAACATCTAAAGAAGAAGTTGAATTGAAAAGTAATTATATTGGAAACAATTGCATTGGCAAGAAGGAGAATGGAAACTACCAAATACGCAGGCAAGGAGAACGAATGGAAACAATTGAATTGGGAAGAATTGCATTGCTAAAGAAAACAATGGAAATAATAAAATTGGAAAAGATGCAAAATTGGCAAGAAACCTATATAAGAAGGAAAGCATTTCCAAAAAATGAACATCACACGCTACAACAAAAGCAAGCCACAGTTCTAAGGGAGGAAGAGAGAGTACGATGCTTTCTTCATTTTTCATTTCTTTGTTCTTCTTTTCCATGTCTTGCTAAATCTATCTTTCTGTCACATCCCCCCAGCCGGTACCCTAACTGGCATACCCGAGAGTGTGATCCACAACCCCGAAGATCAAGTATCGAGGAAATCATCCTCCCACATATACAATAACATAATCATAAACAGGAAATAATCAAAGTTTTAACATTATAAACAAAAGATTCAAATCAAGAAATGAATAAATAATATAATCAGAGTGCGGAAAATGATACCAGATATCCGAAGATATCAAAATAGAGTAGAGAGAGGCGGAAACTCACTCCACAGATACAGCGGAACGTAGTATGTAAGTCTAAAAAAAATTACAACTGAGACAAAAGAAAATAAGAAAGACAAACTAAACTTAAGAGTTTTCTATCCTATAGGTGACATCTTCAAAATAGTGGACTTCGTCAGTCCAACATAGATGTTCCATCTCCACGTTACGTCTAATCGTAGTATGCAACTTGATCACTTGCGGGATCATCAGTGTAATCTTGATTGTCACCAACACCTTGCGTGTAGTACGCTTCATCGGCTTGCACTTCATCGTACTGTCCGTCATAGTAGTCAGTACCTGTAGAATAATCTAACAAAAGATTGTACAAAAAGGAATGCGTTTCGAAAGAAACTCAGTAAGGCAAGTTAACTCATAACAGCATAAATAACATATATCAGAACATAACAAGATGCAATGCAGTAGGAAATAGATAATGTATGTATGCATCTAAACTCTATGTATGCTGGTCTCTATTGGCAGACATGCTTTAAGTCATAGCACCGTACTTCTTTGGGTAGGTCAATCACACAACGCCGGTTGGTAGTGGGTCCTTCATCCCTCGGGACATTCCATGGCTGGGGGTTAAGTCACCGCTCTCTCACATCACCATTGGTCTAAGTACTGGCGCATGTCAGGGTAAAGTCTAGCCCAATGCAAGTCATTTACTCAGTTACATAAACTCAGTTCTAGATACGTCCATTCCTCGTCCCTGACGATCCTTTCCGGTATCCTTCGCACTAGAGTCCTAATAGTCCCTGACTACGGACTCATCAACCCTATTGGTTATCCACATATGGTAAACGGGAAGCTCTCATGTCCTCTCATGGGTTGGTTACCGGTCTTGAACGCCCATGAGCCCAAGTCTAGCCATATGCAACCCTCCAATAAATGGCCCCCACAATATGACTCCCGTTCTCTCACGGGTTGGTTACCGGTCTTGAGCGACCGTGAATTACATTGCTACCATCGGTCGTTCGGTATGAATGAGGACATCCTAGCCAAACACTGCTAGACAGCCCTAGGTATGAATGATTCGGGAAAGCGTCGATGGGCATCTTCGAAGAACATCCCATACTATTCCCTCCAATGTCCAAGGATAGAAGGGTCAAAAGGACACTTCCCAATCCCAAACCATACCTAATCAAACACATTCTCAGATCAGTCATAACATACACAATCAACACTTCATCATATAAAAGAGAATATAAAAGCATAAGATAATCGTTAAACAATATAGTAATAAGCAATTCATATAAGCTTGAATAATAAAAAGAAAACATAAGTGAAGTGCTACTGTACTTACAGTAGTACATCAGAAGTATAAAATATAAGAATAGTAAACAAACTCATAGTTTCATAAAGTAGAAACCAGAGAGTATGCGATCTATGTTATGAAATAACTGTCCTTACCTTGATTATCGCCAAAGATAATCCAAAGATCAAAGAGAGAGACTCCAAACTTAGCAAATAAACTCCTAACAATCATAGATACAACATTAGGAAAGATACCTAAAAGATCATAGAGAAAACGAATCAAACAGAACGAAAAATGAAGCTACTGACATCATTGGTCGAGTGCTTGGTCTACTGACTCAGTCGACCAACCGAGTCAGTACGGAAATGTAAAGACTGATTTGGTCATAACTTCTTCATTTGAAGTCGGATTGATCCGAAATTTAAAGGGGAACTTCCTAGAATGTATTAGAACTATATGGGAAGATAAAATCATTAAGTCATGGTCAAAATATGGGTTCTTGATTTGAACCAAGAAACTAGGGTTTCAACCTTATGGTTCCCATGAAAAGGCTATGATCACAAGATGAAAGGGAATAAATTGCTTGGCCAAAACTAACAAGAAAATCATTGGAAAAGAGTTTAGATTAACATAAATATTGCCCACGAGGTTTCCCTCGCATGGGAGGTTACCAAAGGTTTCCAGAAAGATCATACAAGGGTCAGGGTTTCAAGAAATTAATCAGGCTAGGGTTAAGATCATGACGATGATCATAGATCTCAAAGAATAAAATGAGATCATGGAATAGATGGTTGCAAGATTGCAGCATCTTCTTCCTGATCTCAATCAAGAATAAGATCGAAGAAAGAATAATTAAAACTTCAGAAGAGATACTAATCTTGAATTGTTAGATCAGAGATGAGAGGCTTCAGATCTGCAGAGTCTTCGAAATCACCAGAAAGAGTTTTAGAAAGGTCTTCTCAGGTTCACAAAGTGTTTAGGAGGTAGCCATAGCCAGGAAACACGAAGTAGGGTTTAAATATAAGTGAAAAACCCTAAAATTGGATTTTCTCGGATTTAACACATAGTTGGTCGAGTGCTTGGTCGACTGGCCTAGTCGACCAATCGATCGACCAAGGCGACATATGAAGGGTTAAAATAGGGAATTGGAGGATTAAATGGGCTCTAAACCTCAAGGGCTTTTGCACACATATCAAGTGACATACCTAGGGTATAGAAATGTCTTCAAACCAGGTCAGATAATACTCCAAGTCCTTCAACTAATCTCATCTTCAGACAAGTGCAGCTTCCTTTCCAAATCTGCACAGACTTCCAAGTATGGAACTCTATCATCAACATCCATGGGTTCAGAGTCAAACACCATGTCTTCTACTGAGATGGCCCATAGTTGGCTTCTTCCTTTACTACGGGCCTTCGGACCTACAAACAACCGGGTTACCGGGTCAAGGTCAGGGTTAGCTTAGGGCTGGGTTTCACACTTTCAGTCAAGATTAATGGAAGTTTGATTTTCTACAATTGTGGGACTCCGAGTAATTAGTTTTTTTCATTAATTCTCGGGTATTTATATGTTTTTCATGTTTGTCACGTTATTGGATTAATACTTAGACAAAAGCCTATTGTTTAGTGGTTAATTTCAATAGTTAGTCAATTAGAATAGTTGTTTGTTGATTATTCTAATATAAGTGACGAGTAGCATCGTCAAAGGGTAGTCAATGCCTTAGAAAGTTTGCTATAAGAATGCATATTCTAGTTAAATAAACAAGGTGCTTTTAGAATTTATTGGCTAGAGATTGGGTCTTCAAAATTTAATGCAATTAATAGACATAACTTATAGGACTGATCCAAAATATTTATTTATTAGGGAAATAACTCAATGGACGAATCCAAAAGCTATTGAAAAAGCAGGGAAAGATTGGTTGTTAGAGGACTGATCCTCAATGACCATAACTAATCTACCCAAAAATAAAGTTTTTTCTTTGAGTCAATGGTTAATTGAGGAAATGAATACCGAAATTAATTCTTGATTGAAAGTTTTCTTGTTAATTACTTCATCTGTTGTTTTTTTATTCTTTAGTTTATTGATTCAAAAACCCCCACTTTTAATCCATGAATAAATCTTCACCAATTTCTATAGATTTGACCCTATTCACTATTATCGCATAAGTCCAGAGAAGGATTATCTTTGGTGGATTTGACACCCACCAACTCTTACGTGTGTCACAAGTGTTGAAAATGGCTCTCAAAATGTTGGGTTTAATGCTACTAAGACGGATAACATTAGAGTGTCTTCTAGTATTCAATCTTTTGTTTGCCATCATCTAATGATCACATGATCACAAGATAAGACCTGTGTTGCCAAAAGCTTTTATGCTACAAAGTATCCATTACCTCTTGCTCTATTGGCCAATGGGCCCTCTGATTTGGAACCTCATGTTACAGTCAAGCATCTAAGTCTGAAGTATGGTGTAAAGCAATGGACAACAAATTTAATGCATTGATAGCCAACCAGACTTGGATTCTTTCTCCTCCACCCGTCAATAGAAAGATATTTGGGTATAAATGGTTTTATAGAATTAAAAAGAAATATGATGGGTCAATGAAGAGTCATAAAGCTTGACTCATTGCAAAAGGATATATTCAATAGTATGGTTTAGATTACGAGGAGACCTTTAATCTTGTGGTAAAACCAACTACTGTACGGATTGTCCTATCTTTGGCAGTTTCACAACATTAGAAGACTCAACAATTGGATGTAAATAGTGCTGTTTTAAATTGCACAATTTTGGATGATATCTACATGAAGCAACCCGGCTTTTGTTAATTAACACTTTCCTAATTATGTGTGCAAATTGCAAAGATCCTTATATGGGCTCAACAAGTGCCCCAAGCTTGGTTTCAAAGACTTAGTTCTTACTTGATTACTCTTGGCTTTGAGGGGTCCAAGACAAAATATTCTCTTTCTATTTGGCATCATCCCACGAATCCTCTATTTGTATTGGTCTATGTAGATGATATTTTGATCATCAGACCCTTCTCTCACGCCATTGATGAGCTTCTTCACATATTGTCTTATGAATTTGCTCTCAAAGATTTGGGCCCTACTAGATTATTTTTGGGTATTGAAATGATTCCTTTCCACCAGGGATTCTTCTCTCTCAACAAAAATATATCTTTGGATTGCTTTCTAAAGCTATCTTACAAGATGCCAAGCCTATTGCCTTGCCCATGCCATCTTCCATTCATTTGTCAAAAGACAATGGCAAGCCCTTAACTGATCCAGCTCTAATATATTACACTTACTAGACCAGATCTTTCATTTTCAGTCAACAAATTGTGCTGATTTCTGTTTGCACCAACTAAAGACCATTGGATTGCTCTCAAGCATCTTCTCAAATATCTCAAAGGGACTATTCTGTATGGATGAGAAATTTCTCCATCTTCGTCCTCTTCTATCACAACTTACACTAATGCAAATTGGGCAGGATGCCCTAATTATCATAAGTCTCTAGGAGGGTATCTCATATTTTTGGGATTTAATTTTGTCTCATGGCAATCCAAAAAACAATCTACTATTGCACGACCAAGTACAAAGAGTGAATATCGTGCTCTTGCTCTTGCAACCACCGAGATCACATGGACACAGTCTCTTCTATCTAAATTAGGCATCCCTCAAGCAATGCCTCCTACATTATGGTGTGACAATATCAAGACCACCTACCTCTCCACCAACCCGGTTTTTCATGCTAGGACTAAGCATATTAAGGTTGATTTTCATTTTGTTCGAGATAAACTGGCTAAGAAGGATTTGTTTGTATGGTTCACTTCTACTACCAATCAGTTAGCCAATACTCTCACCGAGTCTCTTTCCTTGGTTTCTTCTTCTTCGATCCAAACTCAAGCTCCTTGAAAGACCCTTGACTTTGAGGGAGGGTATTAGGGATATATGGACTCATGTTATGATATGCAATCCTATATTGTATGTTATGATGTAATAACCTTTTTATTTAAATATGCATCTAATGGTCTACATTAGACTATCGATTCATTTTCACTCAAACATTGTTGTAATAAACAATGAGACTATCTTTTCACCTTATTCTTTTTCTTCTTCTTCCTAGGAGATTTGAAGTCAAGAACAAAAAAATGTATTTGATACATAACAAGTTTTTTTTTTTTTTTTTGGTGAATATCAAATTTATTAAAGGAAGCCCCAAAGATTATACACCAAAGAGAAAGAAGGGGAAAGGGGGAGACTAGGTATCAGGGAAGAAAGACAGCCACAAAAACAAGGATATTACACCATATTCACCAAAACAAACAACTAAATGCAGGTTCCTGGGGGAATCAACACCAGGAATATTGCTAGAGCCTAGAACTCCTAGCTCTGATCTCAAAACCATTGCTTCCCAACTGAGTTGGTTCATTCTAGTCTTGGATCACCATCTTCTCAGGTTTCTCTGGTAGAATTACAATGATCCTTTTTTCTTCTCTTCTCTTAATAATCAAAGTAATAGTATTCCCAAACTGCAAAACTATTACTCTTCAAGGGCCTTGACAGATCAAACAATCAAATCTGAAAACTAGGCACATTGGAGATAATCTGTCTGAAAACTATATATGATCTGCAGCTTCAATTGCTAGGCAAGAACTGAAGGATTTTCAGCATTAATTTCGGCTATCAGTTTAACACATTCCAATCTCTTCTGGCTGAAATTTTCTTTGGAGATCTTCATCTCAAAACATTGAAACATATGTTCCAATGCCGCTAACTCCTCTTCTATCTCAACAGGTTCTTCCTTTTCCTGCTCACTGATTCGCTGTTTAAATTCATGTATCTTCTTAATACATGCTCTAAAATCTAGAGCCATTTCAGCCATCTTCTTATGAATTGATAGATTCTCCTCTTTTACTTCCTTTAACTTTCTCTTCAGTGATCTATACCCATCAAGGGACTTGAGAAGCTCTTCCGAAAGCATCTTGTTTCGTTGTTCTAGAGCTGCATTGCCTTGGCCTTCTCTTTCTTCACTACCTCTCTCCCTATGCTGAACACCACAATATTGCTTCACCTTCCTTAGCAACTTCTCATTCTGTGCTCTAAGATCACTAACGTGTTCCTCATTATCATTCAATTCTTGAACCTTTCTTGCTAGTTCCGTGGCAATTATATCCTTCTCCTTCCCCAAGCTTGAGAACATCATTTCAAGGGTCCGTCGAGCTACCAAGCTCGCACTTAGCTCCTTTCGTAGCCTTTGTTCTTCCCTGGTTATTGGTTCCGGTGGTGGTGGCCTCTTGTCCTTTGGTATATGACTAGACTTGTGCTCATTATTATCAGTGGTGGTGGTGGTGGTGGTGGTGGTCCGGCGAAGATCCGTGTTGCAACGCCGCAATTCAGCCTCCCTTTTCTTACCAAAAGACTCTGATTTCTGGATCCGATGTTTGATATCATCAGTAACGGAAAGCAACCCTTTAACTCTTTGCATTCTCCGGCCATCATCTCTATTATCCACCTCAATGTGGTCTTGGAATAATTTCAGTAACAGCTTTATTTCTGTTGCAACACCTAAGAAGCACAATATATTCCAGAAAAATAAGCAAGAACACACAAGGATAAAAAAAAAAAAAAGAACTCAAACGTAGAGAATGAAGATAAATTACCTTCTAGATTGTTTTCTTCATTGGGAACCAAACAAGCCGTTGGAGGGATTAATTCAGGAGATGAGTTTCTACGGATTCTATTCATAATAGTAGTGAAAACGGATACAGAAGAGATCATAAATAAATTAACGTAAAAGAAAAACAATGTTCTCACTAAGGAGAGGATAATCAATTCTTGAATATTCTTTTTCTTTTGCAGAGAGAGACGAACAAGAAAGAGAGGAAAGCGTTCCTCTCCTTCTCTAGGGTTTGAAATTTGTATCGACCTTCCACTCTCTCTTATCTATGTATTGCTATTCTTCCTATTGTTTTATTTTCAGTCTTACCCGTTTGGATAGTGGATTGATTTAGGGTTGTTAAGGTTTCCCTAAAACTGCGGGGTGATGAATTGACCCTTTCATTGGCAGTTGGATCTCCTTCATCTTCACCTTGACCTTCGAAGTTTGAACACAACTAGATGGCCTCACGTCTACATAGGGATCAGTTTTGACCACTCGCTGAAGGGTGCATCAAAATGGAAATTCATATCTATGGCTAGATATAAAAGTTAACTTTCTTCTTCTTCTTCTTCTTTTTTCCACGTGGACCTCATTGGTAGAGTCCTTTTCTTTAATGGAACTCTGGTTAGTTCGGACAGTTTATGTGTACTTTAGCTACAACCTAAGAGGTAGCTTTATAACTATTTAAAATACACTGTAAGAGTAAGACTCCATCCCTAGCCCCAAAGAGATTTGAACTCTTAACCTTATACTATGAAGCATTGGTAGGTAGAGTTTAATTCTAGTTTGTTTTATAAAGTCAAATCCCTGTAATGTGATCATATGCAAACTCAAAGACGGGTAATAAGTTCTTTATATTTGATGGCATATACAAACAGATTTAAAAAATAAAAACTTGAAGAAGCGTTTTGTTGAGTACTGCCAATACACTAGACTCTACCTACCAATAACGACCCCCGCACACTCATCAAGTACCACTTTTGTAATGATACAAAATATTATAACACCCCCCCCCCAAATAATGATTTGTAATAGTAAAGAAAATAAAGCCTTTGTGATGCATATGGGGTGGCACAGGGGGTAACTCAGGGTCCTGGACTTCAAATGGGATGAAATTCATCATGTTGATCCGAAACAAGCTTGGGAGAAGGACACGGCTTTGCAATGATGGCAATCATTTTTTCAGGTTTCAAGATCGTTTTTAGGGTGTTTTGAGCATTTTACTATTTTCAATGGCATTTTATAATTTTATGTTTTTTCATTTTAGGGTTTCTTGGCATGATAAGATCATGTTTTGTGCATCTTTTTGAAAGGCAGTTGAATATTGTTATTTCTAAATAAATGCTTAAGAGACAGAGTTATCCATTATAAATCCATCCTTTTGTTTGGCCTTGATCCTTTGTCATTTCAGCATCACTTTTACTTTCATCAGCGTTTTAATCATGTCTTTTTAAAATAGTCACAATGCTCTTCCCTAATCAAGAAATTTTCCAAATATTTAGTTTCTTTTGTGATAGACAAGCATTGGCACCCAAATATGGGCACAACCAATCATATGACTGCAAATTTCTTTGGGGTCAGTCTTGTTAGTGGGTACTACACAATGTAACAACTAATTGATCTTTAGAAGTAGGTGCTCTTGCCTGTGTGGGTGTAATTGAAGTGCTTTGTCCTCACTACAAGAAAATAGGGTTTTAGAGGCATTTATAAAATATTTTTAGAGACATTAATAAAATATTGTATCTAATGCTTTATATTAGAGACAATATTAATAAATGTCGTTATTTAAAGATATTTAGAGGCATTAATTATAAAAATGTCTCTAATAGTTAAGTTTTAGAGTCATACTTTTCAAAATGCCCCTAATAATACTTTCCTAATGTCTCTATTGAATCTCACGTCTCAATATCACATTTCTATTTAATAAAATATTTTACTAAAAAATATCTAACAAAGAAGGAAAAACTTAAAAATCCCTAATTCCCTCGTAATAATATTGTTTCTTAAAATAAAACGAAAAAAAAAAAAAAAAAAAACCTAATTGTTATAAAATAAAGAGAAAATATATTAGATACAAAGAAGAAAGACAAGATGAGTTCAATCAGAACTAATTCATTCAGTTGAGTGCATTACATATTTATAGTAGAAGGAGCATCTACTCTGATATGGAAATACAATATATGATTCTTGCACACAATAAAGATATTCTTGATATGGAAAGATAGATTGCCGCCCAAGATAGAAGGTGCATAGAATGGAAATATTGACTGCCAATATTGTGTAATGAGATGGTTGTGATCTTCACCAATATTGCATCCTGAGGTAATTGAGATCTTCAATTGGAAGTACAATCTCTTTGGGGTAATAGACATCCATAATAAATATTATTTATAACACTCCCCCTTGGATGTCCATCATTAGATAATGTACCTCGTTAAAACCTTACTAAGAAAAACCCTATGGGAAAAAAATCTTAGTGAAGGAAAAAGAGTATACATATCTAAATAATACGTATTGGTAGCTGCCTCATTAAAAACCTTACCGGGGAAAACCCGGTGGGACAAAACCTTGGTTAAGGGAAAAAGAGTACAGCACGTATTTTACTCCCCCTGATGATAACATCATTGAGTATCTTTGAATACGTACATTCCATTATCATATACCAATTTCTCAACATTTGAAGTAGGCAACGCCTCAATAAATAAACCTGTCAAGTTATCACTTGAACGAATTCAATGAATATATATTTCACCATTTCATTGAAGATCAAGAGTGAAGAAGAATTTCGGTGAAATATGCTTCGTTCTATCTTCTTTGATGTATCATCCCTTCAATTGAGCTTTGCATGCATCATAATCTTCATATAATATTGTTGAAATTCCTTCTTCTAGTAGAAGACTGCATGCTTCATGAATGTGTTGTAGCATTGATCTTAACCAAATATAAAATAGCTAACATTCACTTGAAAATAAATAGCATGTTTGAGATCTAGTTTTATGTAGATCAGATAAATATCCTACATCTGCAAAACTAGTAAGTTGATATCCACATTCATAAAATAATATCATGTCAATAATTTCTCAAATATACTGAAATATATGTTTTATAACATTTCAGTGTCTTCGTATTGGAGAATAAATAAATCTTGTTAATACCCTTATAGAAAATGCTACATCCGATTGTGTATTATCAGCAAGATACATTAATGCCCCAATTGCACTAAGATATGGTACTTCAGGACCAAGAAATTCTCCACTGTTTTCTTGGGGTCGAAATGAATCTTTCTTTATATTGAACAATCTCACAACCATTGGGGTACTCAATGGATGTATTTTATCTAGATAAAATCTCTTCAAAATATTCTCTATATAAGTTGATTGATGAACAAATATTTCATTCGTCAAATGCTCAATTTACAAATCAAGACAAATCATTGTCTTTCCAAGATTTTCATTTCAACTTTCTTAAAATAATCTACTGCTTTTGGAAACTCTTCAGGAGTTTCGATGATATTTAAATCATCATCATATATACTTACTAAAATTAGATCCATATCCTTTAATAAAGGCACAATAATAAATTGGATCATTTTTATGCTTTTCATTTAGTAAATATCCACTAAGGAGATTACCATATATGCCTTGATAATCTTTGAAGCCTTATTGAGCAAACTTCCTAGGAATTTTTATATGCTTCAGTCATTTTGAATCCTTCAAGGATTTTCATATATATATTTTACACTCGAGTGAGCCATATAAATAGGCTTTAATAATATCCATTAGACGCATGTCAAAATTTTCATATACTGCCAGATTAATAAGATATCTGAAGGTGATTGCATCCACCACAAGAGAACATGTTTCCATGTAATCTATGCCAGGCATCTGCGAAAATTCTTGTGCCATAATTCATGATTTATATATCACGATTTCATTCTTTTTCTCATTTCATTTTTTCGCAGAAAACTCAATTGTACCCCACTGGCTTTATACCTTCAGATGTTGGACTACATGTCCAAAAACTTTATTTTGCAAGCAAATTCAATTCTGCTTGAATTGCGTCTTTACATTTTGGCCAATCATTTCTTGATTTATATTTATCAACAAATTTATATTCAAGATCCTCGTCTTGATGTATTATTTCAACAATAACATAATATACAAAAATGTTGTCGACAACTTTATCTTTTCGGTTCCATCTTTTTCCTGCAATGACATAACTAATCGAGATCTCTTCATTATTTTCAGGTACCTGAACCTCTTCTGGGTTTTTATAGAAAGTTATGTCTTCAGGATCTTCATAATCAATTGTCTCCATATTATGACCATCTTGATCATTTGCTCATTTTCTTTTCTAGGATTTTATCCTTGGAACCGATTGATCTTCCACGTTTTAAACGTGGTTTAATTTCATTTGCACTGATAGATTGTCCTGCTGGGACATCAATTCTAATTGGAGCATTTACAATTTGGAATATGAGATTTAGTAACTCTTAGCGAGTCAACAAATCGGCAGTTGATTTATAATATTTATTGCATTATCCTTTGAACTTCAAGTTCACAGTGCTCAGCGAGGATCTAATGAGATAATGATAATGCATACAATCAATCTCTTTTTCCAACTGTTTATTCTCTCCCCCTCATGTTGGAAAAACTAATTCATCAAAATAATACTCAGCAAGTATTGCATTAAATAAATCTCCTATCCTTAGCAATATATTGAATTATATAAGGAGATTTATATCCAACATATATTCCCAACTTTATTTTGGGACTCATCTTTGTTCGCTGTGGTGGAGCAATTGGAACGTAAGCCATACATCCAAAAATTTTAAGATGAGAAATATTTGGCTTCTGACCATAAGCCAATTGTAATAGGGAGAATTTATGACAACATTTTGGCCTGATGCGTACAAATGATGCTTTGTTCTCATAAACAATGGTTTAGCAATTAATTGGAGACAATTAATAAATAATTTTACCAAACCATTTTGGATATAAACATGAGTAACAGGCTATTCAACTGTGATCTCAGTTGTTATACAATAATCATAAAGCCTGAGATGTAAATTCACCAACATTATCAAGATAAACTGTCTTTATCTTATAATTCATAAATTATGCTCTTAATCTCATTATTTGAGCAAACAATCTCGCAAACATCAAATTGCGAGTTCATAATGAACATACATGTGACCACTTTATAGATGCATCTATTAAAATCATATATTATCTGAATGGTCCACATGATAGGTGAATGGGCCCATATATTTCACCCTCTATACGTTTAAAAAACGTAGAATGTTCAATCTCAACTTTAGCTGGTGAATATTTAATAATAATTTTTTCTTGAGAACAAGCAATACAAGAAAATTCACTTAATTGAAGAATCTTCTGGTTCTTCAATGGATGACAATTGAATTTTCAATAATTTTTCGCATCATACTTGATCCGGTATGGTCCAACCGGTCATGCCAAATAATAAAATTATTGGAATCAATGTTCATTTGATTTACCCAAGCATGTGTTTCAACCATGCGATATTCGTGTAGTACAAATTGGGAGAAATATCTAATAACTTTGTATAGATATTAACTTATACCATTATTTGTAGTCTCAACCTGATAATAATTTTAGCAAATAGCTTTGAAACTTAATAAGTTTCTTTGAGACTTACTACAAAATAATGAATTATTTATAACCAATTTTATCTCCCAGATAATAATAGATTAGCTCTTCCGGAGCTTCCAATCAATGTTGTACTACCGATTTTATATGAACATTGGCTTCCGCATCATCAAATAAGAGAAATATGTATATTTTTCTCTCAGTATAATATGCGTCACAGCATATAAGAGAATATCCACATTCTTCATCAAAATGAAACAAAATATATTAAAAGATATATAGAAAGTCAATAAAAAAAATTATAAAAGAAAAATATTAAATTTAAGATAAACTAACATATGAGATGAGATTTGAAGAGAAAATAATTACATAATCAAATCTTCAACTATTATCTTCAAAGAAGTTTGCAGCATCTAGATATGTAGTATCTGTGAGGCCATCAAAATCATTCATTTTATAGGCAAAAATTGCTCAAGTATCATGATTTTGGAAAATCTAATTTATCTCCACATTATTTTTATTTCTTTAATTAAGGCTTGACAAAGCTTAATTAAATATTGTGGAGTATGACAGATACATGTCTAATGGCTTTCATACCACATTGGTAACAAATATTATCTTTACTCATTGAATTGTTATATTGAGAATCCTTATTATTCTCTTATTTATTTCCATAATAATGACGGTAATTATTTCATCTTTTATCTCATCCTCTTCTACAGTCATGACCATAATTTAATTTTGCCTTCTTTCAGGCATATCATGAATTGTTGCATTCACTTCAGGGAATGGAACAGAACCAATAAGACGAGCTTCATGACTTTTCATTAATAGTCCATTATTTTACTCAGCCACAAATAGGCATGATATCATTCAGAGTATTTCTTAAAACTCCTTTTACAATATTACTATTGTAACAACAAATCTGAAACTTGAAAATTTGCTGGGATATTTTCATGAATAATATTTTCTCCTTATAATTTCAAAAGAGAATTAATTTCAAATACTACAGAACTGTATTTATTTACAGTTTCAAATCTTGCAACTTCATGTGCATCTGCAGAACTGTATTTATTTATAGTTTCAAATCTTGCAACTTCATGTGCATCTGTGAAACTGTATTCATTTACAGTTTCAAATCTTGCAACTTCATGTGCATTTAACAATATTTGTGGTGCAAAGCTAGCAGCCATTATATACAATAAATAAAACCACAATCATTAAAGCAACATAATATCTTATTATTTGATTGATTTTTATATTCAATAAAACACATACCTTTTTATCATGATGCACTTACATTTCAAGATGGACAAGGTAAACTCCATTGTTTACAAAAACGTGCGAGGAGGTCGATCATTCTTTTCACTTTGGAATAGAAAACATAATGATACATAGTCTGCTGTCTTTCTTCTCAAAACGCTAATACGTTCGTCTTGAGCGGAATCGTGCTTGATAACGTGTTATAAAATAAAGAGAAAATATATTAGATACAAA
This sequence comes from Hakea prostrata, assembly GCF_041222555.1. Classification (NCBI taxonomy): domain Eukaryota; kingdom Viridiplantae; phylum Streptophyta; class Magnoliopsida; order Proteales; family Proteaceae; genus Hakea; species Hakea prostrata. The sequence goes on along the minus strand of NC_142608.1, from coordinate 50,574,319 downwards.
GAAGAAAGACAAGATGAGTTCAATCAGAACTAATTCATTCAGTTGAGTGCATTACATATTTATAGTAGAAGGAGCATCTACTCTGATATGGAAATACAATATATGATTCTTGCACACAATAAAGATATTCTTGATATGGAAAGATAGATTGCCGCCCAAGATAGAAGGTGCATAGAATGGAAATATTGACTGCCAATATTGTGTAATGAGATGGTTGTGATCTTCACCAATATTGCATCCTGAGGTAATTGAGATCTTCAATTGGAAGTACAATCTCTTTGGGGTAATAGACATCCATAATAAATATTATTTATAAAAAAAATAAAAATTTTTTTTCCTCCCCCACCCCTTTCATATTCCCGTGAGAAATCGGTTTCTAAATAAAAGGAAGCATTCATTATCTTCACGATCTCACATTCAACCGAAACGAAGAAAAGCCCCAAACTTCCCTCCCTACAATTTTCTCCAATTCCCGAAATCAATTTCTAAATAAAAAAACCAATCGAACCTCTACCTCTTCACGATTTTTCATTCGGTTGGCATATCAAGCAAAGGTTCGATCGGTAAGAGTTGCTGCTAATCAGTTATCTTTTTCCCATCTCTTTTCTTTTCTCTTCTCCATAGCATAATCATTCTGAAGTGCTTTCCATTTCAGACTCGTTTTAGACTCTTATTTGTTTGAGAGCTGCTCCACGCAAGTAAGTTTACTGAATCGTTTTTCATTCCCTTCTCTTTTCCTTTCGGTTCTCCTATTTTCAGTTTTTTTTTTTTTTTCTTATCTTTCTTTTTGGTTTTTCTCTTCTTCTTATATTTCTTCTTTTCAGTTACTTTTTTTGTTTTTCTTTCTTTTCTTTTCTTTTTCTCTGGAAGAATTGGCAATCTTTCACAACTGAATCCATGTAGGTGAACAAATAATGATTTGAAAAAATTAATTTCAGGTTCGGCGATCAGGAAGTGGAGCCAAAGCAAAGGAAGGAAAAAGAAAAATGTATGAAACAAGAAAAAAAAATTAGTATTTTTTAGTGGAATCATTCAATTGCCCACAAAAATAAAAATGGTCGCCAATGATGGGTTAGTAAAGCGGTTAAAGGCCCAACTTCCCTAGGGGAGGTCTTGGGTTTGAAACCATTCAGCGGCATTAATTATATATATAAAATCTCCCTTGAGGATGTAATCGTGGTGCACGTAAGCTGGCCTGGATGAACCTCATATCCAAAAAAAAAGTCTCTATTTATAATATAAATGCCTCAAGAACACTTTTTGTAGTTGAAATTAACAATAACATAAAATCTTTAGAGGCATTTTGCAAATGCAATAAAAGACTATTGGGAGCATTTTACAAATGCTACTAAAAAATGTCTCTAAAGCATGATAAATAGAGGCATTTGTTAAATTGCCTCTAAAAGGCTTGGTCTTTTGTGACACGACCTATAGAGGCATTTATGCAGCATTTATAAAAAAAATGCCTCTAAAAGTATTAGAGACATTTTTTTAAACTATAGAGGCATTTGTCAAAAGCTTCTAAAACCCTATTTTCTTGTAGTACCTGTATTAAACAATGATTAGTTTTAGGTTGTTTTCAAGTGACCAGTTGTTGTCTTGTATTAATAAATGATCAGTTTTAGGTTGTTTCAAGTGACCAGTTGCACCATGAATATAATTCATGTTAAACCAAATAAGTTTTGTCTTGTGTAGTCATGTAGTGAGTGTTGGAGTTGTACCCTCATGTGTTTATATGGAAATATCATGTAAGTGTTGTTGTGAATGGACTACCGTACGGAACAAGTAATGCAAATGAGTATCAGATGCACTCTCCCTAAATTTAAGTAATTTTGGTAAATTATATTTATCCTAACAAATCCATACTCAAATTTATTATCTCCTTCAACAACAAGGATATGCTTAGAGCAATTAGTGGAGTTTGAAGGTTGATTAAATAAGTAAAAAGTGGGAAAAGAATCTTATCCACAGACAAAAGAGGGGAAAATCCAGTTTTTGAATGTGCTCTGTCAAGGTTTGAAAAAGTCTTTCATCAATAGTCATCTGGCATCCAATCGAGCTGATTTTTTGACCAAAAGGGTATTAGGCATGAGGGAAGGTATCTGGACCACATGTAGTAAGTGACATTTATGACTTTATATTGTGCTAGGATATTCCTGGCACGTGCTAGATCTTATACCAATGGTTGTGATAAGAAAGCGTGGTCCTATAACCCATACCATGGTTGGATTGACTTTTATCCCTATATCTTGGTTGTGACACCCAAAAAATCATTTGAATGCCATAAGGAGTTTATGAGACTACCCAAAGGAGGGTGATGTTTGTCTTAATATGTGTCTACCTAGATAAAGACCAACATGGTTAGATTATTAGATGCATACCTAAGGCATCATTGCATTTTGTATCTCGTATCATCCTAGTATATGTGAATTGTTTACCCTATAGGGTTCTTTGGAATTCACCGTTGTGGATTTCTTTATTTTTCTTTAAATTGCTTCACAGGTTATGAGGGAACCCTTTTCCTAGAGAGTTCAACGCTTACAAAACAATAAGACAAACCCACAGGAGAGAACTCTGAGTCATGCGGAGCCTTGTGCCCATGTTTGGACTGCTCCTATGAAGTCTAGCCCTTCTGAACAACTAGAGGCTGTGTTTTGAGAGTGTGGTGGCTCTAATAATATTAAGGATATATCTGGAAAATCAACCAACATCCTAGCCGCCACATCATCTCAAGCATATGCGGCTAGGATTGCTTCCAAGAGTTTCACTGCTGTTAGAAGTTCCACAACTGATCAAACTTCCAAGAGTTTCACTGTTGTTAGAAGTTCTACAACTGATCAAACTTCCAAGAGTTCTACTGACGTTAGAAGTCCCACAGCTGATCAAACACCAGTTATTACATACAAAAAGAACTCTACAATTGGTACTTACAAAAACACTAGGCAACCCAAAGGAGATACTGATTGGTACAAACTCCTAATCAATATTTTATGTAATCTAAAACACTAGAGTCCTAGCACCACAGCCAAAAGACTCCTAGAACTATACAGAGAAGAACTCCAAGAACACTATGAAGAAGGACTCAATTTCTATATAAAGCCATGTACTAATTCATTGTAAGTCATTGTGATTATTATTTTTTGTGCTCTTTCATACGCACACTCAGACTGTCTCTCTCCTCAACATTTCTTTCTCTTCTTCTCAACGTCTCTCTCTCTCTCTCTCTCTCTCTCTCTCTCTCTTCTTCTCTTTTGCTTTCTCCAACTATTATTATCTTCAACATGGCATCAGAGCACCAGGTTTTTTCTTCCCCCCTACTTTGCTTCCCTCCCTCAACAGTCTCCTGACCATCAAGCTCATCGATAGCAATTACTTACTATGGAGGTCGCAACTTGTTCCTCTCTTGAAGACTTATGACTTATTTTCTCTTGTGGATGGCTCCTCCATCTGTCCTCCTACAGTCGTTGAAAAAGACTCCATTCCTGTTTGCACACCGAATCCTACCTACAATTCATAGATTCGTCAGGACCAACTTCTCATGTGTTGACTTATTGCTTCACTCACAGAATCAGTCCATGTTCAAATTGTTGGATGTACTACCGCCAGAGCAGTCTAGCTTCATCTTGAATCTACCTATGCTACACCTTCTACAGCAAAGATTATGCAACTTCGCCTTCATTTACAAAACATGAAACGCGGTAATAATACGATTAATAATTATGTTCTTCGTATTAAGCATACTACCAATCAACTTGCGGCTGCCAATAAGACTATTTCAGATGATGATATTTGTCTTCATGTTCTCAATGGATTGGGCCCTGATTATTCGGTCTTTGTTACTTCTATTGCAACTCGTGGTGTCCCTATCACTTTTGCTGAGTTATAAGGAATGTTACTCACTCAAGAAATTTTTCTTAAAGATGACTTAGCCTATGTCTCCTCTTTCCCTTTGGCTAATCTGCTCAACCTTGATACTACTCACAATTATTGTCCTCCATTTAGGGGTCGATCGCACAACAGAGGTTGAGTTTCTCATGGACGTTTCTCTAACTATCGCCCACCTCTTATTGCCACTCCACCCTCCACTGGTGGTTACAAACAACAGCAGTCCTCTCTCATTACTTGCCAAATTTTGATCGTCACGGCCATAAAGCTCATGATTGTTATCAACGCTACAATCATGCTACTCAAGGTACAACCAATTCTCCCCCCTCTGTGCATGTTTCTGAACTCTCTAGAGGCCCTTATACAAACAACACTTGGTATGTTGACTGTGGGGCTACACATCATATCACCAATGCCCTTGACAATCTTCAACTGGCTCACCCTTACACTGGTTCGGATCAGGTTCTGGTAGGTAACGGTACAGGCTTGCCAATCACTCAAACTAGTATTTTTTTCTCTCTCCCTACACAACTCTCTCCTATTTCTCTCAATAACATTCTTCATGTTCCCTCCATTCAAAATAACCTTTTATCAGTTTCCAAGTTTACTCATGACAATAATGCTATCTTTGAGTTACATCCTAACTTGTTCTATGTGAAAGATCGAGCAACATGGACTTGTCTTCTCCAGGGAACCATTAGGAATGGACTTTACTAGATGTCCTTAGGCAACTTCTCTCCCCAAGCTTTCATTGGTAAACGCACTTCTGTCTCCCAGTGGCACTCCAGGCTTGGCCCACCTGCCTTTAAATTAGTTCATCGTCTTGTTTCTCAATTTAGGTTACCTGTTGCTTCTGAGAAAAATCAGTTTTTGTGTGATGCTTGTCAAAAAGGAAAGAGTCATAAACTCCCCTTCTCCTCTTCTACTTCAATATTTAAAGCCCCTTTGGACTTGATTTATTCGGATGTATGGGGACCCTCTCCTATTGTTTCTATTGATGGTTTTCGGTACTATGTTATTTTTGTGGATGCCTTTAGTAAGTACTCTTGGTTGTATCCTATGCATTTGAAGTCTGAGGTTGTTAGGATTCTTCAACGATTTAAATTACTTGTTGAAATTTTATTCTCTAGACGGATTAAACGCTTTCAGAGTGATTGGGGTGGCAAATATAGTCCGGTGTCTACCTTTCTCATTTCTTATGGGATTGATCATCACCTCCCTTGTCCTCACACTCATGAGCAAAATGGGGTTGTCGAGCGCCGTCATCGCCATATTATTGAAATTGGCCTTACCTTGTTAGCTTATTCTTCTTGCCCTAGAAAATTTTGGAACTATGCCTTTGAAACTGTAGTATTTCTTATAAATATGACTCCTACCCCTGTTTTGGGCAATGTCTCACCCCACTACAAACTCTTCACAGTCCATCCAAACTCTACCTCCTTAAGAGTTTTTGGTTGTGAATGCTACCCTTATCTTCGTCCTTACAACAAACACAAGCTAGAGTTTCACTCTAGTATGCATGTTTTTCTTGGTTACAGTCATCGTCACTATGGGTATCGTTGCTTCAATCCTCAAACAAATAAACTCCTATTTTCCCGCCATGTTGTTTGTGATGAAAAACAATTTCCTTTTCACCATCCATGATTCACTGTGATTACCCATCACTCTCAACCACCTTTACCTTCTCTTCTTGGACCTCCTCCTATGTTTCCTTCTCCACCTCTGTCACATCCACCCAGCCGGTACCCTATCTGGAATACCCGAGTGTGTGATCCACAATCCCGAAGATCCAGTATTCAAGGAAATCATCCTCCCACATTCACAATAATAAAAGGGTAATTTTCATCTGGACCCCCTGAGGTTTGGTCTAGGTCACTTTTAGTCCAGTTTAAATTTCCTTTTGCAGATGGCTCCCCTGTAGTTTCAAAAAATGATTAAACAAGGACAAGTTAAACAAATTTTGTGACGAAAATACCCTTCAGTCTTTTGGATTTTTTTTATTATTTATTTTTAATATACTAAAATAGTTATTATAAAATAAATAAATAATAAATATTCACCGGATTCGTAATCCGATCGAAATAAGTTCGCCGTCGACGAGGTGGATTTGGAGATCGCCGTATCTATTGATATTTTTTCCGTCAAACTTCTTCTTTATCAGCACCACCGGTGCCTCCGCCACCTCCTTCCCACGGAGGCTTCTTTTTCAGGTTCACACTAATCCGACAGTGCTGATAGGAGCGTTGCAGGTAAAGCACGGCGACCGGATGTGAAACCCGTGCCTGATGCCCTTGTCATCAACATTGGCGACGTTCTCTAGGTTTGATTAAATCGGTTTCCTTGATCTTATAAAATAGATAACATTCTCCTTTGGCTTTCCATTCTTCTACATGTTTGGTACAGATGCCAGTCCTTGCAACAGCTTTTTTTTTTGTTACATTTGTTGTTTGGCGGTGCTCGGTGATGCGTTTCTCGTGTGGAACGACGTTAAGAATTTGACGATACGGTACGTTTAAATTATGTCTTCCTGTCACAGATGTTAGAAGAATTATGAAATTTCCGTGTGAAGGATGAATAACTTGTCTCAGAAGGTTTCAGTTTCTGGATCTGGAACCTTAGAAACAAAGGAAAGTAGTAGTTATAGGTTAATTTTTCGGCTAGATTGATACCGATTCCTCTTTATAAACAAGAACACCGTTCAATTCCTCATGTGTATAACAAATCAAACCAAAAACATCTGTATAAAATAAATAAATAATAAGGATTTGAACAATTATCAATCTGCGAAACACTGAGAAGAATGGAAAGCCAAAGGAGAATATTATCTATTTTATAAGATCAAGGAACCCCAGATTTAATCAAACCTGGAGAACGTCGCCAATGTTGATGACAAGGGCATCAAGCACGGGTTTCACATCCGATTACTGGTCGCCAGTGTGACCCTGAAGAAGAAGCTTTCGTGGGAAGAAGGGGGTGGAGGTGGCGTCGGCACCGGTGACTGTGCTGGAGGCAGTGGTGTTGATGAAGAAGAAGCTTGACGAAGGAAAAAAGTATCAACAGGTACGGCGACCTCCAAATCCACTTTGTCGACGGCGAACGATCGGATTACGCCGATGAATATTATTTATTTATTTATTTTATAATACCTATTTTAGTATATTAAAAATAAATAATAAAAAATCCAAAAGACTGAAGGGTATTTTCGTCACAAAATTTATTAATTTAACAAGTTTTGTTTAACTTGTCCTTGTTTAATCATTTTTTAAAACTATAGGGGAGTCATCTGCAAAAGGAAATTTAAACTAGACTAAAAGTGACCTAGACCAAACTTCAGGGGGTCCAGATGAAAATTACCCATAATAAAATCAAGAACAAGATTAAATCAAATGTTAACTTTATTGATCAAAAGATTAACATAAGGTTCAAGAATACAATTAGAGTGCGGAAAATGATACCATTAGAATAAATCAAAATGTATAATGAGGCGGAAACTCATCCTCAGTAGCAACAAAAAAGTAGATCAAAAAGGTAGATTACAACCGGTTCCTAAAATGAAAGGCGAACAAAGTTAAACTATGGTCTCAACAAATCTAATAAAAGTCAAAAAGAGGATGGAATGATATCCATCGCTGGCACACTAGTGCTAAAGCCAAACTACTCCTGATAAGTATTAGTCTCGTACTGATAGTCTTCACCAACATAGTCACTGTAACCAGTATTGTATGAGTCATCAACGTGGTCTTTATAGTACTGACCATCATAATCAACAGTAGTAGGATTACCTGCAGGAAAGTCTAACAAAAGATGTTGCAAAAAGGAGTGAGTTCAAAAGAACTCAGCAAAGCGGTTCAATCCATAATAACATAGTAACACATGGAAGCAAATCATACAGAATGCAAAATGATATGTATGCTGGTCTCTATTGGCAGACACGCATTAAGATAGAACACCATACTCCTCTAGGTAGGTCTCACTCACTCTTCCCTCACGGCTCTAATGCAAGTCTTTTGGGTTCTCCACGGTAATTGGGTTAAGGCATCCAACCCAGACATTCCATGGCTGGGGTTTAGGTCAACATTATCGCTCACCACCATTGGTATGAGTACTGGCACGTGTCAAGATTAAGTCTAGCCAAATGCAAGTCTTCTACTTAGTTATCTTAGATCCAGATACTTCCATTCCTCCCATCCTAGGATCCTTTCCGGTATCCTTCTCCCTAGAGTCAACGTATCTTTATGGAATCCACCAAGTCGGACTACGGACTCATCAACCCTATTGGTGAATTACGTCAAGCTAACAGGTAGTTCCTATTTCCTCTCACGGATCATTCCACTGGTCTTGATTTCAAGGGCCCATGTTTCACTTCTGCAACCGTACCAATGAATGGCCTCTCACGAGTATCCATAGTGTGATCCATGTCCTCTCACCGATGTAACTAACCGGTATCCAGAGGGCCCACAAATCTCCATTACTACCACGGGTTTCTCGGTCTCAATTCCCTTTCGATCGGGTATGATATAACAGGGACATCCTAGCCAAACACTTCTAGACATGCCCTAGGTATGTCAACCAGTAATCAGGGAGAGCGCCAAGGGGCACCATAGGAAAATGTCCCATACCACCTCCACTGGTGTCCAAAGGCAGAAATGCAAAAGGGCATTCCCCAATCCCAAATCACAACTTAGGCAATCACATTCCCAATTAGTCATTCACAATCACAACTGATAATATAAAACATAAGTAAATGATCATTCATAATTGAAATAACAATTGTATTATAAGAACAAGTACTACTATAGTTGAAAAACTACAACAGCAGTATAATCATAAGAAACTAAGTATAGCAGTAGTAATGATCATGTAATCAAATCTAAAGACATGCATATTAGGTTATTAGGGATCAACCATCCTTACCTTAAGTAATCTTTAAAGGATTCTGTAGAATAATGAGGAAGAGCTCCAAGACTAGCAATTAAAACCTAAACAAGCATATAATAATGATTAGGAATAAAACCTAGAAGATTAGAAGTCAAACGGAAGCAGATAGAGTAGATTTGAAGCCACTATCTGTGTTGGTCGATTGGCTGGTCGACTGGCCCATTCGACCAATGGGACAGTACGGAGCTACAAACCCTAATTTGATCATAACTTCTTCGTTTGAAGTCCGATTGGTCCGAAATTCGAAGGGGAGCTTCCTAGAACATATTAAGACTATACAAGAAGGTCTAAGCATCAAGTCATGGTCAAAAGATAGGTTCTTGATTGAGCCTTAAAGATTTAGGGTCTTAACATATACTAACCATGGCTCTCATGGAAAGGCTAGGGAGAATAAAGATTCACCCTAGGGAAAAATAAAGAATACGAAATCACATCAAGGAAAACTTTGGGGATGATCCAATAATTAATAAAGGATTAGGGTTTTTAAATTGAATATCATCTCATGAAGGTTCCCCTAGATTGGTTCTCAAAATAACCCAAGGTAGGTTCATAGAGGGTAAGGGAAACATATGCTTAGTAATTCAAAATCAAGAATGGAATTGGGGAGGATAAAAAATAATAGGGTTCCCAATTTGGATACTCTCTCATGAGGGTTACCCAATTTGGATAATCTCTCATGAGGGTTACCCAAGGGTTTCCTCCCAAATTCAACTATTAAGGTTTCTCATTTAGGAAAGAAAAGGGATTCACCCAAGAATCATGGGGACACAAGGGAAGGTCATGGTAATGGTATGAGACCTTCCCCCACAATCATAAACTTTGTAGGAAAAACAATACAAGGGAGTAATCAAGAATTCAAGTAAGATCAAAGAAAGAAGAATATCACCATATGGTTCAAGAATATATAGTGAATGGGGGATTCACTCTATGGCTAGGAGAAACAAAGAAGAGGCCATTACAGTAGTGTAATTCCCTTCTCATAATCAGAAGATCAGAAGTATAGAAGAAGAACAAATCAAAGAAGAAATGGATTGGTTACTAACCTTTTTGAAGAATAATCGACGAAGGAACTCGAACGGATGCTTGAGGATCTTCCTTGGCTTTGGATGAGAGGTTCTAGGGTTCTTCCCACGTTCTCCAGGGGCTTAGAACTGATTGTGAGTGAAAAACACAAAGTTCCCCCTTTAAATAGCATAAAAAGTCCAAAAATTACTAGGATTTCAATTATTGACCAAAATAACCCTGTTGGTCGATTGGTTGGTCGACTGGCCAGTTGACCAATCAATCAACCAACCAAGACAGCAACTCCATTTTAGGGAATTGATGGTCCAGACTTCATTATTCTTGCATGGGCTTCATACAACACCTCAAATAACATACCTAGCTTTGAGGGATGTCTTCAAACCATGTCCAGATAGGCTTTAGGTCCAACAACCAGTCTCTTCTTCATCAACGTGCAGCTTCTTCTCCAACTCAAACAGAGTTTCTAAGTATACAACAATATCACCAATATCCATGGGTTCTGAATCAAACACCATGTCTTATACTGAGATGGCCTATAGTTGTCTTCTACTTTCACTTTGGGTCTTAGGTCCTACAAATAACAGGGTTTCCGGGTTAGGGTTAGGGCTGGATTTCACATCCTCCATCTCCTCCTCCTCCGTCCCCCCAACCCCACCCACACCCTTGGCCGAATCAACTCTCCTAGAAGACCACGACTCCCCTCCCCACCTAACCCCTGTTTCTTCCCCTAGCCTAATCCCCTCCCCTATGGACTCACACCCCCATCCCCACCCCTAGCCTAATCACCTCCCCTTGGGCCCCACCCCTCCACCTCATTCTTATCCTCTTCTCCTTCTTTGGATCATGTTATTGATCTCCCTTATGATCCTCACCACCCATCTACTTCCCCAACTCCTCCAACCACTTCTCTTAACACTCATCCCATGGTAACTCGCTCCAAAGCCCACCATCCACCAAAAGCCCTACTTACATCCATCTCTGATGATACCCAACTTGAACCTATCTCTTTCACTACTGCCAACAAATACCCTCACTAGCGAACGGCTATGGATGATGAATTTAATGCCCTAATAAAGAATGGCACTTGGTCTATTGTCCCTCCTCCTCAGACAAATGTTATAGGTTGCAAGTGGGTGTTTCAAATTAGAAGGCAAGTTGATGGTTCTATTGAAAGATACAAAGCCCGCTTAGTGGTAAAAGGGTTCAATCAACAAGAGGGTCTTGACTACAATGAAATGTTTAGCCCTCTTGTCAAACCCACTACTATCTGCCTGGTTCTATCTCTAGTTGTTTCTCACTCTTGGCCTATTCGCCAACTTGACATCCAAAATGCCTTTCTCCATGGCTTTCTAAATGAAATAGTCTATATGAAACAGCCACCAGGGTTTGCTGACCCTCTTCGTCCTGATTATGTTTTCGACTTCACAGATCTCTCTATGGTCTCAAACAGACCCTTCATTCTTAGTTTAATCGTCTTAGTTCCTTCCTACTGGAATTTGGCTTTGTTGGTTCTAAAACTGACATTTCTCTTTTCATTTATCAATGGTATCTCTAGAACACTTCTTATCTTAATTTATGTAGATGACATCATTGTTACTGGTAGTTCTGAAATGTTTTTATCAAAATTTATGACTACTATTGCCTTTGTCTTTGCTGTCAAAGATCTTGGTCCCCTCCATTACTTTCTTGGAATGTCTGTTTCTTTATTCCCAGATGGTTTTCACCTTTGTCAACAGCAATATATTACTGACCTTCTTCGTAGGGCTAACATAAGTGATTGCAAGCCTGTTACCAATCCTTTTTCTCCCTCTACCCAGTTGAGCAAATTTTCGGGGGAGCTAATGGATGATCCTACATTATACATAAGTATTGTGGGGGCCCTACAGTATGCTACTATGACTCGTCCTGACATACAGTTTGCAGTCAACAAGGTCTGTCAGTTTATGCAAAGTCCAACTCTTGATCATTGGTCTGCTGTCAAAAGGATTATGCGGTACTTAAAGGGTACATTCTCTCATGGAATAGTCATCAACAAATTCTCTAATATGACTTTAACCACCTTTTCCGATGCTAATTGGGCTGGATGCCCTGATGATCGTAAGTCTAACAGTGGTTATGCTGTCTTCCTGGGGCCAAACATCATCTCTTGGAGTTCTCAAAAACAATCAATTGTTGCTCGCTCCAATATAGAATCTGAATAATGAGCTCTTGCTAATGCCATGGCTGATCTCACTTGGCTACAATCTCTACTTCACGAGCTTCATATATTTCTAAGTATTGCTCCTGTACTCTGGTGTGATAATATTGGTGCCACCTATCTCACTGAAAATCATGTCTTTCATGCTCGTACCAAACATGTCGAGATTGACTTCCACTTTGTTTGTGATAAGGTTGCCAAAGGAGATATTCATGTTCATTTCCTATCTACTAAAGATCAACTAGCTGATATCTTCACCAAGCAGCTACTACTCTACGTTTCAACCAAGGAACTTAATTTCGCTGAATTTCGGCGAAATATCGCCGAATTTCAGCGAAATATCACCGAAATTCGATGATTTCGCCCCCTGGCAAACCAAAACCAAGGGGCGAAACGAACTTTCCCACCAGTCATCGGAACTTGCTGGAAAGTCGCCGATTTTCCGGCCAACTAGCGAAAATCAGCCAAAATTTCCTCAAATCTGACTTGTCATCGTCACCCCTTGCTGAAATCGAACCCTATTTTCTCCTCTTCTTCTTGAGTGGAGCTTCAACCCAGATCCCATTCTTTGTCATCTCCATCTCTGGTAACTGGCTTATTCAAATCAGTTCGCTACACTAGTTGATCTCGTCTCCATCTTTTTCGTCTCGGATTGCTGTTGAGGTGAGTGAAGTAAATCGTTTTTTCTACTTAAAATTCTTCATTTTAAAGGAAAAAGAAATGCATTTTCTCCCCTCTTCATGTGAAAAAAAAGAAGAAAAAGGAAACAAAGATGTCATCTTCAACCTCTGATCTTCTTGAACCTAAAACATAGGTAAATGTGAAGAAAAAGAAACGCATGGATGAAAATAATTACTAAAATAGCTTTGTGATGTGGGTTCTGGTGGATCGACAGGCCAAGTACTTCAGCCAGTTCAGCGATCAAAGATTTCCGCTAGAGCAGGGTTTTTAATAGGAGACCAAGGAAAATGAGAAGCAGAGTTTGAAACCTTGAACTTCGAACTTTATCTGGGAGACCTTCAGGTGATATTCTGGCGAAATTTCGCCATATCGTCAGGTTCGCTGCCCAGCGAACCGGCGATATTCTGGCGAAATTTCGTTCCTTGGTTTCAGCACCTTATGTAAAATCCAGCCCTATCCTAACCCTGACCCTAACCCGGATCCACTGTTGTTTTTAGGTCCGAAGACCCGAAGCTGTGGTAGAAGAGACTTGTGGACCCTTTTGATTGATAATTATGAATCGGAGTCTGAACCCATGGACATTGACGATGATACCCCTTACTAGAGTACATTTTCGGTGTTTAGTGAGAATCTGTGCATCGGAAAAGAATGATTTAATTGAAGTACCTAATGGACTCCTGTGCACAATCCGAAGGTATTTCCTGAAACTAGACTTCTTGATTGAATTGTAGAAGAAAACCCCATTCAATTTGACCCTGTATAGCCTCTCAAGTCCCTGTCCGAAGTTGCTGAACTAAATCTGATTTTCTGTTGAATTCCAGTTTGGTCGATGCCATCGACCAAAGTTTCCCAGCAGAACAAGTTAATGATTCTTTGGAATATTCCCAATTCTATTTATACTAGCCTCGTGTTTTGAGCCCTATTCCAATCATTATCACTCCTGAGAACGTGGGGAGAGCTTCCCAAAGCACCTCCTAGGCATTTGTGAAGAAGATCCCCCCAAAACTCATTGTTAATCATTGTTCCTTGTCTCCATCAACAAGTACAAGGTATGATTCATCACTCCCATTCTCTATTCTATTCTTTTCTATCATTTCCTATCCCTCTTTTGTTGTTGAGACCTTGGAGATGGTGCTGCAATCTTGCAACCATCACTCCAAGTGCCCACTCTTGCTTAACCTATGATCCTCTCACTTGCCCATTGATGCTATGCCCTCATTTCAACCCTTGCATATACATTCTTTGATTTTCTTCTTAACATCATGCCTTCTTGTACAAAACTGAGGTATATAGTATGCTATGTACATGTTTATCACTAGCATATGATCATAATCAAATTCCTATAAGTTCCCTTAGCTAATGCATGCATTTTCAATGTCAATGCAATCAATTTCAATCCATGCTATGATGCTTGTCTCTTGAACTTAGTAACTCAATTTGGGGCTTTCTATTTAGACCATTAGATTATGTTAATTCCTTGATTTGTAATGTCCTCATACTGTCTTTAAGCATCCCTCCAAGTTCCGGATCGATCCGAACCCCGGAAGACCAATTTCGGACCAAAATCCCCAAAACCCATTATGCAGCCCCGAAGACATTTTGGTCAATCCTCTTTGGTCGATGCCATCGACCAAGGACCATCGACCAAACTTGTTGCTGACAGCAACCTTTGCCAGTTTTGACCCGTTCGACATCCGATCTTCCGGATTTCTTCTCTAACCTCTTATTTATGTTTGTTTAGGGTCTTAACACTACTTTTGGATCATTCATTGGTAATTCTTGATCCGTCATCAACTCAACCTAAGGTAAGGATGGTTATCTCCATAAACACATAGGCTATGAACTTATGCTTTGGTGATTATACTTAGTGAACATAATCTCGTATTTGCTTTTGATTATTATAGGACTGCTATACATGTTTTAGGACAGTAGTATTATGATTTCATATACTCTTGTCATAATGGTTTATTATTCTTGTTACTTGTATTCATGATGGATCAATTCGATGTTATAATTTAACTTTTATCATGATGATGTATCAAATGTATGAGATATGATGGACTTGAGTATGTGATTGCCTATGTATGACTTGGGATTGGGGAATGTCCTATTGACACTTCTGTCCTTGGGCATCGGAGGGAATAGTATGGGATGTTCTCTGAAGGTGTCTATCTACACTTTCCCGGGTTATTAAATGACATACATAGGATTGTTTAGTTGTGTGGCTAGGATTATCCTTGTCATGTCAGGCCCGAATCGAAAGGGTATTGAGACCAAATGACCCGTGATAGTGTATGGTTTGATGGGCGCTCAAGACCGGTAACCAACCCGGGGGAGGACATAAACCATGCTACGGATACTCAAAAGGGGCCATTTATTGGTAGGGTTGCAAATAGCTAGACTTGGGCTCACGGGCGCTCGAAGATCGGTGGGTCATATCCGTGAGAGGATGTGAGAGCTTCCCGTCTACTATTTGTGGATGACCAATAGGGTTGATGAGCCCGGTGGTAATATCCATGACTCTAGTGTGAAGGATACCGGAAAGGATCCCGGGATGGGAGGAATGGACGTATCCGGATCTGACTTGATACGACTGAGTAGATGACTTGCATTGGGCTAGGCTTTACCTTGACATGCGCCAATACTTAGACCAAATGGTGATGTGAGAGAGCGGTGACCGAAACCCCAACCATGGATTTGTCCGAGAGGGATGCAGGATCCAATTGCCCCCGGTATTGAGTGATTGAGACTTACCTAAAGAAGTATGGTGCTATGACTTAAAGCATGTCTACCATAGAGACTAGCATTCATAGAGTTAGAATCATATTTGCATCATATGTCTCATATCACATTGCATTATGTTATGATCTGTATTTATATGATGTTGGATTATGGAATAACTGCCTTGATGAGTTCTTTTGAACTCATTCCTTTTGTGCAAATGTTGTTAGATTTTCCCGTAGGTATTGAAGACTCTGATGGCTCATTCTACGAGATGGACTTTGATCCCTCATACTACCCTCCGAGTGGTAGCTACGGTGAAGATCAAAGTTATGGTGCCGAAGAGGATTATTCTGCGTACAGGGTTAGCCCCACTATGGTGAGGGAGCGGCCATGCTGGGCTTTCTTCTTCCACACGTATGAGGAGACGATCATTAGGATAGAAGAAACCCTTGCTTAGTGCCCCATTTCCCTAGATTATTGTTAAACATTTGGATATGTAACTAACTTTCTTTGAGTTACTCTTTAAACATGGGATTGTAACTTAACTTGATTTTCTACTTTTCCACTGCCATTGAGAGAGTGACTTTCGCTCATTTTCTTATTCTTATGATTACACTTATACACATGGTATCATTTATTTTCGCACTTTGATTATTTAAATCTTATCTTATTCATGATATCTATTATTTATCGCATTTACCTTGATTATTATTGTTCATGATTGTGTTATCGCGTATGTGGGAGGCATGGTCCCTCGATGCTTGATCCTTGGACTGTGAATCACATTCCCGGGTATGCCAGATAGGGTACCGGCTAGGTGGATGTGACACCTTACTGGCCAACCTCAAGGTCACTTCCCTTCCCTTGAGTTTGAGGGAGCTTATTAAGGATATATCTAGAAAATCAACCAACATCCTAGCCGCCACTTCATCTCAAGCATATGCGGCTAGGATTGCTTCCAAGAGTTCCACTGCTGTTAGAAGTTCCACAACTGATCAAACTTCCAAGAGTTCCACTGCTGTAAAAAGTTCTACAATTGATCAAACTTCCAAGAGTTCTACTGATGTTAAAAGTTCCATAGTTGATCAAATACCAGTTATTACATACAAGAAGAACTCTACAATTGGTACTCACAAAGACACTAGGCAACTCAAAGGAGATACTGATTGGTACAAACTCCTAATCAATATTTTATGTATTCTAAAACACTAGAGTCCTAGCACCATAGCCAAAAGACTCCTAGAACTATACAGAGAAGGACTCCAAGAACACTATGAAGAAGGACTCTGTTTCTATATAAAGCCATGTAATAATTCATTGTAAATCATTGTGATTGTTATTTTCTATGCTCTTTCATACACACACTCAGACTCTCTCTCTCTCTCTCTCTCTCTCTCTCTCTCTCTCTCTCTCTCTCTCTCTCTCTCTCTCTCTCTAATGTCTCTCCCTCGCTCCTTCTCTTTTGCTTTCTTCAACTATTATTATCTTCAACAAATAGGGATAGTCTATATTTTTTGTTTGTTTAGTTAGACATTATTGAGAATTTTAGAGACACTTGGAACAGATGTCATCTTTCAATTTGAACATTCTTCCTTCCATTTGGAGATTTTTTTTCTTTTTTCTTTTTTTAATACTCCTTTGATACTTAATATTTTTTCATTATTCTTTGGTCAAAGATTATAATTTTGTGTGAGACATTTATTACTATGGCTATAACCTAATCTTGTGACTTAATTCACATCCACATGTACTCGAGGCAAATCCAATTTCGTCGAGTCAGGTGTGACATAAAGAGACTACTTCGTTATCTCAATAGCAATATATTGTTTGGCTTAGTTTTGACTCACTCTCACTTAGGTGCTTCGTGCGCCTATAATGATGTTGATTGGGCAAGATGTATTGATGACAAAAAAAATCCACTGGTGGCTTTCTTATCTTCATGGGGAGAATCTTGTGTCTTGGCAGTCTCGCAAACTATCTACCATTGCTTGATCGAGTATAGAAAGTGAATATCAAACACTTGCTTCTGCCACAACAGAACTTACATTGATCCAATATTTACTTTCTCAGTTATTAGTTGCTCTCTTGGTCCACCAATTTGTGGTGTGATAATATAGGGGCTACATACCTCACAATCAATCTTGTTTTTCATACTCAAAATAAGCATATCATGTCACGACCCAAGTTTTCACAGGCTTGGTGGGGCCCACATTATGTACATTTAACTAGGGCATGTGATAGTTCCTTCCTTTATCAACATGTTTATAACTAGTAAAACAAAATGCTAAACTAAACATTCTCAAGAACAAACAAACAACCTGTTTGACAGTTTGACTCATAAACATATGTACACAGTCTAAAGTCCTGTCATGCTTACATTTGACATTTCCACAGCGTTTAGTAAAGTACATACAGTCTCAAAGAAATATATACATTCACAGTTTAGTCAAACTAACATCAGTTGCAACAAAAGAAAAAGGTTTCCATCTTCAACGTTAAAGGTACTGTCAAGTGGCAGCACCATTGCCCTTATCATGTATCTGAGGACCTGTCAACATTTTCAATTGTGAGCTTTGCGGTCCAGTAAGCAATATAGACAACCATGTAAGTAAGACAGACAATTCATCATGCATCAATTATCACATCAAAAACATTATGCATTTCAATTTTCCTTTCACTTATTTTCATTTCTGGTTTTCGACATTATAGTCTTAAGCCTAGGCAAATCCAGAGGATATACACTTCTCTTCACCACCGAAGTGGCTTTTAGGCACAAGGCCTTGTACACCTCGTGGATTGCCATCGTCACAGACTCATTCTTTTCACTTTTCAGTCTTGCTTCATGCCCTCCCATTTGGGTACATTAAGCGCCAGGACTTACAGAAGCCATTACATTTTCATTCCCTTTTTCTTTTACTCTTTTCATATTCAATTCAGCATTGCGTTACCATGCTCTGTCTATCTCAATGTATCTTTTTCATTTCAATTATCATTCAGTCTCATCTGGAACACGTTCATGCAATTCAATTATTTAAATATGAGAACATGATAATTCTACATTTAACAAGCATGAGCATCATTTCAAATTCATGATTAACAGTTCAAGAATACTATCAGCATTCTAATTCAAGCAGTTCAATCAAGTCATTAAACTGTCATCAAATCCCATCCATTTTTGTTCAATACACAAAGACATATATCATGCACTTTCCATAATTTGCATCAACGAATAAATAAAATATATTTCATGTCATTATGTGAATGTTACATGTCTAATAAAGGGAATCACCCACTTAACATACATAAGTTGGTCAGTATCACTTACCTGTTCCCGATTCATGCGTGTGTGTTTTGACCCTGATTCCGTTAAAATCCATTCTCCCTCCTGTACCTCAAATAATTACTGGCTATTTCAAATATGCGAGAATCAACGGGAGATTTTCCCCTTTTTTCTCTCTCCTACTTTCTCTCTCTTCCCCACGGTTTTCCTCTCTCTCCTCTCTAGCCTTTCTCTTCTCTCTCCACTTCTTCCTCTCTCTCCTCTCTTGCCCACTCCTTCTCTCTCCTCTAGGCTTTCTCCTCTAAGACCTTTAATGGCTTCTCTTTTAAGTCCTTTTCTTCTATTTCTATCTTCTTCTCTCTCCACTCCTCTCTCCACTCGTTCTCTCTCTTTCTTTAATGTTCTGCAACTGCACTTTTGTTTCTCTTTCTCTCCCTTATGCTCTCTACTTTCTTCTCTCTCTCCTCCTCTCCTCTTTCTCTTCTCTCTCCTCCTCCACTTTCTTCCTTCTCTCTTATCTACGTTATTCTCTCTCTCTCCTCCTTAACTCCTCTCCACTTTTTCTTTTAACTCATTTCTGTCCATTATTTCTCGTTGTACCTCTCAGTTACACGCATAAGGTAACATCAGTGTTTTCTCTCTCCTCTTACCTTAACTCCTCATGCATACTTCATTTAAAAAAAAATAAAAAAATGCATACTTCATTTCAAAAAGTCACCACGTAAGTAGGAGGTGGGGTAAAGGTGTCACCTCCTCCCTCTCTCTTTAATTTCATCTTTTTCAGTTCAGTCTAATTTCACTGTTGTGAACCCACAAACAATGTCTGACCTCGACCCAATGTCAATTGAAACTAGCCTCATTTAAACTATCCTTTAACTACACTCATATCATTTGATTAAACTATCAAACCGATTATCGGATCCTTTAATAATCTTAAAAACTAACACATTCACACACAATAATAGAATAATAATATAAAAAAGATACGGGGCATCACATATCATGATAGACTTCCACTTTCTTAGGGATCTTGTTTCCAAAGGGGATCTGTGCATTGAGTTTATCTCAATGGTTGATCAGGTAGCCATCCTTCTTACTAAAGCTTTCTTTGGTCAATGGTTTTAGATTCTATGATTTAGACTGAGGCTCCAACTTGGACCTCTTTGGTTGAGGAGAATTGTTGAGGGTAGTTTGCCAAGTTTTAACTAGGTGTACAACTGTAAGTTTATTATACATTGTTAAGGAACTGCCAGCTATCAATAGAACTAACTTGTCTACATGGTACCAAAGCAAGAAACACCTGATGAAGAAGCAAAATTAGAGGAAGGACGAGGAAAAGATCCATTGACACGCCCTAAGAGGTCATATCCTTGAAGAATAGGGAGAAACTAAGCTATCCATACAAGAAAGTTTGTGGAATTCAGCTTAATCTACAAACCAAAATCGAAATTAAGGAAAACCTCAGAAGATGACTGCTTCAAAAGAGAAGAAGATGTAGAAGGAAGTGAAGCCATGGCTAGATCGAAGGGCAATTGACCCAAAGGGTGAAACCTGACTATGATTGAATAGAATTAAGGGGGTCAATCGGTCCATATCGGTAATTCGGTATAGTATCTGTATGGTACTAAATTTGAATAACGAAAATCGAAATTGTATTGTACTGAATTTACTTGGTATGATACGGTTTCGATATTTGCAATAAAAGGTAAGGTACGGTTTCGGTGCGGGAAAACAATTTAAACACAGTATATAGTACGGTATAATTTTGGTATGAAAGAACCCATTCCAATTTTGTTATTGGTAAGTACCTATGTTCGCTTCATTATCAATTTCTCTTGATGGTTTCTTTTTTTTTTGGTCAAGTCTTGATGGTTTCTTATTCCTGAATAATAAAATCAGTACTAAAATCAGGGGCGGACCTAGAATTCAACATTAGGGGGGCGAAGAATGGAAGTCTAAATTGGGGAAGCACCAATACTTTTTCGCCACACATATTGTATGAGCCCTTATAAAACCCATTAGGGGTTCCACCTATGAATTATTTTATTATATTAAGGAATATGCCCACATATATTTTGTGGGTCCCACACATATTTAACAAAAATAGGTAAATTTTTGATAATGATATTTTTTTTTCAACAAGATATGGGTAAATTAAAGCATTAGTACAAAAAAAAAATATGCATGACTTCAACCCTTAAATGTCAGATGCAAACCAATGGTATTTAGTTACCCTACCAACTGTAGACATTTTTTATACAATATAAAATCAAATAACAAAGATTGCAGAAGAAATAAATAAACAAAGAATATAAAATCAAATAAAGAATAACAACAAAATGAAAAAAAATATAAATAATAAATAAATTGAGAAAAAGAAAGAGTACTTTTTTTCTCCAAATTTTCCTTAACGTGCTTATAGAAAGGGAAGAAGAATAAATAAGAAGAAAAGATGAGAGAGGAGACATAAGGATTGAGGAGTTAGTTTCTAATTAGGAATGACATTTTGAATATCTAATAGAATTTTTTTTTTCAAAAATTTCCTTTTAACCCACGTTTATAAAAAGAGAAGAGAATAAATAGGAAGAAAAGATGTGAAAAAAAAGAGAAAGGAGAATAAATAAGGATTGAGAAATTAGTTTTTAAGCAAGGATGACATTTATATCCATTATTTTAACTTCCATGTAATAGTTTTATTGCATTAAATATAACACATAGAAGTTTTGGAATTTAAAACTAGGTGTGCTCTGTTCAAGTATCAAAAACAAGCATCTCAGTCCCAAATGTCCATAGTTCTCTTCTTTTTTTTCTATGTAACTTTTTATATTTATGTTCTATGGCAAGGGAAACTAAGACCTCAATGTATACATTTTGTACACAGTTGTTGTCATTGCTCATTTATTTTATCTATGAAGCACGTACCCTAGGATTCATTTAGGACTCACTGTAGATGCAGTTTATTATTAATGCATGAATCTTCAGTATTCCAATCCACTGCATGATAGACCTACCAAATGGTGCACTTGAAAGAAGTTTGAAAGTGATGGTGGCCATATTATACATTATCAAAGATGACATATGATGATCATAAACCATCATTTGACATTTGGTGCTCAATCCAAGAGCTAACATCTTGAAGAGCTTCAAAGGGGAGCATAACCATTCTTGAATTGCTTCCTTAAACATCATCTTCATAACCATTCGTGAATTGCTCTAATACTAATCTTCCCAACTAGAAAACCCAAAAGAAAAACAGTTGGGTGAAAACAAAACAAAACAGCCCCAAAAAAAAAAAAGTCAAATCAGCTTCAAAAAGCATCCCAAACCTTTCCAAAGCATCCCAAGCCTTTCCCGAACTCTATATGTTCTTTCGTTTCCCTATCTTTCTTACTTCCCTCAATAGCACCAAACCCATCAAATTTCACAACCACAAGAATTGCAGGAGAGGCTAAACTCAATCACTCTATTTTCTTCTTCTGTGGAGTGGTTGAGGACTTCTGTCGAACATCATGAGCTCAGTTCTTGAGAGTTTTCTGAAGTGAAGCTTTTTTCCCTCCAGACCCATAAATGACAAGATCCTAGTATCTCAAAATACGAAATTGCTTGAGTCATGCGCATTTAATGCACATGATCGTCGAATTTCAATCCTCGAGATTTCGATCTTGACCAAGATTCCGATCCAACCAACCAAAAGGATTGGCTTGACGGTCCTGCACATTAAATGCGTAGGACTTAAGCAAAGTCCCTCAAAAGAGCAGAAACAATGCATAGTTGAGTGACGAAATGATGTAAAACGAGATCTAAAAAAAGCAGTCTTTTCACAAGAAATCTAAAAGAAGCCTAAAAAAGCCGATATTGTACTGTGCCAAAGTGCAAATTTCAATTTCGGTACATACCATATAGAATTTGAAACAATACGGTTTAAACGATACAGTGCAGTTTCGATACCAATAAGCAGTTTTGGTACCAAATTAACACCCTTAAATAAAATTGAATTCTTTGTGTACATGTATTCTCAAATATATATATATATAAATACCTCATTGGTGAATTGGTTGGTTCTTTTGTTTTCATTCATTCGATAGTCTAAGAGCGTAGATTTTAAAACAAACTCTAGGGCATCTACTTTTCTCTATGTACCAAGAGCTGCTAACTTTATGGATTTTTATTTGCGGCAGCTACTACTGGCAACTGCCGACGGTCGAGATTTGACCACATCATCATAATTTTATTCAACGGTTCAGATTAAAAATACAAGGGTATTATACTTAAATACAATTTTTCATTTTATATTTTAAGGATTTATAGTTTGTAAATTTACAAACTCAAGCCCCTGTTACCCGCCCATGCTTCGTCAGATTGGTCTTGGATCGATCCAAGTGGATTCAAGGTAACAGGGATCCAGATCGGTGTCTAGGATTGCCGACACCAATCCAGATCCAATGCCCATGAACCAAAACCATATTCCGTCTAGCCACACCTTGAGATTAAACTGAGTAACTTAGCCTATAAGCACTTTGTGAGGGGAAGAGAAATGCTTAGCTGCAGCAACCATAGCTGCTTTTGGCCCTGTGGGCAATGCAGACTTCAGAGCCTTCTTCACTTTGTCATCAACTCCTCTAGACACACAACAACACCTAAGCACTCTTCTTCTTGGGTATTAGCGATTTGACACTTTCTTCTTCTTCAGGAGTTGGGTTATTCTTCCTCTGTCATGGTTCTCGATTCTCTCGCCGAAATTCAGTTTTGAAGATTTATGTTTCTTGATCGTTTCTTCTTTTGTTTCTCTTTCCACCATGCCGTCACGCCAACCGCTGCCTTCACCACCGCGGCTTTTGGATTCATTAACCGCCACAACACCAACACCTTCTCCACCTGAAGCGATGGAGACACATAATCACCACCACCACCGTAGCTCTAAAGTCATTTTGCTAGTCGATTGTTGTCACATCCACCCAGCCGGTACCCTACCTGGCATACCCGAGTGTGTGATCCACAGCCCCGAAGATCAAGTATCGAGGTAATCAACCTCCCACATAGACGATAACATAATCATAAACATAAATAATCAATGTGCAAAATATAAATGAGAGATCAAAATAAGGAAGGAATAAATCATATATCATCAAAGTACGAAAGGGAACAATAATGTCAAAATCATAAAGTAAAGTGAGGCGGAAACTCACTCTACCAACAGCGGAATAGTTGTCACACCCCACCCGTCGGTCTCGGTTACCCGCCCGACAACCCGTGGGTGCGATCCGTCACAAGATCCAAGGTTTTAGTCTATCAACAATATTTAAGACAAATACAGATAATCATGAGCAAGAATATCCAATAACTAAATTAAAGGAATTACAGAAGCCCAAAATGCTCCAATAACAAAGGAAAAAAAATAAAGAATAATGAATAAGTCAAAAATGAGGGCAGCGGAATAAAAGTGTTTAAATCAGTTTCTTTCCAGTTTGTTTCTCTAAGTTAATGAACTTAGATTCCAGTTTAATGAGGTGAGGGGTCCTCAAATTCTTCTCCAGTCAGACCATCAACCGGTGCGATAAGCGCACTCCATGCAACCGCAGGAACTCCCGCACATGCTATTTCCATCTCCCGCTGGCGGTGCCACGTCTTCTTCAAACGGGATGGTTCCTTCATAGGGAACCAACCCATCTTCAGATACAATTCCCTCCTCTGTATAAGCTAAAAACATACAAAGAATAAAGGAATGAGTTCTAAAGAACTCAGTAAGAAACAATCATATATCTCATCCATCATCCAAAAATACCATGATACATCAGTAATATGAATGAATGCAAAAACATGAATGATGCTTGTGATTTCTAACTATGCAAGTCTCTAATAGCTGACATGCTTTAAGATAAACACCAGCCCTCCTGCAGGTAAGTCTCATCACTCTCGATCCGGCAAGGACCGGTTACCTCTGTAGGGATCCGGGGAAAAAGGGAAAGTCCACACCGGCTCACAAACCATGGTTAGGGGTTAAGTCCACACTCTCTCACCACGACCATTGGTAATGAGTACTTGGCGCATGTCCTGGGTTTCTAATCCAATGCAAGGTCATAATGGTTACATGTCTACATGAAGTCCAGATACATCCCCTATGGCACCGACCAACTCGGTTCGAGTATCCTTCGCAACCTAGGAGTAAGAATCCTCACGGATCGGCTACCTCTGTTGGACTCTACTCCATAACCCTATGGTCATCCACATATCATTGGGGCGGATGCTCTCATGATTCCTCCCGACACCCGGTCCGGTCCTTGGACATCCATGAGCCCAACCCTAACATATGCAACCCTACCATTTCATGACCAACAGTGGACCACCAAGTCACATCACTTTGTCATCACGGGTCACTCGGTTTCAATTCCCCTACCGAAAGGGTAGTAGCATGTGGGGTACCTAGCCATGCAATCTAGACTCATCCTAACAATGTCATCAATCAATCATGATAGTGCTTGAAGGCATCAGCGAGGCTTGTGTCCCATTCCACAACCTCCGATAACATCGGCTAAGATATCCCAAAAGGAATACCCCAACTATCATAATCATATACCAACTACCACCATCTCATAACAATCACAAACCACAAAGTAAACATGAAATTAAAGTAAACAACGATGTAGTATGACAGCATTATATATGAAACTACAGCAAGGTATATATTGGTGCAGTTAAGAATAACAATTGCTAAATCAACATGCTTTGAAGTATACATAAATAGATAAGATAGACTGTCCTTACTTTGCATATCTTGAAACGTCCGTAAAATGGAATCCGATGAATTATTAGTAGACTTTTCTTTTAAACAAGAGTCACCTAAACACGGGGTTATTAGAATATATAAGTTACATAAACCAAATTGAATCAAAACCGAAATCTATTTGGTCATCAGTTTACCAGACCGGTCGCTTGTGCCGGTCGCTTAGGTTAAGCGACCGCCACTAGTGACCGCCCCAAAAACAGTGAGCTTCAATTCGAAACTCAGGCTTCTGATTACTCGATTTCAATCCGGTTTTCGAGTAATCTCATCCTAAGTCTCGAATTAAACACTCCCTAAGCCAAAAAGGTAAGAGAAAACAATCCCCTATCATCGATGGATTATCCCTAACCCTCTCCTTTATTGAATTTTCCATCTCACGAAGCGGGGGTTCCGTTTATGGTTATTCCATCTCACGCAGATAAAAAAAAAGGGTAAAGAATAACCAAGGGGGTAATCACAGTGACGAGGAAAAAGGATAAAATTAAACTAACGGAGATAAGAGAGTAGAGAACGAAGGGTTAGTTCAATACCTCACACCAGAAAGTCAGAGAAGAAGAGAACTGATCCTCCAAACCACTGTCAGTAATCCAGAGACTCTTTCGGATCTTCCCCGCAGCCGTCTTAACTCCCAAATAAAAAATAACGAATAAAATAATCGTTAATGAGACGGAGGTTGCCTTTTATAGAAGTCTGGGGGCAAAACAGGGCAAAATCCCCGAAAACAGACCGGGCGGTCGCTTGGGCCGGTCGCTTAGGTTAAGCGACCGCCACTAGTAACCGCCCCCATGTAATTTGCCATACAAGGGTGCTTTTACTAGGGGGTTGATACCCAAGGTCAACCTAGCCCTAAATAAGAGATGGGGGAGATCTTACCTTCATTCCGGACATCTCTGAACGACACATGACTTCCAGAATTTCCCACACCAGCCAAGGCAGGCTTTTCAGACATAGGATCCAGATCCATGGGTCCTGGATATGGATCATGGGCTTCAATCCGGATACTCCACAAGTTCACCCGACTAGACCTTCGGGTTCTCGGACCTGGAAAACGGATCTCGGGTTAGAAATACGGGGGGTATTACAATAGTAGTTCAGAAAGAAAAGGAAAAGAGATCAAAAACTAATCCCAATAACAAGTACAATGAGTAACTAAATCGTTCTCAATCTTTTAGAGAACATCTCTATAAGTATAAATCTCAAAAATGGCACAAGGGCGCTTTAACTCTATTGACGGACTAAGCATCGTACGCAACATAACCACTCGCGGAATCTTCAATGTGATCGTCGTAACCGCAATCACCTTCCTGGAGGTATGTCTCTTCTCCCTGCGCTTCTTCATACGAGCAATCATGATACTCAGAGCCTATAGAGAAATCTAACAATACATAGCACAAAAGGAGTGAGTTTCAAAAGAAACCCAGTAAGGCAGTTAATCCATAATAACATAAATAGCAGGATTTCAAAGCAAAGTAAGATGCAATGTGATATGAAACATATGATGCAATATGATTCTAACTCTATGTATACTGGTCTCTATTGGCAGACATGCTTTAAGTCATAGCATCGTACTTCTTTAGGAAGGTCTCATCACACAACGCCGTTTGGTAGTGGGTCCGGCATCCCTCGAGACATTCCATGGCTGGGGTTTAGGTCACCGCTCTCTCACATCACCATTAGTCTAAGTACTGGCGCATGTCAGGGTTAAAGCCTAGCCAAATGCGAATCTTCTACTTAGTTATATCAACTCAGATCCAGATACGTCCATTCCTCGCCCCTGGCGATCCTTTCCGGTATCCTTCACACTAGAGTCCTCATAGTCCCTGACTACGGACTCATCAACCCTATTGGTTATCCACATATGGTAAACAGGAAGCTCTCATGTCCCCTCACGGGTTGGTTATTGGTCTTGAGCGCCCATGAGCCCAAGTTTATCCATATGCAACCCTACCAATGAATGACTCCCACAATGTGATTCCTATCCTCTCACGGGTTGGTTACCGGTCTTGAGCGCCCATGAATCCCCATTGCTACCACGGGTCGTTCGGTCTCAAGACCCCTCCGATTAGAGTCTGATATAACAGGACATCCTAGCCAAACACTACTAAACAGCCTTAGGTATGTCAACCAATAGTTTAGGAAGGTGTCGAAGGGCATCTCCGGAAACATCCCATAATATTCTGGTAGGTGTCCAATGACAGAAGTGTCAAAAGGACACCTCCCCTTTCCAAACCATACCTAATCATTCACAACCATGAATCAATCATATCACAAATATAGTAACTCCCCATATGGAAAGAAATCAATAACATGATCCAACATGTATATAATTGACAAGTAAATCATATATGAACTAATTAGCATAAACAATTAATGCTACTGTAATTAGAATAGTTGCATCAGTAATAAGTCAATATAAGAATCTATTTATGGAAATAAATCAAAGAGATTCAAATATAGAAATTAAATCCATGGAACGCAATTTCGCCGAAATTCGGCGAAATATCGCCGATTTCGAGCGATTTCGGTGAACAATAAACGATAGCTTCGCGCGTGAAGACGGTTTGCGAGATATCGCCGATTTTTCGGCGATATCTCGCCTTTTTCGTAGTTTATCGCCGAAATCGGCGATATTTCGTTGCTGATGAGGCCGGCAGTAGTCTCTGGCGTGTGTCCCATGCTTGCAGAGTTGGTGTAAGCAATTTTTGAGTGTTCCTAGAGAGAGAAAGAGAAAATAAAGAGAGAAAGCTTGGTGTTGAGATTTGCTCTTGTTCTTGAGAAGAAATAGTTGCAGAAAGAAGAAAAAATAGTTGCAGAGAGAAGAGAAAATAGTTGCAGGAGATACTTGTTTGGGACGAAGAGTGGGAGAGAGAGAGTATTTTGTTTGCACTTTAAACTTTGAATATCAATTTATTATTATTTTCAAATGACTGATTGATGTATTGTAACTTTTGCAAGGATATTTAATACTTTTTTACAAATGACTGATTGATATATTGCAACTTTTGCAAGGATATTTAATACTTTTTTATTAGCTTTTGAACTTTCACATTTATGGTGTATAGGGACTCGTACTCGATGTTTGACATATTTGCTTTTTAAATACTTTTATTAGGGAAATGGAACTGTACACTTCTGTAAAGGTCTTTTCATATATTTTTATTATTTTTTATTGAACGAAATTGCATTTAGAGGTAGCGAAATCTCGCTGAAATATCGGCGAGATTCGCCATATCCCGCCGATTCATTGGGTAGCGAACCAATGAATGAATCGAACATTCGTTCCCTGATTAAATCATGCAATATATGTAATTAATGAAATAACTATCCTTACATTAATTACTTTGCAAAGGATCTTGGGGATCAAGGAAGATCTTGTCTAAACTTGAAAAGAAAGTCCTAAACAAGTATATATATCATATTAGGAAAGAAACCTAGAAGGAAAGAGATCAAATCATCCAAAACAGACCAAATATGAGGTTACTGTCCTCATTGGTCTACTAACTCAATTGACCAACAGAGTCAGTGACTGACAAAATCAGAGATTTCTGATTCAAAATCCGAAATTTGTGATTCAAAAAGACACCAATCAAGAGGGAATATGCAAGAATAGTATATTGGTCTATAGAGGACTTCAAATCCCTAATAATATCAAGTCTTCATGTCACAAGATAGGAAACAAAAACTTATCATAAATAAGTTAATCAAGGTTCTTGGAGAAATCATGGTAAATTCATGGACGAGAAACTATGGAATGATGGATTACTAATCTGATAAAGAATTCATGAAAAGCATGCATACATCTTCTAGAAAAACAGATCTAAGATTGAAGAACATTGAATCTAAAAAAGGAAAGAAGATGAATACATGGTTTCCTTCAAAAGCGAGTGCTGATTGCAACAGAGATGCAACATCAACTCTACTGTTCTCAAAGAAAAAAGGAAAGAAAACTATGAAGAATCAAAGATAAAGAAGAAAGGAGGATGATTACATACCTTTTGATGTAAATGCAAGATATTTGACGAAGATCCGTCAAGAAAATCACCAAGGATGCAGAGGAGATGACTTGAAGAGAGCTCTAGTTCGTTCCAAGAAGTTTGGAGGCAGAAAATACGAAGTAGACTCGAGATTGGACTTAAATAGAGCAAGCAAAGACCCAATCAGCAAAACAGAACCCGTTGGTCAATTGGCCCAGTTGACCAAGCAGTCGACCAAGCAGAACAACAAGTCCAAAATAGGGAATTAAAGGCTCAGATCAACTCCAAACTTGAATGGGTTTTGCACACACACCAAGTGGCTTACCTAGTATGTAGAAATGTCTTCGAACCAAGTCAGAGAATACTCCAAGTCCATCAACTAAATCCATCTTCATAAGGGAGCAGTTTCCATAAATGGAATACTGTCATCAACACTCATGGATTCTAAGCCAAACACCAAGTCTTCCACTGAGATGACCTATAGTTGACTTCTTGCTTTACTTCGGGTTGTCGGACTTACAAATAATAGGGTTTTCGGGTCAAGGTTAGGGCTGAGTTTCACAGTTGTACTGCCGCTGGTCTATCTATTCTTTTCTGTGTAGCCTTTTTTTACCAGAAATTGTCACTAAGTCGGAGGGTTCCGGCCGATCTGAAGCCCCCACACCATTTAACAAATACAACTCCCAAAGGAGAAGAAAGTGTCAAAACACTAATACCTAACTCCGGTGAAGTTTTGAAAAACTGGATTTAAGAGTCGGGTACATAACGGGGGGGCTTGAGTTGTAAATTTATAAACTATAAAACCCATAAAATGTAAAATAAAAAAATTCTATTTACATATAATACACTTGAGTTTTTAAATCCAAACCGTTGAATAAAAATATGATGATGCGATCGAATCACCACGGGTAGCTGCCGCAAATAAAAATCCCTTTCAGCTGGGTTGGCCGTCGATGATTGATTAAATAATCAACACTTTGTTCAATAATGTAATGCAAATGCTTCATCTTGTAACAGCTCTTTCGATGGATAGCTTTATTTTGCCTATTGTTGGGAAAAGAAATTCCATATTCACCACACGTGGGGTTAACTCAGCAGAAGCTTAAAAACCTTGAAAAAAGTTTGCAGCATCCACGAGAAAGCAAAAGTAGACGCTTCTTCTTGCTCAGGAAACATGGAAAAATTCTTAAATAATCTCTCCAAACCCAAACTTACGTAATCCAATTGATGTTTTGTCAACGAAAGCAACTGTTGCGCCACAACCTCGGGCAGAGTCACAGAGATGTTTAATCAATTAGTCAACTCAAGAAATTATGAGAAAGTGATGAGCGGAGGACGGTGGTGGGTGGTGCTGGTGCTGGTGCTGTGGCGGTGGCGTCCAATGTGCGAGGCGGTCAGACCAGAATGGTCAGTGGCTTCTGGCAAAGTCGGCTTTCCACGCGGAACGTAGTAAATGGTAATCACGTTGCCGTGGATAATACCACAAACCCACACCGTAACTTGTGCCTAGTGACACCCTACCTGGCCCTCTAAAGTCTCAGTTTCCTGTTGCAGTTGTAATTAACCACCTGAGCTCGTCAAATGCCATTAATTTCTCCATCATATACAGCTCAAGGATCCTAGTTTTCTATAGGTCTTGCCTTCTGCTTTGAACTGCATTTATTAATTTTGGTCAGCAGAAATGGCAACTTGGTCGGTGTATTCTCACCACTCACGTTATTTGATTTTTCTTTTTATTCAAAGGGTTATTTGGTGTAACTATGTGGACTTTTATCTCACCGTAAAGCCATGGATCTTGGAATGGTTAGTCCAAATTTGTCATGGTGGGGTTATTTCATTAATAAAAAGTGATTTAAGTGGAGCTGAAAGGGATATACAACATCATTCATTGAAGTGGCCTTTACTATAGGGATCATGAATATCAAGCTATTTTTTGATTGTCAGGCCCCTTTGATGAGATTTAACAACTTAGTTGTCTTACATATTTCTAGAACAGCGAATACTGAGGCGGATTTCTTGCCTAGGGGGGTCTGTTGTTTAGGTTTGTCTAAAGTTTTGTAGATGCAACCACCTAGAGGTTTTGACTCTTTGTACTGTGTTTCGGCTAGGAGGATTTCTCCAGACTTATTTCCTTGAATGCATTTAAAATAAAATAAAGACTAATTTATAATATAATATAAGGTCAAGTGGTCCATTGCTCTTCAAGATGAGATGAAATTGAGAGTTTTTCGCCATGGACCCATTGCTCAGGAATGAAAAGATGTGAAGAAACTCAGGTTTAAATATAACGTCTTTTTATCTTTGTTATCGCTATATAAGATCTGGCCACCACTGATCTATGAGTACATCGACATTCATTATCCATTTAACAAAGAATTAGACAATCTTAGTCTGAATTTCTTAATTTCTATCCATAAGGTATAAGTACTTTTTTATGGTAAAATAAGGCATTAGTACAAGTCATTAACAATTAACAACCATACTTAATCTGAGTACTTCCTTATATTTTAATTCTTCCCCATTTATATCAAATGCTTAACTCCACAGCAATAACACTTGACACACATTTCCCAAACTTCTCTTTCTTAAAAAGAAATTAACCAAGAGGGGGACAATTGTTGGTGAATGAGTTGTGAACAGGAGACTTTTCGAGGAGGCATGGTCATGTTGATAATATTCTGTCTGTTCTTAGAATTTATATTGCTAAATAGAGAAACTTGTCCAGAGAGATTTGAGTAGGGGACCTCTTTCCAGTTTCCACACTTAGATTGGTGAACAGAGTATATTTACTGGTTAAGTGTGAAATGCCTTTAGCTAGTGAACTAATTAGTCAACTTTAAATACAGTATTAGCTTGCTTTGCTATACCTTAGTTGGCTCACATTGATTAAAGCTCCTCCCTAAGCTCTTCATCACTCAGATCATGATTAAAATAATAAAACCCAAATTCCAAACTCAGGAGAAAAAGATTATATTAATAAGCTAAGCTACTTCCCAAGAAAGACAGGAGAAATCACTCCAGAGATGACTTTGTTAGCCTATTTTACCATCATAAGCATATCATCAAAACCTCTTCTTTATAGCCTTATTTTGTAATCAATTTCTTATAAACAGTTTTCTTTTTCATTATTACTCACTTTTGTAACTTTCTGTGTCTCTTATATGTCATCTCTTAATCATTTTGGCTGCTTCTCAGTTTTTTGGAATCAAAGAGATGATGGGAGGTGGGAACTAGTGAAGCGTTTCCATGTAAAGATCATCATAAGCTCTCTTTAAACCATGCATGATTGTTGTAACTTGTAACATCAAAACTGAATCTTTTTTTGGCCAAATGTACATTGCAGAAGGAACCCACCTATATTTGTAGTGGCTTTTACCTTTTCTTGCTACTTCATAGCACCTACATTAAGAACCATTGTGGGGTTGTGCTGTCTTCTCTTCTCTTTATATCCCAGTCTTTTGATATTAAATAGGAGATTCGTTCATAAACTCCTGGTTCCAGCTCAAGCGACAACCCAGCCATCCAGGCTTGAACAAGGACAAGACCAAGGGTTGGACATGTGGGCCATTTAAGAAATGCCCAGTGGCTAAGAGGGCTAGAGAGAGAAAGAGATTAATGAGGGACAATGAAGACTGAAGAAGGACAAGAAGGAAAGGGACTGTGCTTTAAAGAAAGCTGGTATGGTTGCCTGGTTGGAAGGTAATATGAGCAGTGCATGTGTTGTCTTTCCAGTGTTGTTCTTCCCCCACCACCACCATGGCACCACCACGTCCACGGCGGTCTCCCCCACTGGCCCTTCTGAGTTCTGGCTCTATCTCAACAGTATTTGAAAATTTTAATCCGTATTTTTTCTTCCAACCTCGACCTTGATAAGCTCGCTTTCTGCAGTGAACAGATACTCTCTTTTCTTCTTCTTGTTCCTTTCTCTCCTCTCACATGGTTCCTTCTTTAAAAACTAAAAAGCTTTTAATCATCGTCCACTTCTTCAAAGATTGCATTAAACAAAGATTATGATGTGAAAAGCATGGTTTCGAGGTTTGAGAATTTGAGTTTTTTCCATTTCTTTTTGTCCTTTCTTTTATTTTTGACCCCAGATGGAGATCATACGAGCTGGTATTAAATAGATAATGACAAAAGGTCATAAGACAAGGCTGCAAGGGAGGAAGGCCTACCAATTTGAAGTTCTGAACACAAGATGTCCGATGTGGGTGGTCCAAGAAATCATAAATCTTTGACTTCTGCATCCAATACAAAGATGATGTGGTTTTTGTAATCAAAGTAGGTTTTTTTTGCTTTTCCTTCCTTTTTGGATAGGAAGGGTTCACATTCTACATTTACTTAATAGGCCGCATTTATTTGCTAGAATAAAGGTTGGGAGAGAAAAAATGTGGAAAAAAATAAAAGTGTAGTTTATTTGATTGATGGGGTGAGAAAGTTGGAGTTATCTGGTGATGTGGCATTTTGAGTTTCTTAGCCTATGCATTTTCATAACCCCAAATTATATGTGGATTTTTATTTGAGGCAACCGTGATTCATTGGCTTTGCCACTAATGGTCGAGATTTCACTATGCTTTACAAAAAAAATCCAACAGTTGGGATTAAAAATGCGAGGAATGAACATAAATACAATTTTCTTTTTTTACCTT
The DNA here is from genome assembly GCF_041222555.1 of Hakea prostrata. NCBI lineage: Eukaryota > Viridiplantae > Streptophyta > Magnoliopsida > Proteales > Proteaceae > Hakea > Hakea prostrata. The sequence continues at coordinate 50,540,190 of NC_142608.1, read as the reverse complement.
CAAAGTTATTCTATTTTAGAAATTTACAAGACCCATGGCTCTTTGGAGAGGATGGAATGGAAGAACTCTAGTTTCAGTATAAGGGTATCCGTTGGGTTGGAGAGGAGCAAAGCTAGGCACTTTTGATGACTGTTGAAACCATAATTTCTAAGGAGGGTGAGAATCATGTCCGGTCATGCTATTGATTCAAACCTTATTTTCTTGGATGCAGAGATCGCTGCTATGGGTGAGAACCCACATGAGCTAATGAGGTAAGACACAACAAAATTGTTCTAAATCTGATATATGTGCTCGTGAGGAGATGAATCTGAGAAATTAAGGGTTTCGAAAACCTAATTGAGTCATTGAAGCTCGCACAATCTTTCTGATCAGGAAAAGTTAATGTTCTGGGTTGGATATAAATTACTTAACGCTTTTGATTAGATCAACGGAGGGTCGTTAGCTGTTTCCGTTCCTTCTGTTCATCTCTGAAGCCAACAGGGGCGGACCTAGGATTCAAAAGTGAGGGGGGCCGAAGAATAAAAGTCCAGATAACCTTCCCGTTGGGAAGCACTAATGCTTATTTTGTAGGGCCCGCACATTTGAAAAAATAGGTAAATTATTGATAATAATTTTTTTTTACAAATATAGATAATTTAAAGCCAAAAAAAAAAATTGAATTCAACCATAGAAAGTCATACGCAAACCAAAATTTTCTTTATTAGTAGATGCAAACCAATGGTAGTTTTACCTACTAACTATAGACATTTTATTCACAATATAAAATCAAATAACAAAAATTGTAGAAGAAATAAAGAAACAAATAGTATAAAATCAAATAAAAAAAATCGAAACGATAAATAAATTGAGAAAGAGAAAGAATATATAATTGTGGAGAAGATCTTTTTCCAATTTTTCCTTAACCCATACTTATAGAAGGGGAAGAGAATAAATAAGAAGAGAATATGAGAGAAGAGAGAATAAATAGGGATTGAGGAGTTAATTTTTAATTAGGAATGAAATTTTGAATACCTAATAAGATATTTTTTCAAAAATTTTCCTTAATCCACGTTTATAAAAAGATAAGAGAATAAATGGGGAAGAAAACATGAGAGAGAAGAAAGGGGAGAATAAATAGGGATTGAGGAACTAGTTTTTAATTTGGAATGACATTTATATCCATTATATTACCTTTAAAAATGGTTTTCAATATGGGAGGCCAAATAGTGACATTTCACATGTAGAAAGAGAAAAAGCTAAAGAAAAATAAAAGAATTAGCATAAAAACCAGAAAATTAAAGAATTTATAATCCGGGGGGAGGGCATGGCCCCCCGGCCCCAATGCAGGTCCGCCCCTGGAAGCCAATTTACTCTATTTTGGTCTGGAGACTTTGAAGCCCAACTGCCCATTACTCCACAAGGGCATTTGATTTCTTTGACGGAAGTAAGGACCATAAGATATACAGGCATGGTTTGCTATCTAGGATTGCATCAAATCGAAACAGGACAATTGTGAAAGAGTTCGTCGTCGTTGCAGATGGAGAGAAAGGAATCAAGGTTTGATTTTATAAATTTCTAAAATAGAAAACCTTTGAAGGTAAAAAGGGAAAATTGTACTTACATTCATACGATCGCATTTTTAATCCCAACCGTTCGATTTTTTGTAAAGCCTAGTGAAATCTTGACCTTTAGCGTCGGCTACCACAAATAAAAATCCCAAAATATGTAGAATTCTGTGAAAGAGCGTAAAAAATCAAAAAATGTAACCCACATTTAACATTTTCCTACAAATATCCTTCTTTTCATTTCCCCTTCTCCCTTATCCTATTACACATGGGATCCATATGTTTTTTTTGTCACCCATTTTTTTTCACCCCACCTTTGCAAATAAATACAACCTAAGCTTTCACACATTTAGAGAAGCTAATATGGCAGCAAATAGCAAAAGAAGTTGTGTTAACATAATACCTCCTAGTTTGTCACGGTTTCCAATGTTTGATAATTTAGGTTATAAAGTGACTCAGTGGTTTATCTCTTAATAAATAAGTATATCAGTTTATCCAAAAAATAAATTGAAATAATTTTTCAATATCAATTAGGAAAAAGAGAAATGTCATGTTAATAGTGTCACATCAGCCACCATTAGTTTATATGATAACAAACACCAATTAATAATGTTTATATTAATTTGTGATTGTCCAGCTCATTATTAAAACAAGTGGACAAAATCCAACTCATTGAACAAAACTCACCGAAGTTCGATCCCAAGTCATGCTCATTTGAGACATAGAACCCCTCCACATGCACTTCTGTGTAATTGCATTAAATTATATGAATATCATGTCACTAGACTGTTGTATGAGACTTAGATTTGGCTAGAAATACCAAAAACCTAGTCAAGTCCCTCTTTGCACATAACTGTCCTAATTTAATTGTACGACATGACTTGAGTATTCGCATTAACAATGATGGGCTCCACGATTCACATCACTTTTTTCTTTCAAGTGATGAAAATTGAATTTCTAATGGATAGTTTTGTTACTACGTAGTGCATTTCTTGCCACTAGAAATGCATAGGCTGATGGTATTTGATTTTTCATATAATTTCTATAGTCATATTAAATAAAAATTGAAAGGTAAGAGATTTTGAAATTTTTGTTCCCCTTTTGCCCTTTTGCCCTTCATATGTAGGTAACTTGTAATCTAATCTCAACTTCCTTGACATAGGTAACTAGATATACCCCTCATACAGGGCAATCCTAACCGTAAATAAAATTTACAGAGACCACCATTGTGCCACGTTGCTGACTATGAACTTCAAAAGTACTCAAAATCTGTTTTAGTAGTTGTCGACTTCAACCTAGACTTGCAAAACCCCGACGTCGTTGTCGTCTTAGATCGCCGGAAACCGGTAGTCTCCGGTGGCATTGACGACCGTACGAGAGCGAAGTTAATATCTTTGAAGAAAGGATGGGTTTTCACCTCAGCAGCCCCTCTTTTTGTGCCTAATCTCTTTGAAGGATCTTTGAATAGTAATTTCGAGATGAGATGTCGTGCGTGCATTTCGGATGTATTGCACGGTGATCCAGTTGGGAAGGACAAGGGCTTCTTTAATATGTTTCGCAGTGTAGACTCGTTATTCGGGCCCGAGAAAGGCGTGCGTCCGTAGATCAGCTCGTATATGAAGATCCCTAGGGCCCACCAGTCCACAGCATTACCGTGTGATTCACCAGCAGCGACCTCTGGTGAGACGTACTCGTGGGTCCCAACGAAGGAGCATGACCTGGCACTTACCGGTTCGGCGACGAACTGCCATGAAGTTGCCACCGTACGAACCTTACGTGACCTGAAGAACCATTTCGGAAGGCAACGGAGTGATGGGACTTCGCCGGCTGATGAGAGGTCAGATGATGAGCTTGTAGTGAGGTCAGGGAAGAAAGAGTCAGGAGATTCAACCGCTGGGATTGCATCAGAGCAAAGTGAGAGGTCAAAATCAGATAGCATGATGTGACCGTCCGATCTGATTAACACGTTCTCGGGTTTGAGATCTCTGTAAATGATTCCCAGCATGTGAAGATACTCCAACGCTAGAAGAACCTCCGCCGCGTAGAACCTGAACAAAACCACGAGAACCGGAATTAGTTGCTAAATCGTCCGAGTTGACTCAGAGATCATCAAAATAATCCAACCAAACAAAGAGAAGAAATATATATGCAAAAATAGCGGTCGTATCAGCCGGAAAGCTGAAAATATTCTGCAATCACCAGAGGCAGACAGACAAAGAAAGCGATTTTTACTCATGACAACATAAATGCAGAGAAGAAGAGTTTCATAAAAAATGAAAAAGACAAAGGGAAATTTCCATTAAAAGAGACCACTAAGTATGAAGCAGAGAAAGAGAGTTCTGGGTTAACAAGAATTTGGTACTTGCAGAAACACCAGGTGAGGAGTCAACAGTATACTATGGTTTTGGTGAATGATTAAAAGATGATTATTCAGAATACATTTCCAATAAACAGTTTCAGTGGGAGGTGGAGAACACAACAGAGAAAGTTTTCACCTTTTGCTGATCAATAAAAATAATTTTTACTGTAAACGAATGCAGCTTTCCTGAATTTTTAATAATAATATCCCAGTACTAAATCGAGTAGCAGACAATGTAACTTTAAAATAGTCAAGAAAACCTGGAACAGAATATAAACAAGAACAAGCACTTCTTGAAGAAACGTTCAATCGTTAATATGAAAACAGAAAAGAACATATTTGAGGAAAAGGAAATTTTCAGTACCTCGCAGAACTCAACGAGAAACGTTTCCCAGACTGTCTGTGTCTGAGAGTATGCAAATCACCACCTGAACAATACTCCATGACTACGCAAGAGTAATGTGAAGCTTCGAATTCGGCATACAAAGTCGGCAAGAATGGATGATCCAACATCTTCAGAATCCTTCTCTCAGTTTCAGACCTCTCTGATTTTTTCCTCAATGCCAAGGTTTCTTTATCCACCACTTTCATGGCGTAAAAATCGCTCCCTTCGCTCCTAAGTCGGCAGAGGTAGACCTTCCCAAGGTCGCCACTCCCAATAGGACGAACAAGCTTGAAATCTCTGTAGCTTAACCCTTCTTTTCGGCGAGAAGAAGCAAAACGTATAGCTTCCCAGGCAGAATCAGACGACCTGTGAGGCTTCAAGTTGAGATTCTCCGGAGACTGAGATGGCGTCTTCGCTGGGATTTCAAGAGCATCCAATGAAAGGCGATAAAAACTACTACAACTTTCGCTAGCCATCGAGCACTGGCTAGAATTAAGAGTTTCAAAACTAATCTCACTGTCCGACTCTTGTAAAAACATAGGAACGACCTCAGCTTGAAAACTTCAACACGTTTATAGATTCTGAAAGCACTATAACTACATAGCATTTCCCAAAACTTATTTGATAAAAAATCAGAAAAAGCAGAGGATATTCTAAGCAGAAAGGCTAGACAACGAGAGAATCAAAGAAGACGAACCAAAGAACATTCAGAAACAGAGGATAACACTGGATTTTATTGTTTCCTCCGCTCGTTCTCGAACCAGATACGAAGCAATCAGGAAAACCCCCAAAAGATCGTGACAGCACAACAAGGGCAAAGGCCAGGACAAAAGCCAAAAGAAAAGACTAGGATTCTTCAAAAGAAGCGAACAACCGTTCCTTTTGAATTGGAAATTCTCGTCTCCACCAATGAAAACCTAATCAAGATCCGTTCACAGAAAATGAACCGTCAAATACTCGAAACCAAGTAGCTTTCTCAATCAGGAACACATTGAAATTCCACGAACATCGTCTGCGTCTCCATTAAAACCACCTATTCCACATCTTCTGCACATTCTAAGCCAAGAATCGCAGTTTTCTCTGCAACACTTTCTCTCACACACACTCACACTTCGTTTTCGAAATCAGTTGCAAAAGGATAAAGAAAGGCCGTTTTCGTTTCTCTCCGGATTTTTGTTAGAAAATAACGATGGTGGCCTGGTGGGAATTTATACTCCGAGCATACAGAACGAACTTAACCACGTCATAGCAGGAGAAGAACAAGATAATGTTAACCATGGTCACGTAGTTAACCATGGTCACGTAGTTAACCATGGTTAAATTGACACGTGAGTAACAACCCTTCGCTCGTGTGCTGTTGGCAGCCACAGTACTACTGCTACAGTTGATACAGCCTTTATATTTTCTGGTGACGTGGATTTTACAGGTGCCGGATTGTTCATCGTATCACGATTCACTAGTGCAGTAGTGCTTCGGATTCTTGAACTGAAAGGGATTTTTTGCGTAAATATTGGAAATTTCAGGGGTTTAATTAGATTTTAGCTAACTGGTGGACTTATATCCAGTTACTCTGCGTTGAAGTGACTGGATAGAAACTAGATGGGGCGCAGCGGAAGGAGAGAGAGAAGGAGGGAGTAGTATTTTGGAGTGGATCATGTGAGTGTCGTTTGGATGTTAGAGTGATGTGTACACAGAAGATGAGATGGAAAGTGATAAGAAAAGGACCCAAGGGTCCAGGTGGGCTGTGTTTGTCTTTGAAAAGATAACCAAAAGAGCATTAAGTGGAGCCATCTGCGTTAGAACCAATACAAGCCTCTCTCAAGAATGGGTAGGCTAAAGTCTTTCCTTATTTAAAAACCTGTATGGTACCATACAAAACTAGCATGGTCCCATACAAAACTAGCAGAGAGTCCCAAAATTTACATAGAGGTTTCTTTGTCCCTATTTATTTTATTTTTTTTTGGTAATTTGTCCCTATTTATTTGGGTGCTTGGAAATAAATACATGAAAAGTTTCTTTATGATGCCTTCATGTATTTTTCACTCAATGACATGTTTTAACGCTTAGAGTCAATACACTTTGCTCTCATTTTCACTATTCATCATGTAATGTGCTATCTTTTGAAATTTTTGTCTCATTTTCAAATGAAATGAAAATTTTAGGTTAAACTATTTCCCACACAACTAATTCAATATGGGTGAGGTGCACAACTTTATTCGACCAAATTCCGAAAATTCAAAAATCTCATAACTTCACCCCAAAGCTGGGTTTTCACCAATTGTTCCCTATTGAATTTTTTCCTCAAAATTTAAGGGTTTTGAGGAATTTTCTCCAAACAAATCCTCTTAGCATGCTAAACCAACTATTGTGCACATGCTAACATGTTCAAATCGTTGTTTTCTCCGAAATCGAAAATCTCTAAAAAACTACCAAAATACCTTTCTTTAAACAAGCCTTTTGGACTAATTCATTGCAATTTTTGCATTGTCTTGTCAGATTCACTATGCAGCGATATGGGAGACGTGCAGATAGAGGTCGGGCACACGTTCCTCATCCAATGGTCATTAGAAATGATCTATTTGACACACCTCATGTGGAGTTTCTATACGAGTACTACTATTGGGACCTTCCCATAGAGTATGGCCGGCTAGTAATTACGGTTGATCTACAGTCATTCCGCATCTGCTAAAAGCCTGTTGGACTAACTCATTGCAATCTTTGCACTGTCTTATCAAATTCACTATGCCGCGACATGGGAGATGTGCAGGTAGAGGTCGGGGACACGTTCCTCGCCCAGTAGTCATTAGAAATGATCTATTTGACACACCACAGGTGGAGTTTCTATACGAGTACTACTACTGGGACCTTCCCATAGAGTACGGCTGGCTAGTCATACAGACGATCTACAATCATTCCGCATCTGCCAGAGGTTGGAGGCGATGCATTGGTTACATCTCCATACCACCGACTACCTAGTCTATCAAGAGTTAGTCAGGTACTTCTACAGTAACTTGACCTACCACATAGAGGTAGACAGTCACAAAGGTACGAGGCTTATCCTTCAGTCACGGTTCCAAGACATTGAGATCAAATTCTCTACGAGAGTGCTGGCCCATATACTTGGAGTACCTCACTACTCAGGTTCCTATTGGTGGATTCTGGTAGGCATCGACATCACAAAGACACTACATCCACAGGAGCTTCATGAGATCTGCTAGACGCTTTGGGATGACGATCACAGCTACAATCTGAGTTCAGCTCTTGTTATTGCTCGCATCATCGAGCAAAAGATCATACCAAAGGCCGATCATCACAATAAGGTTACAGTGATGGAGGTGCTCGTCATCTACAACATCTACACAGGGCATCATATCAATCGGGTTGAGTGTCTTGGGGTCAAGAACTTAGCATTCGGTCGACTACTGACACTCATCTTCCAGCACTCCAGTCTCGAGGATACAAAGGTGCTTCATTGGGACTTAGGAGAGGTCATCGGGTCTAGGATAATCGGGAAGATGCAGCTTCATGATGCAATGAGATCTAAGGGTGAGGACGTCGATGAGGATGATGATGAGGATCCAACTCAGGCTCAAGCTCAGGATGGTGATGATAATGATGAGAGTCATCAGAGAGATGAGGAGGATACTATTCCACCTCAATAGTTTGAGGTTGGAGGTCCTTTACATACGACTTCCGAGGCTCCGGGTGTGGCTTCTCAGTTGTCAACAATTACTTCCACACTAGAGAGGATAGAGACATACATATACGCTATGGGAGATCGACTGACACGACTAGAGGAGGAGTCTCAAGCTATGAGATATCAACTCGATTCACAGAGACGATCACCTAGATAGATAGTTCTAGGATCTTTCCTTTTATATTATCACAGATGTACTTACTTGATTTTTCAGCTTTGTAAAAAATTTTCTAAGAAACTATGAAGTTAAGTTGTTTCACTTGTCTTATTGTACATTATGCATTTCCTTTATTGTATTAAGTTTGATTTTTGTTTAACCATGTTTATTGTGCATTATTAAGACTTCGTGTATTATGCTTCATTAATTCAAGTTTCTATTCCAATAAGTTTCTATTCCAATGTTTTCTACTATTCACTTCTAAAAAGATTGAGTCATTTGGATCTATGACTCAAGGATGCTCCATTACTATATTCTGTGATTTTGATTGTCCAAAAACTTTGGGCTCTGATACCACTCGGTCACATCCCCCCAGCCAGTACCCTAACCGCGATACCCTGAGGTGTGATCCACAAGTCTCATGGTCAAGTTTAAGGAAACCATATATCCACATTGCACAATAACACAATCACGAGCAAAAAATAATAAATGTTTAACTTTATTAAGAAACAATCTTGAAATACAACCAGAGTATAATTAGAGTGCGGAATAAAATGATATCAATAAGAGAATGTAAGTATAGAGTATAGCGGAAAATAACTCTATAGACCATAATGCGGAAGAATAGATCAAAACTCTAAAGTAGTTTTAAAGTTATTACATCTGAAATAAAAGTCTAAAAGAATAAAGGATAAAACTAAGGAGTCAAATCCCATCTACATCTAATTATACAATTCTTTCAATTCAAATAAAGTATGATCATATTTGTAGACTCTTGTAACCAAAAACGGATGCTCCCACTCCAAGATAGGACTAATCTTGGTACGCTTCATAATCACATAAGGAATCTTCACCGTTATTTCTATCATAGCTAACACCTTGCATAGAGTACCAATCACCCTCCGTGGCTTCATAGTCTTAGTTCTCAAAGTCATTGGTACCTGCAACATAATCTAAAAACATATCCCCCGAAGGGTGAGCTCAACAAAACTCAGCAAGTAGTTCAATCACAATAAATAATTACAGACAGTTCAAAGCAAACATGATGCAATGCTATGAGACAATGAATGCAAATATGCTTCTAACTCCAAGTATGCTGGTCTGTATTGGCATGACACGCATTAAGATAAAACACCATGCTCCTCTGGGTAGGTCTCAAATCACTCTCCCACAACCATCTCGGTATCTTGGGTTCTCTAGTGGTAATTGGGTCATGCATCCCTCTCAGACATTCCATGGCTGGGGTTTAAGGCAACACTATCAATCACCACCATTGGTCTGAGTACTGGCGTGTGTCAGGGTTATACCTAGCCCAATGCAAGTCATCTACTGAGTCGCATCTACTTGGAGTCGGACAGTCCGTTCTGGTATGATAGCCTCCCTTCCGTGCCTAGGTAATCAGTTCCGGTACCTCCCTCCCTAAAGTCATCATATCCTATGGCTCCAACCAACTCAGAACTACGACTCTCAACCCTATTGGTCATCCACATATAATAAACATGAAGCTCTCATGTCCTCTCATGGGTTGGTCACCACCATTGGTCTGAGTATTGGTGTGTGTCAGGGTTATACCTAGCCCAATGCAAGTCATCTACTGAGTCACATCTACTTGGAGTCGGACAGTTCCGTTCTGTATGATAGCCTCCTTCCGTGCCTATGTAGTCCGTTCCGGTACCTCCCTCCCTAAAGTCATCATATCTTATAGCTCCAACCAACTCAGACTACAGACTGTCAACCCTATTGGTCATCCATATATAATAAACAGGAAGCTCTCATGTCCTCTCACGGGTTGGTTACCAGTCTTGAGCGGCCATGAGCCCAGACTTATTATGTACAACTCTACGAATGATCCCCCATAATGTGATTGTGTCCTTTTATGGGTAGGTTACCAGTGTTGAGCGCCACCAATCCCCAACTTGGTCTCAATACCCCTTCTGATAGGGTCAGATATGACAAGATTTTCCCTGGCCAAACTCATCTAGACCAATCCTAGGTATGTCATCCAGTAGTTACGGAAAGCGCCAAGGAGCACCATAGGAAAGCGTCACATACCACCTCATTGGAGTCCAACGACAGAAGCTCCAAAAGGGCATTCCCCAATCCACAACCACACTTAGGCAATCACAACACATCATGATTCCATAAATATCACAATAGAGTTCAACTCACAATCACATCATTCATATTCAATAATAATATGTAAATCTTATCATGAATAGCCTACTGTAATTGTAAAAGTATAACAATATAGAAGAAGTATAACTACAGTAGCTAACACATGCATATAGGCCCTAACATATCAAAGCATGTATTTGTGCAAATTATGAGTGAACGTACTCACCTTATAGTCAATTTCATAATTTTCAAGTAAGAAATGAAAGAGCAAGTCCAAAATCACCAAATAACCCACACAAACATGTAGAGAGTATAAGGAAAAAGCTCTAATGATTGGAGACGAAATGGAGGCAAAACAAACAAAACTTGTTGTGTGGCTCCTCTTTGGTCGATTGGATGGACCAAAGCTACTGTGTACGGACAATAACTTCCAACTTTGGTTGGAAACTCTTTGAATGACATCGGAACACTCCGAAATTAATAGTAAAGTTTTAAAATAGTATATTAAGAATATCTATGATGATCTAAACATCAAACAAGGCCATTGGAATAGAAATCCAATAAATTAGCTAATAGGCTTGATCCACGGATTTTCACGGAAAGACTAGAATGAATGGGGATTCATTCTAAAGATAAGGAAAAAGTAGATCATGCATAAAAAACAACTTAAGAATAGATCTAACATAGATTAGAATCAATTAACTTTAGTACGAATTAATCATGGTCTCATGCTAGATCGAAACATTGAAATCACACCGTATTGTCTACGAAAAGAATAGAGTGAATGAGAATTCACTCTAAGACTATGAGGATCTGAGATTAGGGCATTACAGTAGTGTAAGACCTTCCTCACAATCAAAACAAATAGTAGTAATAGTAGAGAGAATAGATCAATAGAGAATATAATCGAATACTAACCTTGTAGAAGAAGATAAATGGAGGAATTTCGCTTGGATGCTTGTAATCAACCTTGGGCTTGAGGAGAAAGCTCTTGAGTTCTTCTCATGTTCTCCAGAGGCTAAGAGGCAAAGTGGTGTGATTTAGTCTGAAGTTATATATATATATATATATATATATATATATATATATATATATAACTTCAAAACCTAAAACTCCCCAAAATAGACAATTCTATCCCTGAGCATGCTTTGGTCGATTGGATCGACCAAGATAGGGCCTTAGGTCAAAATTGTTGAATTTGGTTCCCGAAAGCCAAATTCACAACTTGGGTCCTTAATCAACTTAAGGAAGGGTCTTACCTGACTTCATAGGACCTTCCGAAGGTGTCAACACTGTACTTAAGGTCCACTTTCCAAGTCCATCGTCATTAAGGCTACATCTTCTCTCAATATCATACAAGATTTCCATAAAGGGATCTTCGCTATCAATCTCCATTGGTTTTAGGTCAGAGCCAATGGGTTCAACACAACTGTCTTCTACCTTGACTTCAGGTCTTTAGACCTACAACATAGATTTTCGGATTAGGGTTGGTGCGAGATTTCACATCCTTGGCCTGAGCCACAACATAAAACCTCTCCGGATTCCAAAGTATATTGTCATGGCCTCCTTAGTTGCTATGCATATCTCATGAGCCATCCATATAAAGCTGGTACAATCCCTCCTCCAAAGTAGCTATAACAACAGAGTCTCTTCCTGACAAGCATTCTTGAATTTCAATATTGAGATAAGAGAAAGAGTTCATAGTAACCACAGTAGTTGGAAATAACCATGGAATAAAGCAACGTTCTGAGCCTTCAATATACATGGTACTTCAGATAACATCTACAATATCCAAACCCTACAAGAATAGAACTTAGAGTGCACAAAACATATCCAATCAAACAAAGAAGTACCTAAAAATTCAGACACATTTTCCCTAAGCGGAGATAGTCTCCAATATTCTCTAGCATAAGTACAATGAAATACAAGCCTGGCATATGGATTCACCAATCAAAAGCAAACATCAGATATAAGGGAGAGATGGCACCTTTCCACTCAAACATAATTTTTCCTAAAGGAAAGCTGCATGGGATGCTCTCCAAAGGAAATGTTTTATTTTTGGGAGAGTGGGAATATGCCGAATCTAGTTCTAGCATTAAGTCATGGTGGAAACAAAAGCTAAGTTACCCTAAAAGTTATCCATTGAAAGAAAATGATAATAAGCAGATCTAATGGTGAAATTCCCTACTTAATCTCATCCAATAATATCCATGAATCCTTAATCTCAAGTGTGAGAATAGGAATATTTAGAATTGCCTCTACTTCCTAGGATGAGAAAAGAGTTGTAAGATAGGTTCTTTCCTTTGCAAAGACTACCATCAATCAAATAACTACGACAAGAGGGCCATGCATAACTGTAGGACTAAAGATACATTTGAGAGGGATAGAGGGACCCATGGGTCTTGATAGATCAAAGTGTCCTGCCTATTTCCAACCTACTGCACCAGTCCAAGGAAGATTACATCCCTGCTAATCAACACACTATGCCAACCCCAAGAGCAATTCCTAGGCACACTCACATCCAGGAAATTTCTCTTTCAAATACTTTGCTGACATGATTTGTGCTCAAAGAGAATCTGGCTTCTGGAGAAATCTTCAACACTGCTTGGCTAATAACGCTTTGTTAAAGCAATTAACATCGCTGAAGTCGAGTCCCCTATTCCTTTTTCTCTTGCAAAGAGTTTCCCATCTAACCCAATAGATTCCCTTCCCTTGATCATGTTTTCACCAAAATTCCCTATTATTTTGCTCCATTTTCTGATCCAGTTCTTTTGGAATGACAAAACAGGACATGCCATATAGTGGAAGGGCAAAAGCTACTACCTTGATATGCACCTATTTCCCAAGTAGTAACTTTGCCCTCCATCCAAACTCTTAATCTATCTAGGATGAAAGAGAAGGTTGGGGCCTTTGACTTACCTATTGAAGAAGGAAGTCCTAGGTAAATACCATGGATTGTACTTCTTAAAGTCCAAGGTGGAGAGAATATCTGACCTAGAGCTGGCAAGGGTCCTAGTGCTAAATAACATAGAGGACTTTTCCTTTTTAGTGTGTTGTCTTGATACCTGTTCATAATCCTACAAAATAAGGAAGCATTTTGCATAGTAGCATAAACAAACAACATGCAATCATTAGCAAAAAGATTCAAGGTAGGTGCATGGCGTGCAATCCTAATCTTAGGCAATCTTGGAAACCCAACAATAGAAGTTAAAGGTTGTCAAAGCATAACAAGACTAGTTCAGTATGCATCATTGCCTCAACTCTCTTTATGGGACAATGCCTTTAGTAAGCTCCTCATTGACTTTTGTGTGGTACCTGATGGTAGTAATGCATTGCAGCATCCATTGAGTCCATTGGTCAGCAAACCCAAGATATCTTAGTGTGTGCTCAATAAAAGACCACTCAAGTTTATCGTAGGCCTTGCATAAATCTAGTTTCAGAGGTGTGTGCCCAGTTTTGGATTGGGACTTCTTCAAATGTGCAAGTATTTATGGGCAAGATAATTGTAATCTAAAATGGCTTCACGTGGAACAAAGGCACTTGATTTTGGCTAATTGAATTCCCTAAGATGGATTTTAGTCTATTAACCATTAGACACTTTGCAATAATCTTGTATGTTATTGTAAACAAACTAATTGGTCTTAGGTGTGAGATGTCTTGAAGATTAGGTATTTTGGGAATTAAAGTTATAATTGCTCTGTTTAAGCTTCTAAGCATGAAACCCTCTGGAAAACAAGTTGGACACCCTGGACAAAGTCATTTCCAACAATATCCTAATTTTTATGGTAAAACCTTGTAGGGAGGCTATCAATGGCTAAGAAAAGACCGGTTCGGAAAGACCAATAAAGTCAATTTCAAAAAGACGGTGGCCTTTGCTATGATTTGATTTGTCAGGTCTTGTCCATGTTTGTTACCGAATGTTGCACCTCTCTTGTATTACTAAGAAAGAGATTGTAACATTGACAAGTATTCTCCTAAATTAGGTTTCTAGCATATTGTGTGAAATGTAAACTTATGGGTGTAAAATGTCAGACTTTGATCAAATAATGACACTACTATGTCCATCTTATTGTATTCGAAAATATTAAAATAATAACCTATTAGTTTTCTAACAGATTTAATCAATTGGATAACATTTTCATAGTTATTTATCAAACACTCTCCTAAATATGTATAATCATATTATTTTATTGATGAAGGCTAGAGTTGAAATATGAGAATTAGCAACTTTCCTTTGTTCTACTATTATATTTTATGTTTACTTTAATTAAAATCTAGAAAAAAATAATTATAGTATTTTAAGTAGAATAATAAAAATCAGAAAACAAATTCAACATTAATTAATCTATTAAAAAAATGGTATTATCATATCCAAATTATTTTAGTTTTCAAATGGACGGATTCCCTTAATATAGATACGCATGTAGATTGGAAAGAAAAGTTTGATTATCCATTTAGAGCCTAAAGTGCAATACTTTTGGGTGTTTATGCATGTCTAAATACAATAGTTGCAAACGTTAAAGACTAGGAATTTCGGTGGATGTGCTTCTGACAAAGTGGATAATGTAGAGACAGTAAAACTAAGAAGGTTTTGGTTTCAAACCTCTAACCCTCCACAGCTTTAAATCCCCCCTCCCTTCCCATCCCCAAGCCTACGGGCCCCCAGTCCTTTTAATTGATTTAATGATGAGCAACAAAAAGGAAAATCTTCTCCGTATTATTGTGAAATCCCTAAAAACCTGACCTGCAAATCGATATTGTAGGTACGAAAATTCTGAGTGCAAGAAGAAGGCAACTGTGGGCCATCCAAATTGAAACCATTGAATTTGACTTTGAACCAATAGAAGTGGATGAAGATGTTGTTAAGTTGGGAGTTTTGTCAAATTATGGAAGAAGAACTAACTCGAACATTGACGGACTTAGTAGATGGATCAAGAGTACAGTAATGACACAAGTAGAAGGTCCTTAAAAACTAGGTAAGACCCTTCTATAACTTAAAAAAGGACCCAAGAAGAAGCTAGGGCTTTTGAAGCATCAAAATGATCCTTGGAACAAAAGTACTAGGCTCTGACAGCCTGCCCTAGTTGCCCCAAAGTACCAACTCAAGAGACCAAAAAGGGCATTTTGGGAAATTGATGTATTTGAAGCCCTATTTAGTTGTTTTTCATATTAAAATGTGTCATTATGTTCTAAAGCCATTATAGAACATCAAAGACTCTCAACAGAACCCTCTCCAAGGTGAAGGAAGGTGTGGAAGTGTCCGTCAAGGTTTCTGTTCGTTGTTTCTCTTTCTAAAAGGTTAGTAATCGTCTTCTTCGTTGTAGTTATTATCTTTTGCTTGTTTCTACCTACTATATAGACCTAGAAGAAGGTCTATACTTGCTATTATGAACTATCTCTTCTATTCTTTTTGTTCTAGAGTGAATATCCATTCACTTTAGCTCTACCGTGAAGTTCACGGTAAGATTTCGGAGAAGACCTATTGTAAGATCCATTAGGTTTTCATACTTTTTGTTTGGTTTGATCCCCCAAACCAAGTTAGACCATAATCTGTATGATTTTAGACCTTTATCTTCTATCCTCTTTACTCTAGAGTGAATCCCCATGGGGATTCACTCTAACTCTTCCGTGAATCTTGTGGTATGATTTTGGTAAAAACCTAACATGGGATTTATTAGGTTTTCATTCCTTTGCTATAATTGATCCTAAAACCATACTAGATAATCTCCTATCATGATTTCAGAATTTTCTAGTTCATTTAGGAGTTGTTTGGAACCTAAACCAAAAGTTTCTTATTGATCTAACCATGTTCTGTCCGTACACAAAGCATTTCTCGCCTGCCCTGGTTGCCCCAGACGACCAAGCCTGGTGTTGGCAGATTAGTGGCTGGGTTGATTGCCCTGGTTGCCCCAAGCAACCAACCCACTGCCCAATGGGTTATTTGTTCTCTTTTCAACTCTAAACCTCTAGGGTTGTTTCTAACTTTAAATCATCATGTTGTTAGGACTCTTTTACAAGTTTGAACTCATTCTTTGACCTATTCTAGAAAGGTTGCAAATCAATAACAAGGTGAGAACGTTTACTTACACATAACCCTAGTTACATTCTTATTTGTAATAGGACTTGAATGTATGTTTTATATTGTTGTTTTGACTCTATAATTTCAAAATATAGTTGATCAATGATGCTATGCATATTCGCTAAATATGTGGCTGTTTGGACTTGGAATGAATTGTGACATGTTAATGTGATTGGAATCATATTGTAATATGAATGTAGGTTGTGGTTGTGAATTGGGGAATACCATTTGGGTGTTTCTGTCTTGGGACATCAGTGGAGTTGGTATGGGACACAATCCTTGATGCCCCTTGGTGCTTTTCATGATCACTGGATGTCATAATTAGGAAGTTTAGAAGTGTTTGATTAGAAACCCCATCATATCACACCTTATTAGTGTGGGTATTGATGCCGAGTGACTAGTGACAACAATGTGGGGGTGTGGGTGCTCAAGACTGGTAGCCAACCTGTGAGATGACACAACCACATTGTGGGGGCCATTCATTAGTAGGGTTGCATCGTAATAGACTTGGGCTCATGGGCGTTCAAGACCAGTAGACAACCCGTGAGAGGACATGAGAGCTTCCCTCTATTATATGTGGATGACCAATAGGGTTAAGATTCAGTGTAGTTTGAGTTGGTTGGTGCTATAGGATGTAATGACTCTAGTAGGGAAGGATACCAAACGAATTGTGAGAGGCATAAGGGGAAGTATCTGAATCTAGGTTGATGTGACTTAGTAGATGACTTGCACTTGGCTAAGTATAACCTTGACATGTGATAGACTCATACCAAGGGTGGTGAGAAAGCAGTGACCTAAACCCCAGCCATGGTGATGGTCTAAGAGGGATGACTTGACCCCTTACTCGAGATCTCAAGACTGGTAACCTAGCCGTGAGAGATCAAAGTGACGATACCTTCCCAAAGGAGGTTGGTGTTCCTTCTTAATGCCTGTCTACCATTAGAGGCTAGCATCCGTTTGAGTATAGTTGCACTTTTGTAATTTGTCTCATATCATTATGCATCATATCATGTCTTGAATTGGATTGTAATATGTTATTTCTACGTGAACTACTCGCTGAGTATTTTTGAGCTCACCCTTCTGGAACAATATTGTTTTAGATTTTGCTGCAAGTACAAATGATACCAAGATCCAGGAATACGAGACCCTGGCGAGTGATCCGTACGGTGTACAAGGTGTTGGCGACTATGACATTCACAGTGAAGAATGTTCGTGTCTCAACTGTGCGTACCAGGATTAGCTCGACCCATGAATTGGTCTACCCCGTACTCGATATGGAGATTTTGGGTTTAAAAACTACATTTTTCTTAAGACATTTATCTAATGTAACACTTAGAATAGTTTTGATCTTTCCTTTATTCTTCTTAGTTGTATACGTTAGGTTTATTTTACTTACGCACTCTATTACTCTAATTATTTGACATCACTTCCGCAAGCTGATATTGGTTTGAGATCCTTCTGAGATCCTTAATACATAGATTATTTCTTGCTCATGATTGGACTATTGTGTGGAATGGTTGGATGATTGTTTGAGACTTGATCTTTGGGGATGTGGATTACACCTCCTAGTGTTTGGGTAATTGGGTACTGGTTGGGGGGGATGTGACAATTATAAAATGGAGAAGATTTATTAAAGATAAAGAATAAAATTAGGACACGATGAATCAAATTCTCTCATTGAGTTGTATGCATTACATATTTATAGTGGAAGTAGCATATTCTCTGATCGAAAATATTAGTCTACAAGGAACTACAATATATGATTCTTGCACATAATAAGATGCTCTTAATATGGAATGATAGATTGTTGCCTATGATAGAAAGTGCATAGAATGAAAATATTGATTGTTAATATTGTGTGTTGAAGTGACCGTGATATTTAGTTAACATGGAAATGTGGATTGCCAAGATTACATGTTAAGGTGGCTGAGATCTTCAGTTAGCAGTTACATCTCTTGATTTTATCTTTTTGGGGGTGATGGACATCTACAATCAATATTATTTATAACAATCCCCCTTAGATACTCATCAATAGCTATGTTCCTCGTTAAAACCTTATTAAGAAAAAAATTTAGTGAAGGAAAAAACTAGTATATATATATATATATATATATATATATATACATACATAATACGTTTTCTTACCAGGAAAATTCAATGAGATAAAACTTTGGTAAAGGAAAAAAGTGTGCAGTGCAAATTTTACTCCCTCTGATGATGACATCATTGAATATTTTTGAGTCTGTGCATTACAATCTTATATATCAGCTTTTCAAAATTTGAAGTAGGCAATGCTTAGTAAATAAATCTATCAAATTATTACTTGAATGAATTTGTTGAACATCGATTTCAGCATTTCATTAAAGATCTGAATGAAGAAGAATTTTGGTAAAATATGTTTCGTTCAATCTCCTTTGACGTTCCTGCCTTCAATTGACCTATACATGCAACATTATCTTCATATAATATTGTTAAAACCCTTTTCTTAATGGAAGACCGTATGTTTCCTGGATGTATTGGGTTATTGATCTTAACCAAACCCATTTTCGATTTTCTTTATGAATTGATATTATCTCTGCATGATTTGAAGAAGTGATAGTTATAGTTTGTTTTGTTGAATGTCATAAAATCTATACTTTCACTTATGAATAAATAACCGATTTGGGACCTAACTTTGTGTGGATCAGATAAATATCATGCATTTGCATAACAAGTAAGTTGGTGTCTACATTTATTTAAATAAAATAATCACATGCCGATAGTTCTTCAAAGGTATCAAAATATATGCTTAACACCATTCCAATGTCTTTGTGTTGGAGAAGAGCTAAATCTTGTTAATAGACTTACAAAAAGTGTTATATCTCGTCGTGTACTATTAGTAAGATACATTAGTGCTCCAATTGCACTGAGATATGATGCTTCAAGGCCAAAAAGTTCTTTGTTGTTTTCATGGGCTCGAAATAAATATTTATTAGGTCGAACGATCTCACAACCATTGAAGTTCTCAATAAATGTGTTCCAGCCATGTAAAATCGCTTCAAAATTTTCTCTTTATAATTTGATTGATGAACAAATATTCCATTTATCAAATGCTCAATTTGTAGGCCAAAATAAAATTGTCTTTCTAAGCTCTTTCATTTCTTATTCTTTGTTCAAATAATCTATTGCTTTTGAAAACTCTTCAGAAATTCCGATGATATTTAAGTCATCAACATATACACTTATTATAACAACGTTAGATCCACATCTTTTAATAAACACACAAAAGCAAATTAAGTCATTTTTGTATCTTTCATTTAATAAATATTCACTACATCAATTATACCACACATGCCCTGATTGTTTTAATCCATATAATGATATTTGAAGCTTTACTAAACAATTTTTTTTGAAAATTTTTATGTACTTCAGGCATTTTGAATCCTCCATAAATTTTCATATAAATTTCATACTCTAGTGGGCCATCAAAATAGGTTGTAACCACATCTATTAAATGCATGTCAAGTTTTTTATGTATTGCTAGACTAATAAAATATTTGAAGCGATTGCATCCACTACAAGATTATATATATTTTTTCTCTTCATATAATCAATGTCACCCCTTTGCAAAACCCTTGTACCACAATTTATACTTTTTCTCATTTCGTTTTCGCACAAAAATTCATTTGTATTCCACTAGTTTTATACATTCAGGTGTTTGAACTATAAGTCCGAAAATTTTACTTTTAATGGACTCAATACTACTTGACTTACATATTTTCATTTGGGTCAATAATTACTTCATTTATATTCATTAATGAATTTTGGTTCAAGATCCTCGTCTTGTTTCATTATTTCAACAATAATATTATATGCAAAAATATTATCGACAACTATCTCTTTCGGTTTTATTTGTTTTCTACAACAACATGACTAATTAAGATCTCTTCATTATTTTCAGGTACCTGAACCTCTTTTGAGGTTTTATGAAAAGTTATGTCTTCAGGATTTTTATAAACAATTGTTTCCATATTATGACTATCTTAACAATTTTTTCATTTTCCTTTTATTAGAATTTTTATCTTCAGAACTAATTGATCTTCCACTTTTTACATGTGATATTTATTTATACAATTAGATTGTCCTGGAAGGATATCAATTTGAATATGAACATTTATAGTTGAAATATATGATTTAATAACTCTTGGTAGGTCAGTAAAAGTATCTGGCAATTAGTTCATAATACTTTATAATATATTATCTTTTGAACTTTAGGTTCACATTGTTTTATGTAACTTTTTTGTCAGATGCATACAAGTAATGCGACATATAAAATAACATATTCTTATGTCGACACAAGGAATTTTGTTCTCATAAGAAATGTGTTAGCTATTAATTGGAGACGTTTAATAAACACTTAAATCAAATCATTTTGGGTATAAACATAAACAAAAGGCTATTCAACGGTGATTGCAAGTGACATATAGTAATCATTAGATGCATAAAATGTAGACTCACTAGAACTATTAAGATGAATTGTCTTTACTGCATTGTCACATCCCCCAGCCAGTACCCTAATCACGATATCCGGAGGTGTGATCCACAGTCCATGGTCAAGTTTAGGGCGATCATATACCCACATTGCACAATAATATAATCACGAGCAAAGAATAATCAATGTATAAATATTAAGAAACTAATCAAAGAAAGATCTCAAAGTATAATTTGAGTGTAGAATAAAATGATACCAATCAGAGAAAGTAACTATAGAGTATAATAGAAAATAACTCTAAAGGTCAAATGCAAAAGAGTAGATCAAAACTCTAAAGTAACTCTGAAGTAACTCTAAAGTATTACAATTAAAATAAAAAGTAAGATTAAGTCATTATAATCTTCCATAGGCTCTTCATCTTCTTCTTCTTCACCTTGGTTTTATGCACTTGCATCTTCGGATCAGCATCAAATTCACAATCCCAATGACGAACAAGATGGTGTCTATTACTATCAATAGGAAACATCAAAGTGGTCCAGACCAGTGTACAGGTCGTACCACAGGTCACGGGTTTCTCCCACTGAGTCCTCATCTGTATTGCATAAGGAGGGTCCTCCGGTGCACGGGATCTCTTTCGAACCTGCAAAATCATCTACAAACATATCCCTCAAAGGGTGAGCTCAACAGAACTCAATAAGTAATTCAATCACAATAAACAATTACAAACAGTTCAGAACAAGCATGATGCAAATGATATGAAATAATGATGCAAGTATGCTTCTAACTCTACATATGTTGGTCTCTAGTGGAAGACACGCATTAAGATAGAACACCATACTCCTCTAGGTAGTCTCAGTCACTCTTACCTCATGGCTTTTAAGCACATCCTTTGGGTTTTTCGTGGTAACAGGGCACCCTCTCAGACATTCCATGGCTGGGGTTTAGGTCACCACTCTCTCACTCCACCATTGGTGTAACAATCCCCGTAATTCTAACCTAGAATTCGTATTGTAGGTCCGATAACCCGAAGGTAGAACCGAGTTAAGTTGTGGAGTGTCCGGATTGAAGTCCATGATCCATACCCTGAACCCATGGATCTGGATTCTCTTGTTGAAGAACCTGCCTTGCTGGGAAATTGAGTCTTTGGTAGAAGGCAAGTGGTGTTTGGAGATGTTCGAAATGATAGTAAGACCTCCCCCATGTGTTGATTAGGGTTAGGTGGAGTCAACCCCTTGAGCAAAGCACTCTTGTATAGCAATGTACTAGGGGGCGGTTGCTTAAGGTGGTTGATTGGGCCAATCAACATCCCCAAGCGACCGCCAAGTCTTGCTTGCGGGAATTTGCCCTAATTTTGTCCCTGGTCTCTATAAATAGCAACCCTCACCTTATTAACGTATTATTATATTCGGGATTGCTATTTTGGACGGTTAGGTGGCAGTGGAGACATGCTAGAAGGTGAGTGAAGTATGGATTCAGATCTAGAATCTTTCCCCCTCTGTTTTTGTTGTTCTAGTTGAGGTAAGTGAATCCCCATTCACCCATTATCTTTCTTCAACTATTGAGTGACATAGATATATCCCCTTTGTGTTGGTGGTTACCAATATTGTTAGTTGTATCCCCTTTTCAATGTTCTTGATTGGAGCCTTGTCCAAAACGAATCCCTGTATTCGAATAAATGATGGATCTAATCAGGGAAGTATTTGTGTGATAGATCTGTGTTAATTTAGGGTTTCTGTTTTGCTCCTTGGTTGTAGACATGTTAAGTTTGGAATTCGGATTGAGATCATCCCAAAAATGGATTGAAATCGGATGATCAAAAGCCTGAGTTTTGGATTTGAAACTGTCTGTTTTTTATGGCGGTTGCTCAAGGAGGTCACTTGAGCCAAGTGACCGGCTAGGTCACAGTAGCTATGTGACTTTTGGCTTTTACTTGATTTGACTCATATTACTTATATAATATTGTAACTCTGTGTTTAGGTGTTCTTTGTCTTTATTGAAAGTCTTCTAATTGTGATCGGTTTGCTTTCTAAGGAACTTTTACTTAATTATAGGTAAGGACATACATTCTTGTCTTTATGCAATAACATGTACATGATATATCAGTTGCTTTTTACTATTCTTTAATCATGTACCTTGCTGTAACTGTATAAAGCATGATGACAATACTGTATACTTGATGTTTGTGATTTTCTTTTATATGCTTTATCATTTATGATATTGAACGACTAGTTGCGGTATGATGGTGAATGATGTATTGTAGCTGTGATGGAAAGGGTATTCCATAGGGATACTTTGACTTGAGATATCAGAGGGCTATGGTATGGACACATGCTCACTGATGCCTCTAGCACAATCATGATTGTTGGATGACATACCTAGGAAGTCTAGAATTTGCATGGCTAGGTACCCCACATACTACTACCCTTTAGGTAGGGGAATTGAAGTCAGATGACCCGTGATGATGGTGACGTGACTTTGTTTCATCCTACAGCGGTAACCACTCAGTGCGGAGATTTAGTGGTCCACTGTTGTTCATGCAATGGTATTGTTGCATATGTTAAGGTTGGGCTCATGGACGTCCAAGGAGCGGACTGGGTTTCGTGAGGAGTCATGAGAGCATTCCCCCCAACAATATGTGGATGACCATAGGGTTAGGGAGTGGAGTCCAACAGCGGTAGCCAATCTGTGAGGATTCTCATTCCTAGGTAGCGAAGGATACGAAACCGAGTTGGTTGGTGCCATAGGGGAAGTATCTGGACTTCATGTAGTGTGTTACCAGTATGACCTACATTGGATTAGAAACCTCGACATGCGCCAGTACTCATTGCCAATGGTCGTGGTAAGAGAGTGTTGACTTAATCCCCAGCCATGGATGCCTGATGAGGACTTTACCCCTTTACCTAGGATCCCAACAGAGGTATTCAGTTCGTGAGAGATCAGAGTGACTAGACCTACCCAGAGGAGGGCTGGTGTTATATCTTAAAGCCTGTCAACTGCATAGAGACTTGCATAGTTAGATCTTAGAAGAATTCATACTATTGCATAACACTCATATCATATTTGCATTATTGATCGTGTTAACATATGGATGAGAAATGTGTTATCCTTACTGAGTTCATTAGAACTCATTCCTTTTATTTGTATATTATACTAATTGTGCAGATGGTTTCACAATGTCTGAAGTCGGAGATAATCCGAATGACCGAACATTCTCGTATGAAGAGGATGTGGCACCGTTAGTGGGAGATGGAGATAGCGTGCACGAAGTGTCTTGCGAATGCTTGGAGTGTGTACAACACCCATTGATGGCAGAAGGAGACAGATTGCCAGACATTTTGCTGACCGTCTGGAGAAGAACTAGAGAACCCCCTTTCTTGTCAAGCATGAACAATTTATCTTAGCTTTAGAAAAAGAATCTGGAATGAAACTTATTTACTTTATTTTGGTTGCTTCCACTGAACTCGTTTATCTTTTTGAACATTGATTCTTTCCTTTATTATTTTATTGGAGTATTTGGACTCCTGTAATCTTTCTTTTAATTACTGAACTTGTTCTTGCTCTTGATTATCTATATTTGTATTAATTATTATTGATGGGTAAGACTGTGGATCCTGTGACAGATCGCACCCACGGGTTGTCGGGCGGGTAATTGAGACCGGCGGGTGGGGTGTGACAATTGGTATGGGGTTTCGCGCGTGTCAGGGTTATACCTAGCCAAATGCAAGTCATCTACTGAATCACGTCTACTCAGAGTCAGATACCTCCCTTTCGTGCACTAGACAGTCCGTTCCATTATGATAGCCTCCCTTCCATGCCTAGGTAGTCTGTTCGGATACCTCCCTCCCTAGAGTCATCATATCCTATGGCTCCAACCGACTCGACTACGGATTCTTAAACCTATTGGTCATCCACATATAATAAACGGGAAGCTCTCATGTCCTCTCACTGGTTGGTTACTGGACTTGAGCGCCCATGAGTCCAAGCTTATTATGTGCGACCCTACCAATGAATGGCCCCTACATTGTGATTGTGTCCTCTCACGGGTTGGTTACCAGTCTTGAGTGCATGCAAATCCCCATTGCTACCACGGGTCACTTGGCCTCAATACCCCTTCCGATAAGGGTGTCAATCGGTACAGTTTCGGTAATTCGGTACGGTTTCGGTGCGATACCAACTTTGAATACTGAAAACCAGAACCGTACCGTATCGAATTTAAACGGTACGGTACGGTTTCAGTATTTACAAAAACGGTTCGGTATGGTTTCGGTATTAAATTGGTACAGGAAAATGGTTTAAACACGGTTTCTAGTGTTGTACGATTTTGGTACGAATGAACTTATGCCACTTTTGTTATTAGTTCATTAAGATCCTAATGAAATTGTGATCAACCAATCGATATAATTTGAAATTAACATAGATAAAGCAAATAAAACTAATTAATAGAGACAAAACAAGTAAATCTAAGAAGAGAAGTGAATGATGAAACGAAAAACTGAAATAGGGAATTAGGGATAGGGAAATGGTTAAGTGTTTTAATTGTAAAATTACAATTTATATCTATTTCGGTACATACCAACGGTATGAGTACCTAAAACCAGAACCGTACTGAAGAAATTCGGTTTCGGTACGTAACGTACCGAATTTTGAACAATACGGTACGGTGCGGTTTTGGACGACGTGGTTCGGTACGGTTAAACGGTTTAGGAACGCAATTGACACCCTTACCTTCCGATATGACAAGGTTTCCCTAGCCAAAGTCATCTAGACAAGTCCTAGGTATGACATCCAGTAGTTACGAAAAGCATTAAGGGGCACCATAACAATGCGTCCCATACCACCTCCACTGGTGTCCAATGACAGAAATGCCAAAAGGGCATTCCCCAATCCACAACCACACTTAGGCAATCACATCATATCGTGATTCCATAAATATCAAAATAAGTCCAACTCACAATTGAATCAATAACATTCATACAAGTATGCAATCTACATAATGAAACATATTCTAGAATTACAAAAGTGTAACATTATAGAAAAAGTATAACTATAGTAGCTAACACTTGCATACAAGTCCTAGCATATCAAAGCATGTCATCGTGTTAATTGTGAGTGAACGTACTCACCTTGTCTTTGATTCATAAACTTTGAAGTATAAGGTTAGAGGGTAAGTCCAAAATAACCATCAACCCTAAACAAACAAGTATAGAGTATAAGGATCAAACCCTAATGACCAGAGACGAAACAATACAAAACAAAGGAAAGTTGTTGTCAGGCCCCCCTTTGGTTGTTGGGCTTGGTCGCTTGCGGCACCAAGGCAGGAGACCAAGCCTGCTGTGTATGGACAAGAAACTCTATATTTGATCGAAAACTCTTCGTTCGAGACCAAAACACTCTGAAATTAATAGGAAAATTCAAAAACAGTATACTAATACTATCTAGTATGATATAAGAATCAAACATGATCATTGGAGTGAAGATCAATAAATCATATAATAGGCTTGATCCACAGATTCTCACGAAAAGACCAAAATGAATGGGGATTCATTCTAGAGATAAGAAATCAGTAGATTATGATTAGAAAACAACCTAGGAACAAATCTAACATAGATTAGAAATCAAACAACTCAAGTAAGAATAGATCATGGTCATCATGCTAGGTTAAACACCGAAATCACATCGTGCGCGGAAAGAATAGAGTGAATGGGAATTCACTCTAAGACTATGAGGATCAGAGATTAGATCATTACAGTAGTGTAAGACCTTCCTCACAATCACAACAATGGTTTAGAACAATGACGAGAATAGATCTAGAGAGTATGGATGCGAAATATTAACCTTGTAGAAGAAGATTCAATGTAGGAATCTCTCACGGATGCTTGGAGTCAACCTTGGGCTTGAAGAGGAAGCTCAATTAGATCGAAGTTTGAATACATAGGGTTCCAAAAACCTAATTTTTTCCCAAAAGAGACAATTCTGTCATTGGCTAGCTTTGGTTGCTTGGTTTGGTCGCCCCAACATTGCCCTTAGGTCAACTACTGAATTTTGGTCTTCGGAAGCCATATTCACCACTTGGGTCTCTTCCAACTTAATAAAGGGTCTTACCTGATTGTGTAGGACCTTTCGAAGGTGTCAACACTGTACTCAAGGTCCATCTTCCAATTCCATCTTTATTCAAGCTACATCTTCTCTCAAAGTCATTTAAGGTTTCCACGATGGAATCTTCATTATCAACCTCCATTGGTTTTAGGTCAGACCTAATAGGTTCAAATGAGAGGGTCTACAACTGTCTTCTACCTTGACTTCAGGTCTTCGGACCTGCAACGTAGATTTTGGATTAGGATTTGTGAGGGATTTCACAATATGATCAAAAAATTGTGCTCTCAATCTAATTATTTGAGCAAATAATCACACAAATATTAAATTGTGAATTCATAATAAACATACATATGACCATCTTTTTGAACAAAAATAAAATAAAATATGACCATCTTATGGATGCATACATCAATTAAAATCATATTATCTGAATGATCCACAATATAGGTGAATGAGTTCACATATTTCACCTTATATACATTCTAAAACTCCAGGGGATTCAATCTCAAGTTTAGCAAGTGGTGGTCTAGTAACAATTTTTTTTTTTAAAACAAACAACAAAAGAAAATTTATTAAATTGAAAAATCTTCTAGTTTTTCAATGGATGATTATACAAATTTTTAATAATTTTTCGTATTATATTTGATACATGATTATTCAATCGGCCATGCCAAATAACAAATCTATCAGAATCAATATTCTTTTGATTTACTAAAGCATGTTACAACTTTCATATAATTGAAGATTGAAGAATATTTATATTTTTTATTAAAATGAAACAAAAGTACATCAAAAGATATATAGAAAATCAACATAAAGAAAAAAATAAAATTAAAAGAAAATTTATATTTATGATAAATAAATTAACATAACATCAATTTATATTTATTTGAACCCTATCAATATAATCAAATCTTCAAATATTATCTTCAAAAAGTTGCATCTAAATGTGTAAAATCTGCGAAGCTATCAAAATCATCATTTATATGGAAAAAATTTACTTTAATACTAGAACAAATTGTACTAGCACCCCAAAATGGAGGCCTTAAAGAATTTAACACCCCACTTTATGTTTAAAAATACAGACACCTTAAATTTGGATTTTCATTAGACATATTGGTTCAATTGTCACTAAAAACTGTTAAATTATTGCTTATTTTCTTTCAATTCCAAAAATATCCTTATTATAAATAGTGACTTAACGATTTTTAGTGACAAATTAAACTAATGTGTCCAATGAAAATTTAATTTTGGGTGTCTATGTTTTTCAAAGATAGAGTGAGGTGTCAGTGCTTTTGAACTTTCATTTTGGGGTGCTAGTGCAATTTACTCTTAATACTATTATTTTGAAAAGTCAAATTCATCTTCACATTATTTTTATTATTTTTTATTGAAGTTTGATAGAACTTTACAAAATATTGTAAAATACGAGAGATATGTGACCAGATAACAAATATGAGCTTAACTCTTTGAAGAGTTACATTGAAAACCCCTTATTGTTCTTTTGTTTATTTTCATCATAATGATGATAATTATTCCCTTTTTTGCTCTGTCCACATCTACATTTATAATTTTGCCTTCTTTCAGGCTTATCATGAATTATTATACTCAATTCAGAGATTAGAGTAGAACTAGTAAGATGAGTTTCGTGATTTTTATTAATAATTCATTAATTTGCTTAACCATAAGGAGATATAAGATTAATACAAAATACTTTTTAAAACTATTTTCTTGATATTGTTGTAATAGTGCATTTAAAGCATAAATTTTTTTTAATAAGTCATATCATTAATGTTTTTCTTCACATAATTTCAACCAAGAATAATTTTAAAAATTGCAGAGTTATACTCGCTTACATTTTTAAAATATTGCAACTTCAAGTGCATCCATTATAACAAGCTTACCGTCTTTTAATGTTCATATATTTCTTTAAATTATTTTACAACTCAAGTGAATCTTTCATAGTTAAATGTTCAACTCGAATAATACTTAAGGTGAAATAGTCTACCATCTAACAACATTTGTGGTTTAAAATTAGCAACTACTAAATACAAGAAATAAACCATGATTTTTTTAAACAAATAAAACTATCATGTTGAGGTTGATTAATGATAAACCACAATTGTTAAGTAATTCAAAGCGTTGCATGGTTGTATTGTCTACTATGAATAATACATTATTATAATTGTGCTTATAGGAAATTTATATTCTAGTCCAATAAAATACTAAATTATTGTGCTAGTTTAGATCTAATAGGAAGAAGTCAACACATGATAAAACAAAACATGAGATATAAATCATAAGTCAAAAATACATATATACACAACTAATAATTATCACGACATTTAACGTAATTACCAAAATAAGTGAAAAAAAAATGTAAAAAAGAATAATAGCAAACCATTACTTGCTAAAAAAAAATTAAAACCTTGATTCATAAGCCATAATTTAATCTATTGAAAAAAATTAATCGAAGATTCTTATATTTTTAACTTATCATAAGAATGAAATTTCTAAACACATTATCAATAAAACTTTTAATCACCCAAAAAAATTAAAAATAAATACTAATAATCACCAATCAACCAATTAATTAGGAAAAAAAAATTCATGAAAGTGTCGTAATATTTCATCTTTAAACATATTAGATATTGTTAAAACTCTCAAACGAACCTCATTGTACCAATAAAACATAATAACTTATCATTTGTTTGACTTTAAGATTCAATAGATTACATAGTATAATTACAATGCACTTATATTCCAAGATGGATAAGACAAACTCCAAAAAAAAAAGCAAACGCAAAGAGGTTGATCGTCTTTTTCACCTTATAATAGAAAACATAATAATAAGTTTAATTTATCACACTATTTTGAATAATTAACTGGATATATTTTTATGTGTTCACAATCATTTTGTATCATTTACCTTAATATTGCATGTAAATGAGCATCAGATGCACTCTCATAGAATTTAAGTAATTTTGGGAATTTATATTTATTTTAGCAAATGCTAATTCAAATTTATTATCTGTTCTTGTAGTGAATCATCTTAGTACTTGGACTACTTCAACAACAAGAATTTGCTTGGAGTAATTAGTATAATTTGAAGGTTGATCAATGAAGGAAAAAGAGGAAAAAGAGGAAAAAGAATCCTATTCAGAGAAGGAAAAGAGAAAAAAATTATTTTTTGAGTGTGCTCTATCCAGTTTCGATCAAGTTCTTCAGTAATCCGACATTCGATTGAGCTGAATTTTGGATAACAGCTTCATGATTTCTTGATCTTCAAACCCAACGGTGGGATTGTGAATTCGAATTCTCAAAACTAGTGTAAATTACGTCCCACCTAGACAAGCGAATTCTTGGCTGAGTCAGTTTAGGAACTCAGAGTTTGTTTCAAACTATGTCAGATTAAGTCAATGAATCATATCACATATAATCTAGGAAATAATTCTATAAAGGGAGCAAATTCTAGTCATAAGGGACGTTTTTAGAAGGGCGGAGATGAATTTCATAGAGGAGTAGCTGCTAGATACGCTCCGACGAGCATCAGAGGAGTATTAGACAAGCTGCTACCTAGGCTGGATTTTTTTTCTTCTTTCCCTCTAGAGTGATGTTTCCCTAAACTTCTTCTTCTTCCTTTTCTTCTTTCACAATGTTCTAAAATTTTATTGCTAGAGAGTAGATATGTTCTTATATGAATTAATTTATTGATTTCTCTCTTTCATGCGATACAATCCTCCACTCTTTTGTTTTCTTCAGTTTTGTTCTTATGTCTAAATGCCTAATTAACATTTATGAATTTCGTAGTATGTTTTCATACATGTAACAGTAGAGAATGTATACTAGACCTCTGGTTGAAGAATGATAAATTACATCTAATGCATAATAAGTTAAATGGTTTGTTCAACATTGTTTAGAGATTCTGTGTTTCATGCAATGCATTGAATTGATCTTCTATGAGTGAAAGGTAGAAGAGATTGGTGTGTTAAGGACCCTCAAATGTAACAGCTGGGGTGATCTAATTTTGTAATCATGTCGGCCAAAGTAGAGAGTAAATTGGTTATATGAAGGTGAGGGATTGATAATTTATGACATGTTTGGTGAAATCAAAACTTTAGTATTTCCTTTAATTCATTAGTTTAGTATTTTCATTCGTGTTTTTGTTAGCATAATAGGTAACTAATCTTGGTTAATTCTCTATTTTAATCAACTAGATAATTAAAATTGCTTATGAAATTAGTATGTAGTTTGATTCAACTCAATCTTCTTGGGAACGATATCCCTTTTACTTTTATATTACTTAGGCGATCTCGTGCGCTTGTGAATATGAATGTGACACATAATGGTGTGTAGTCTGTCGTCTGTCTTCTCAAAACACAATTACTTTGAGCGGAGTTGTGCTAATACATGATAACATGTTATAAAATGAAAAATATATATTAAAGACAAAAAATAAATTAGGACAAGATGAATCGAATTCTCTCATTGAGTTCTGCGCGTTACATATTTATAATGGAAATATCGTCTTCTCTGATATGAAAATATTAGTCTACAAGAAAATATGATATATAATTCTTGCACACAATAAGATGCTCTTATGATATGTATGATAGATTACTGCCCATGATAGAAGGTGCATAGAGTGAAAATATTGATTGCCAATATTGTGTTGAGGTGGCTATTGTAACGACATTCACTTGTCCATATGGAACCTTTGCATTTTGGAGGATGCCATTTGGTCTATGCAATGCTTTAGCTGTGAAATCCCTCACAAACCCAAATCTAGAAATCTATGTTGTAGGTTCGAAGACCCGAAGTCAAGGTAGAAGCTGTGGACCCTCTCAGTTGAATCCATTGGCTTTGACCTAGAACTAATAGAGATTGATAGTGAAGATCTCATTATGAAAACCTTGAATGACTTTGAAGGAAGATGTTGATTCAATGGAGATGGACTTGGGAAATGGATTTTGTATACGATGTTGACACCTTCGGAAGGTCCAACACAATTAGGTGAGACCCATTCTTAAGTTGGAAGAGGACCCAAGTGGTGGATTTGGCTTCCAAGAACCAAAATTCAGCAATCTAACCTAAGGCACTACCTTGGTAGATTGCTTTGGTCAGCCCAAGCAACCAAGGCAAGCGACAAAAGCAAGTCCAAGGACATAATTGTCTATTTTGGGAAAATTAGGTTTTTAGAGCCCTATATATTCAAACTTTGATATAATTTGTACCACTTTGTCTCATAGCTATTGGAGAATGTGAGAAGAACCCTAGAACTTCCTCCTCAAGCCCAAGGTTGATTTCAAGCATCCAAGCGAAGTTCCTCCATTGAATCTTCTTCTACAAAGTTAGTATTTGATTATATTCTCTCTACTGTTTCTACTCTTTGTTTTGTGAGGAAGGTCTTACACTACTATAATGACCTAATCTCTGATCCTTATAGTCTTAGAGTGAATTCCCATTCACTATGTTCTATCCGTAGACAATATGTTGTGATCTCGGTGTTTAACTAGCATGATGATTATCTATTCTTACTTGAGTTGTTTGATTCTAATCTATGTTAGATCTATTCCTAGGTTGTTTTCTAAGCATGATCTACTGTTTTCTTATCTTCAGAATGAATCCCCATTCATTCTAGTCTTTCCGTGAAAATCTGTGGATCAAGTCTATTATGTGATTTATTAGATTTCTATTCTAGTGACATTGTTTTGATGTTTAGATATTCACATATAGTCTTAGTATGTCACTTTAGAATTTTCCTATTAGTTTCGAAGTGTGCGGATTTCAAACGAAGAGTTTCCTATCAAAGTTGGAAGTTATTGTCTATACACAGAAGCTTTGGTCACCTTAGGCTACCAAAGGGCCAAGTGACCAAAGGGAGCCCAAACAACAACTTTTGCCTATTTTGTCTCCGTTTCATTTCCGATCATTAGGTTTTGTTCCTTATACTTTCTACATATTTTTTTAGGGTTATTTTGATGATTTTGGACTTGCCCTTTGGTCTCTTCTTCGAAGATTACGAATTGAATTTAAGGTGAGTACATTCACTCAGAATTGACATTATTACATTCCTTATATTGTAGAACTTATACGCATGTTAGCTACTATTTTAGAACCTTCTCTATATTGTTATACTTTTGTAATTACAGTAAGCTATTCATGATATGATTTATATACTTGTATTGAATATGAATAATAGGATTGTGAGTTGGACTCTATTGTGATATTTATGGAATCATGATGTGTTGTGATTGCCTAAGTATGATTGTGGATTATGGAGTGCCCTTTTGGCATTTTTGTCATCAAAAACCAGTGGAGGTGGTATGAGACATTTTCTTATGGTGCCCTTTAGCACTTTCCTCAACTATTGGATGACATACCTAGGTTGGGTCTAGATAAGTTTGGCAAACCTTGTCATATCTGATCTTATCGGAAGGGGTATTGAGGCCGAGTGACCCATGGAAGCAATGGGGATTTGTGGGCGCTTAAGACCGGTAACCAACTAGTGAGAGGACACAAGCACATTGTGGGGGCCATTCATTGGTAGGTTCGCACATAATAAGCCTGGGCTCATGGGCGCTCAAGACCGGTAACCAATCTATGAAACGACATGAGAGGTTCCTGTTTATTATATGTGGATGACCAATAGAGTTAAGAGTCTACGTAATCGAGAGGGAGACGGTGACTCTAGGGAGGGAAATACCGTAACGGATTGCAAAAGCACGGAAAGGAGGCTATCATACTAGAATGGATTGTCTAGTATACGGAGGGAGGTATCTGACTCCGAGTAGATGTGACACAGTGGATGACTTGCATTGGGCTAGGTATAACCCTGACACGTGCCAGTACTCATACTAATGGTGGTCAACGATAATGTTGACCTAAACCTTAGCCATGGAATGTCCGAGAAGGATGCAGGACCCAATTACCACAGAGAACCTAAAAGATGTGCTTCAGATCCCTGAGGGAAGAGTGACTGTGACCTACCCAGAGGATTATGATGTTCTATCTTAATGCGTGTTTACCACTAAAGACCAGCATATATAGAGTTAGAAACATACTTGCATTTATTGTTTCATATTATTTGCATCATGCTTGTTTTGAACTACATGTAGTTGTTTATTGTGATTGAACTACTTGGTGAGTTCAGTTGAGCTCACCCTTCGGGGGATATGTTTTTAGATTCTACTGCAGGTACCAATGACTTTGAGAAACAAGACTACGAAGCTACGGCTAGTGACCAATATTCTATGCAAGGTGTTGGCTATTACGAAGATAACAATGAAGATTCCTTGTGTGACTATGAAGCTACCAGGATTAGTCCTATCTTGGAGCTAGTGCGTCCGTTTTTGGATACAAGAGTCTACGAATATCATTATACTTTATTTGAGTTGAAAGAGATGTATGATTAGACATAGATTGATTTGTTGACTCTTTAGTCTTTATTCTTTTATACTTTTATCCAATTGTAATAGCTTTGAATTACTTTAGAGTTTTGATCTACTCTTCCGCATTTGACCTATAGAGTTATTTTCCGCTATAGTCATAGTTAATCTTTGATTGGTATCATTTTATTCCACACTCTAATTACATTTTGAGAATTATTTTGAGATCATTCTTTGATTAGTTTCTTAATATATTTATACATTGATTATTCTTTGCTCGTGATTGTGTTATTGTGTAATGTGGGTATATGATCGCCCTAAACTTGACCATGGGACTTGTGGATCACAATTCCGGGCATCACGGTTAGGGTACTGGCTGGGGGGATGTGATACCAACAACATTCCAACGGTGCATGATGACTATCTTTTTAGATATGGTAGAGAGATGTATTGAGGTATTTATGGATG
This sequence comes from Hakea prostrata, assembly GCF_041222555.1. NCBI lineage: Eukaryota > Viridiplantae > Streptophyta > Magnoliopsida > Proteales > Proteaceae > Hakea > Hakea prostrata. The sequence continues at coordinate 50,505,431 of NC_142608.1, read as the reverse complement.
ACTTCTTTGTGTTTAGTGAGAGTTTTGATGCATGCTTAAGAAATCTTACTTGTGTGCTTAAAAGGTGTGAAGAAACCAATTTAGTTTTAAATTAGGAAAAATGTCATTTTATGGTAACTGAGGGAATTGTTTTGGGGCATCAGATTTCAACACGAGGCATTGAGGTAGATAAGGCTAAAATTGAGACTATTGAGAAGTTACCACCTTCTACAACTAAAAAGAGTGTGAGAAGTTTCTTGTGACATACTGGATTTTATAAAAGATTCATTAAAGACTTCTCTAAAATCACTAAACCCTTATGCAATCTACTAGAAAAGGGAGTCACTTTCAATTTTGATAAGGAGTGCTTGCAAGCATTACAGATTTTGAAGAATGCTTTAGTATCTGCACCTATAATTATTGCTCTTGATTGGGAATTACCCTTTGAGTTACTAGCAACACCCATTTGTCCTTGGGCTTCTTCCCGATCATGGAGATTAGGGTGCCTTGGAGATCCTAGGTGTATGGCCACCGTTCAAAGAATTTGCTGCATCTCCAAATTGGATTTGCAATTGGTTCATTTGCTCCTAAATGACCAGAACCATACGAACTTCATCATTTGGGTCATTCAGGTTAACCCTTCTGGTAACTTCTTCTTCTTCATGGATTTCTCCTTCTCAAACACGATTTCCATAAAGAGGATTGAGATTTTGATTCTGATTCCTCAGAATTGTAGATCTGGTATCTACCATGGCTTTTTGAAGCGTTTCCCACAAACAACACCAAATGATGCGTCCAAAAACTAATCCTCCTTCAGATCCTTGATTAATGACCTGCAAAATTGGGTTAGATGTGGACTGACCACACGGTCAGGTGACCACCTCCGAATGCTAAGTTAGTAATGTATCACCACAGAGCTTTGGCTAGTTGCAAAGCTTAAATTGAAAACGATAATGGAGGAAAACAATTCAGATATCTTCATTGTGTATGACGCTTTAGTTTATATAGGATTTACCTTTTATTCTGCCTGTCGTGAATCCCAAATTTCATGGGATCACATTTCTTTTAACTGTTAAGGTTCCTTTGCCCTCACGTTACTTATTGATCTGAAATTTGGACTGGTCTCGACCGGGTTTCTTGACCTGACCATGGTTGAGCCCATCTCCAACCGGAATCCATGACCCGACCAAGGTTGGACACAGTTCGATGTTATTTCATCCTCATCAAGAACCAAGCTGGATTTTATTCTACTCCAGAAAGGAAAGTCTTGTTCATCAAGTTATAGTGCACTTTAAAAGCTTCCTCAAGTCAAAAACATGGAGAGGACTCTTTAAATGCTTTAAGATTTTATTTTCTATTTGGGACTGGATCAAAGAAGGAAAAAGAGGAAAAAGAGGAAAAAGAGGAAAAAGAGGAAAAAGAATCCTATTCAAAGAAGGAAAGGAGAAAAATCCCGTTTTTGAATATCTTTGTCCAGTTTTGATCAAGCCCTTCATCGGATGGTCATCCAATGTCCAATCAAGTTGATTTTTAGAGGAGAGCTTCACGACTTCTTGACCTTCAAATCCAACGGTGCAATTATGCATTTGAACTCTTTAAGTTAGTCATATTTTATGCCAAAATCCTCCTTGATTGAGTCAAAGTATGAAACTATAATTGTATCAAATAGAGATTAGCCTATAAATAGGGAAGGGGACTCTACGAAAGAGGTTTTTGGGAGCTTTGGAGGAGATGACGAATTTTGAAGACGTTGATTTTCTCTCGAGACTTGGAGCTTGGGAATAAGTTTTCTCTAGGCAAATTATAACAATTTAACATTCTTTTGGAAAATGCAAAAAACAATAAAATAATAAAAAAAGTAAATTACAAATGATCTCTTCCTGGCTTCCTTCTCGTATAATAGACTTGTCTGAGGGTTTTAGGTAGGTAATAAGGATCTAATTGAACTTCGTGAGGAATGGGCACCATACTTGCTAAATGATCTACAAATTGATTGGTTTCCCTCAAGTGGTGGCAAAACACACACTACATGAAACATCTAGAGAGCATCGAGGTATCTTCAAGCACCTCAAGAGATTGCCAGGACAGATGAATCTCTCCTTTAATCATTTGTAAGGCTATAGTTGAGTTCGAGATATCATTTAGCATTCCTATTATTTGATTTTTTCTGTGGGGTAGAATCTTATCATTTGATCTATTTGCTGCAATTTCGAATTTCGAATTTTTTACTATTTTTATTTTTTATGCAAGTACTTGTGACAGATAAGAAGGCATTTAGGCCCATCCTTTTTTATTTTTTTATTTTATTTATAATATCTTAAAATAGTTGGAATTTGGAAGTAGTAATCAATTTGATTATATTTATCCCCGTATGTAAGAACCAAAAAATGGGTTGGCCCATAAAGTCACATCTTGAACTTCCTTGGTGAAAGCATTTGGATTATTTTAATTTATAAAAATAGAAAAAGGTTGTTTGAACTTAGTTCAATGTTTCAGTACTTCCATTAACTAGAAAATTAGGTTTGAACTTTGACCATTTGGTTTCGTACTAGAGGTTTCAAATGTGGGTCCTTTCCAATACAATAAATATGGATTATATGGAACTTCTGATATAACAATAATAGATTATTTAATACCATAGTGGATAAGTAGTATTGCCACAATAATTACTAGTACTATAGCATTACTTTGGTACCAACAATGTTGTTAAATCGACAAATCTATTTTTCCTACCAATCTATTAATTCCATAGATGTAAATGTTTATGATTCATGTTGGAGAATGACTAAATTTTTACCATTTCAAATTGTATTACTATTATAATAAAAAGATATATTTGGTAGGAATGTACTTTGGTTCATGTAAATCATAAGTCTCTGAATTCAAATTCAAATCCATCGTAACTAGCTCTATCCTCGATTGATCTTATCTCCAACTGATAAAAAAGAGTTTGAATTATAATTAAACTATCAACAAGTTGTAGAGTTTGATTGTACACTTTGAGCTAGGGAAGGTTGGGGGTTAAAAGCTACAGATTTTTTTATTAGGTATTGAACTAGGATAAGGTTGTGGCCTTGAACATAACCCAATCCGACCTAGTCCAACCCTAACTTTTCTTCTAGTGTATTTAGCTTGTTTTATTAATTTTGTTATTCTTCTCTCATGGCCTGTTGGTTAGAGATTCTCTCATGGTTGTGGAAGTGGCAGGGGAGCCCTGGGTTGCCACCGATGGGAAATGATACCACTAATGAGACCTAAAGTATGAGAGTGAATTGACCAAATTTGAAAATTAAGGGAAGCCTATGACCTAAGGGTTGTTTTCTAAGCCATATTCCTAGATGAAAAAAAAAAAGAAGCCATTTTCCTAGAAGAAAGAGAAAAAAAAAATGAAAAAGTCACAAGAAAAAGATGCATAGGGAGACCATAAAGTGGAGTTTCAAAGGACAATAGGTCGGCCCCTTGTTACACCATATGGTTAAGTGAACCAATGAGATAGATTTTCTGTAGGCTATAACAAAATTTGAAACTCATCCCAATACCACAACCTAGTCATTGATTTGATATATTAACATTATGAAGGAGACAAAGAAAAAAGATTTTTCAGTCATTTAATAATTTCATCACTCATTACATTCAATTTGTGAAGAAACACATGTTGTCTAGTGTTGTGAATAAATCACCAAGGACCTAGTTTGTGTTGGTCCAATCAGGGTCAACCAAAGGTTCAAGCCAAGTTAAGGGGCCTAAAAGCCATATAGGGATTTAATCCTGACCATCAGATTTAGGGCACTCAATCTATGGTAAAGAGAAACTCAAGTCAACAAAAGAAATGTATAAATAAAGCTCATAAACATGCTCGAAAGATAAGACACTCTAATTTCACTCAATCTCTCTGCACTTTTCCCGCTTTTAGACATTCAAACACTTTTGAAGCTCCAAGGAGCTCTGCAACCTAAAACCTTTGACATTCGCTAACTCGACTGTTGGAGACTCCATTTCTAACAAATCTTCTCTGATTCTTGCATATTAGAGTGAATCTATATCTAGATTGAACCAGATCTGAGGTGTTTGGTGTGAAATTCATGGTCCACAGATCCCACCGAATTCTTCACCAACATTTGGCGTCCTATAGGAAACCATTTTCAAAACAAAAAGCTATGGCTCAGTCACCGGAGCATGGAGAAGAGATACTTGCAAGTGAGACAGCAGAGACCGGTCAGAGAGAGTTTAGAAGAAAGAATCCAAAGAGGAAAGCGAAAGAAGCAGCACTATCGCCACCAGCTCCAACGATGCTTACTCGTCAAAAACAAAAAGTCCTGGGGAGATCGCTTGCCTCACTTCCTTGAAACTCATAATCGACAGGAGAAACCACTTTTGGAAGCACCTGCTGCAACGTCAACTAGATTCGATTCACATAAGATCTTAGCTCAAATGGAAAACATACAACATTAGATTTTGGATACACAAAATCTGATGAGATCATATATCCAACAAATCGGAATTCCAAAAACAGCTGGAATTCTACTACAAACAGAACTTAGAACTCCTCTATCCTGAGTTGATGCAGTCTTTGACCAAAATCCTCGAAAGCAAGAGTTGAGGCAGAATCAAAAAGTATCAGATCTAAACAAGGAAGGCTATGGAGAAAGCTCAGATCCGGATTTCGATCAATTTCCTTTTGAATTGGAAGATCAAGTTTCAACCGGAGAAGATAAAAGGGATCGACTAAGCCAAAACAAGAAAAGTAGAATTTCAAGAAGCCGAAGAGATCGAAGAGAAAGGAACCAAAAGTCAGTCAACAACTATTCTGAAGTTCATGGATCCGAAATCAGTAAAAGATTTCCTATTCTAGACGACCAGATTCAACAATTGGCGAATAAGGAAAATGAAGAGAATATGGAGGAATCTATGGATCAAAATCCATTTTTGAAGGAAATAATGGTAACACCATCGGCACACAATTTCAAGCTCCTGGTATTCGCAATTTACGATGGAAGCTTTGGTCCACTAGAGAATTTGACTCAATTCAACTCGGTTATGATGCTAGCTGGAGAGTCTGAAGCTTTGAAGTGTTGATCATTCCCTTCATCTTTGAAAGGCTTTGCAACATCCTAGTTTTTTAGTCTAAAGCCGAATTCGATTGGAAGTTTCAAAGATTTGACGAAAATTTCCTATCACACTTCCTAACTAGTATGAAAAGTAGTAAAACTGTGGATATTTTGGCAGCAATTCGTCAAAGGCCAGGAGAATCTATTCACAACTACATGAAGAGATTCAATCAAGAATCAATCCAGATAAAAAATCTAAATGAAGCAGTGGTTTGTGATGCGATGTTCAAAGGTTTAACTGACGATCACTTGTTAGAGTTTTTAATCATGAACAAGCCAGCAAATATTGGAGAATTGACATCACAGTGTAATCAATATGCGAACATGAAATATATTCTACAAGCAAGGAAGGAGACCGACGGTGATGGAAGCAAATGAAAACAAAGTGGAACGTTATGTTGTTCCATTGGCCTAAAATGAAGGTGTTGTCATTGTTGGCAACTTAAGTGGGCTTTGATATGGTACAGCAACACACAAAAAGGTTCCGAGAGAAAGAATCCAATTCAAATAAAGAAAACTCAAGAATCCCGTTTTTGAGGGTCTCTGTCCAGTTTTGATCAACCTCTTCATCGGATGGTCATCCAGTGTCTGATTGAGCCAATTTTTGGAGGAGAGCTTCACGACTTCTTGATCTTCAAATCCAACGGTGGGATTGTTCATAGGAGATCTCTAAGTTAGTCCGATTTGTATGTCAAAACACTCCTTGTTTAAGTCAGATAGGAACTCTGAGTTTGATTCAAACTCTGAGTCCAGTTTTGATCAACCTCTTCATCGGATGGTCATCCAGTGTCTGATTGAGCCAATTTTTGGAGGAGAGCTTCACGACTTCTTGATCTTCAAATCCAACGGTGGGATTGTTCATAGGAGATCTCTAAGTTAGTCCGATTTGTATGTCAAAACACTCCTTGTTTAAGTCAGATAGGAACTCTGAGTTTGATTCAAACTCTGAGTCCAGTTTTGATCAACCTCTTCATCGGATGGTCATCCAGTGTCTGATTGAGCCAATTTGGAGGAGAGCTTCACGACTTCTTGATCTTCAAATCCAACGATGGGATTGTTCATAGGAGATCTCTAAGTTAGTCCGATTTGTATGTCAAAACACTCCTTGTTTAAGTCGAGATAGGAACTCCGAGTTTGATTCAAACTCGAGTCCAGTTTTGATCAACCTGTTCATCGGATGGTCATCCAGTGTCTGATTGAGCCAATTTTTAGAAGAGAGCTTCACGACTTCTTGATCTTCAAATCCAACGGTGGGATTGTTCATTGGAGATCTCTAAGTTAGTCCGATTTGTACGTTAAAACACTCCTTGTTTAAGTCAGATAGGAACTCTGAGTTTGATTCAAACTCTGAGTTAAATTAATCTATAAAAGGAGAGCAAACTCCAGCAGAAGAAAGAGGACGTTTTGAGGAGCTTGGGAATAGCGTGGAGGTCGAACCAGAAGACGTTGGTTGGCTTTGGAGATCTGAAGCTTGGGAATAAGAAGTCTTTTGTTTTGCTGAACAAGAAAGAAAGTGAAAGAGAAGGAAGAAGAAGCAGCAGATGAAAAGAAGGGAACATGGTTGTATGGTTTTTTTAAAGAGAGAAAACTGAAAAATATTGAAAAAAAAAAAAAAAAAAAAAAGAGTTGGAAAAAAAAGAGAACAAGTATTGTTACCATGCATCTTACACAAGTTGAGGTAACCCGTATTCACAAGTGATTGTCTATTATTTTCTAGGTTATGTTTAACGATGAAGAATCTAGCTCATGAATGTAATTTGGGGAACTTGAATTATTGGTTTACATTGTGACCTAGCAAGTTGGGGCTTGTCTAGGGGGTTGGGGTTGGTGCCCTTGTCTGAATTGCATTTTAGACTATAACAGGGATTGGTGTTCCTGGACTGTTGTAGCAGTCAAAATATCTAGGAGTGTATTGAGTAATATACGAAACCCTAGGTAGGGTATTACTCCGTGGATGTAGGCAATTTGGCCGAACCACGTAAACTCTGGTGCATTGCGTTTTTGTTTATTTTTCTTTGTTGCACATATTAGAGTGCCTTGATTGCAGAGTGGTGGTACACTGTCTGGTAGACCCAGCCACATAGTGGTGTGTGGTGGACGTATCCTTGTGCAGTTGATAGCTACGAGAATGTTCTAATTAATCTTGTTTCGAGATTAAAGAAGCTTCACATTAAAGTGAATTTTTGAAGACACTGATTCACCCCCCTCTCAGTGTCAATCTGGGAATAACAATTGGTATCAGAGCCAGGTTCCCGTGAAGAGAAGTGTAACCACTTTGGGATTTGATCAGAGAGTTTGTAAGAATGGTCACAAGTGAAGGCAGCTCCAAAGACTTTGGGAACCATTTCAAAAGGAGAAGTCTTTTGACTAAGAACGAATGCTACTCCTCTGAAGAAGAATCAGATGAAGACAATGACTCAACTGATGAAGTTTTATTTATGGATATTGAAGATGATGAATCACCTCAAACTAAAGAAAAGTCTGATGATAATGAAGACACTGAAGGTGAAATTGAATATGTTGGTGAGTTGTACTCTGCCTTGCTTGATCTCAAAAAGGAAAGGAAGAAAAATAGAGAAATGAAGAATCAACTTGAAAATTCTGAGACAACAATCAAGGAGTTGACTGTCACAATTAGTGAATTGGAACATGTTATAAATGACTCATCATCTTACCTCTCTCTCAAGTGTGAAGAGTGTGAAGAACTTGAGAAAGAAGTTGGAAGGTTAAGATCAGAACTTGAAGGAGAATAAAAGAGGAGTTATTTAGAAGCTATCACATCATCCACTCCAGTTACATTGAGCTTTAAGGACAAGACAATTGAAAATCAAGCGACAGGGACTACTCACTTTACTTCTACTTGGGGAAGAGAAAATGTACTAGATGAGATCTTGAGTGTTTAGAGGTCACCTCATATTAAAACTGGTCTTGGATACTCAAAGGGGGAATGTTCAAATGTAAATAAGACCAATTGTGAAATCCCGCCTAATCCTAACCTTGCTACTGTGCCAAATCCATACCTACCATATGCATTATTCGATTTATTCTCTGTCGACTGTCGTATGAGTTGCCTAGTTTTGTTTGGTAGAAGTTCACCCCGAAGCTGATCTTTTCTCCTCTCAATTTCTTCTTGTGCCTTTTATTTACCTTTGATAGGAGGGTGATCTTAAGTAATTCCCATGACTGATCCTCCTATCCCTGCTGTTCTAGAGTGGACCTCCATACACCCTATAACCTTGTGTTTTCCCCACATGATGATTTCGAAGGGAAATCAAGTGTGATCTTCATGATTTGTTATTCCTTCTAATTATTTCAAGACTTCAAGCTTTTCATCCCCTGTTCCTCAATCAAAGGTTAGTAATCTCTCTTGTATTGTATTGATCTACTTTTACTATGTTTTACCCTTTGTGATTGAGATTTAGAAGAAGATGCTGCATCCTTGCAACCATCTCTTTACAATCTCTTTTCATTTTTTTTGGGTTTTATGATCTTCATATTGATCTTTACCATGATCCTTATGAAATCTTCATAAAGCCATGATCTTACTTTACTCTTACTATGTTTAATTTTTTTGTGATTGAGACTATGAAGAAGATGCTGCATCCTTGCAACCATCTCTTCGACAATCTCCTTTCATTCTTAGGGTTTTATGATCTTCATATTGGTCTTTGCCATGATCCTTGTGAAGTCTTCATGAAGCCATTATCATACTTTTGATTTGATTTCAAGGCATGCTAGATTTATCCCTTGTTTTCTTACAAAAGTTTTATTGTTAATTGTTTTCCGAAGATTTTGGGAGAAGAAAAGTCAAGATAAAAGCAATGTCCTCCATCTCCTTAGAATCCTAGTACTCTCCCAATTTCAAGGACGAAATTATTTTAAGGGGGTGAGAATGTGACATCCAGCCCAAACCTAGCCCGGGATACCCTATTTGTTTTGGGATAAAGAAAGACTTGTTTAATGTTAGACCTTGAAGTTGGACCTTGATTTCAATGTTGTTATCCTTGAAAGCCTTAGGAGGCCATATCCGGCCTTATCCTTACCCCCGACCCAGCCCGGAATTTGTATTGTCTGTTGATCCAATGACCCGAAGTGGTGGGAAAAGTCCTTGTATACCCTTTTGGTTGATGATTTGGTGTCGGAGCCCAAGCCCATGGACATTGACGATGATGCCCCTCACTTGAGAGCGTTGTCAGTGTTAGTTTTGAATCTGCGCACCGAAGAGGGGTGAATTATTTGGTAGACCTAATGAACACCTGTGCATAATCCAAAAGTATTTCCCGAAACTAGACTTCTTGATGGACTTGTAGGAGAAAACCCCACCCAATTTGACCCCATATAGCCCTCCAAATCCCTGTCCGAAGTTGCTGAACTATGTCTGGCAAATTCTGCTTGCGCATCGAAGAAGGTGAGCTTAGTTGGTAGACCTAATGAACTCCCATGCTTGATCCAAAGGTATTTCTGGAAACTAGACTTCTTTATTGACTTGTAGGAGAAAACCTCACTCAATTTGACCTTGTATAGCCTTCCGAATCCCTGTTCGAAGTTGCTGAACTATTCTTGAGAATTCTGTTGAAACTGCTGTTGGTCGATACTATTGGTCGATACTATCAACCAAAGGTATCGACCAAAACAAGCCCGTAATCGTGAAAAAGATGCTGTTTGGATATTCCTTTGTCCTTTTAAGTGAAACCTCGAACCTAAATCATTATTTCACTCATTTCAACATCCGAGAACGTGGGAAAGCTCCTCTAAGCCTCCTCCTTGGCTTGGGTGATGATCTTCTACAAGAATCATTGTTTCTCTTCTCTAATCTCTTCTCCAAGGTATGTAATCTCTCACTCTCTCTCTAATCTACTTCTACCTCATCTTGTTCTTGCTACTGAGTTTGTGGAGAAGGTGCTGCAACCTTGCAACCACCTCTTCTACAAGCTCTCTTGGGTTGATTAAACCTCTCTTCATTCTTTCCATGCTATGATTCTCATACATGATGTTCTTGCTTTCTTATTTTGATTTTCCTCTTCTTTACAACATGAATTCATCTCTTAATCTGATTTTCTCTTTCAATTAGGTCTGATTATATGTTAGTAATTGTCTATATTCTGCTGCTCATCATTCTATTGATTAAATTCCTAAGTTCTCTTGCAATTGTAATGGTTTTCATTGAAGAACATGGGTCTTGCAAGTTTGAACCTAGGACCTCAAATTGGGGGTTTTCAATCCGACCATTGGATCATGTTAATTCTTTCTACGTAGTCTCCTGCTACTGTTCTTAAGCATCCCTCCAAGTTTCATATCGATCCGAGACCCGGAAGACCCATTTTGAGCCAAAACCCAAAAATCCCATTTTGTCGTCCAAGACTCGTTGGTCGATACTATTGGTCGATACCATCAACCCAATGTATCAACCAACAAGGTTGTCATCGAAACTTTTGCCCAGCTTTTGATCCGTTCGATCTCCGATTGTTTTGATTTCTTCTCTAATCCTTCATATATGTTTGTTTAGGGTTTTAAGACTATAGTTGGACCATTCTCTTGTGACTTCGGATCATCTTCTTCACAATTTGAGGTAAGGATGGTTATTGCCATATAACATAGACTGTATGACTTTTACACTCGCTGTTGGTAACTTAGTAGACTTAACTTATTAATTGATTTTAGACATCATATGACTACTGTAGTTACCTTATGACAATAACACCATGCTTAATTACTTGATTTATCATGTTTACTTATTCTTGTCATTTATTTATATACTGTATTATGAGATGTTATGACATGTTTTCAATATGATAATGTATTGTTGATATGTAATGGATGGAAATAAGCATGTGATTGCTTAGGTATGATTTGGGATTGGGGAGTGCCCTCATCTGGTACTTCCGTCCTTGGACATCGGAGGGAATAGTATGGGATGTTCTCCGAAGATGCCCATCGACGCTTTCCTCGGATCATTGGATGACATACATAGGACTTGTCTAGATGTATGGCTAGGATGCCCCCGTCATATCGGACCCGAATCGGAAGGGCATTGAGACCGAACGACCCGTGGTAGTAGTGTGGATTTGTGGGCGCTCAAGACCGGTAACCACTCCGTGAGAGGACATAAATTGCATTGCGGATACCCGGAAGGGGCCATTTATTGGTAGGGTTGCAAATGGCTAGACTTGGGCTCACGGGCACTCAAGACCGGTGAAATGATCCGTGAGGGGATGTGAGAGCTTCCCGTTTACCATTTGTGGATGACCAATAGGGTTGATGAGTCCGGTGAGTAATATCCGTGACTCTAGTGTGAAGGATACCGGAAAGGATCCCGAGAGGGGAGGAATGGACGTATCTGGAACTGACATGATATGACTAAGTAGATGACTTGCATTGGGCTAGGCTTTACTTTGACATGCGCCAATACTTAGACCAAATGGTGATGTGAGAGAGTGGTGACCGAAACCCCCAACCATGGATTTGTCCGAGAGGGATGCAGGACCCAACTTCCCCCCGGTGATGAGTGACTGAGACTACCTAAAGAAGTATGGTGCTATGACTTAAAGCATGTCTACCATAGAGACCAGCATACTTAGAGTTAGAATCATATTTGCATCTTATGTCTCATATCATCTGCATCAGTTCATGATTGATATCATATGGCTTATGTATTATGGAATAACTTTCCTTGCTGAGTTCTTTTGAACTCACTCATTTTTGCAACATATTTTGTTAGACTTTTCTCAGCAGTACTCCTACCGTTGGACTCGTGACGGTCAACACTTTGAGGACTAAGTTGGTGACTCATACCACTTTGGCTACGGTGACTACATCGGTGAAGGCTATCAGTTCAAGACTCATATTTGTCAGGAGTAGATCCGGCCTGGCTTAGTTTCTTATGATTATGTTATTGAGGAGACATTGTATAAGTTAGGAGAAACTGTAACTTAGTTGCGTACCTTTTTATTTTTCCTTCTTTGGAGATTTGGTTGTAACCTTTACCTTATTTCGATCTACCTTCCGCACAGTTGTCTTTTGATTTGGTACTTGTTATTCCGCACTCTGATGTTCGTTGTGATCCTTCTGTGATCATTTCTTAACTTTTATTATTAGATTACTTGAATACTATAAATTGTTCTTGCTTTTGATTATATTATTGTGATAAGTGGATATGATCGTTCCTAAACTGGATCTGTTGGGCTGTGGATCACTCCCGAGTAACCCAGATAGGGTACCCCCTGGGTGGATTTAGGGCAGGATGTGACACCAATGGAAATAGAAATACAACAAATCCAATGAGTCTTGATGAGGAGCACCAAAAGAATCCATATATTGGGAAGACCAAGCCAAAGATGAGTAAAGAAGGCAATACTGGAGCTTATCATAAAACATTTAATGGTCAAGGCTTTAATGGGTATTGTTATGGATGCAATAACTTTGGACATAAAGTGGCAAACTATAGAAGACAAAACAAGGTTGTGGCATTCAACAACATAAACAGATTTGCTCCATTGGATAAGGTTAAAATAGAATGCTTTAGGTGTTTCAAGTTGGGACATATTGCAAGGTATTGTTGGACTGCTCTTCCTTCACAGAAGGAGATAAATATTCCCAAAAAGCTAGCTCAAAGACATGCACAAACAATTCAAAGAAAACCGAGGGAACCTATTGATGTATCAGATAAAGCAGTTTGGGTTGAGAAAGGACAAAAAGGAAAAATGATAAATTCCTTGGTAGTTCAAACAGCTTTCAAGGCTCATAGTAGTGAGGCACCTTGGATTCTTGATAGTGGGTGTTCCACACATATGACAGGTGACAAGAATAGGTTCTCAAGCCTTGATGTAGTGAAAGGTGGTTCGATGGAGATTTGGCAACAATGATGGGGCCAAGATTGAAGGTAGAGGCTCAGTTAAGCTGGATGAAGGAAAGTTAAAATCCAATAATGTTCTATATGTGAGTGGGCTCAAACACAATCTTCTTAGTGTGAGCCAAATCTGTGATGGTGGATATGAAGTTCTTTTCACTAAAGAAGGTTGTGAAATCAAGAAGCCAAAAAATGGCAAAGCAGTGGCTTTAGGAACCAGAACAACCATAAACTTATATGTCTTATCAAACAGGTGCATGGTGAGTCAAGAGGATGAAAGCTTATTATGGCATAGGAGATTGGGGCATATAAATTTCAAGAATCTTGCCAAGCTCAGTAAAAGGGAAGTTGTGAGAGATCTTCCAAAGATTAAAAGGCCTTCAAATCATGTATGTGGTCCATGTCAAAAAGGGAAGCAAACTAGAGCCACTTACAAGCCCAAGGAGTATCACATATGCAGTTCCCTTGATTTAATTCACACTGACTTATGTGGTCCTATGAGAACAGAAGCTTTTGGAGGAGAAAGGTACTTCATGCTTTTCATTGATGAATGCACAAGAATGACTTGGGTATCCTTTCTAAAAGAAAAGACACAGGCATTGGACAGCTTTATAGCTTTCAAGAAGCTAGTTGAAAATGAAACAGGGAAGACTATAAAATGCCAAAGATCAGATCAAGGTAAGGAATATACATGGAGAAAATTTTCAGAATTTTGTAGTGAGCATGGCATAAAAATCCAACATTCAGCTGCTAGAACTCTACAACAAAATGGAGTAGTGGAAAGAAAGAATCGAACTGTTAAAGAGATGGCAAGAACAATTCTCTCTGAAAGTAATATATCTGATATGGAGAGTTTATGATCTGACCGGGTTCATACCTGGTCCGACCCTCGACCCCGGTCAAGACGGAGAAAACCGAATCGCTCCAGAGCGAACCGGATCCAGAAGATGGCTTGCTGAAGAAGAAAGATTATTCGGCTGCAAGCGTGCCCTAATCTTACTTATGGATTAGGGTAATCACCCTGATGACAGCAGACTCAAACTGACGGCTGCGGATAATCATCATCAAAGGGATAACTATCGCATAACCTAACGGTTATTTCAGGAGTCCTCTACTAGCCCAAACTAGTAGAAGTCTATCGCTCAACGGATCTTATTGATAAAGATCTAACGACTACCCGAAGAAGGCTCGAGTGCATCCAACGAAGGAGATTCGAAGGTACACTCTATATAAACCTCACTACCATACAAGGTGAGGGACGGATCAATCGATCAAAAATAATACTATTTGAGACTCAGGTTCAGATACATACTGATAGACCTAAACTATCGCCGTTCGCTATCTAGATCACCTTTCCCGTTTCTTCATTCATTAGCTCTGTGCTTTTAGCAGAGCCGTTTGTGATTAAGTTCATCAACTGACTTAGCCTTCGGAGGTGGACTCCCGACCCCAGCGGTCGGGCCACATCTGACGCTTTCGTTTTGCAGGACATCACGTGGAGATCCAAGGGCTGAGCAGATTTTGGACGCATCAATTGGCGCCGTCTGTGGGAAAGACTTGAAAAAGCCATGGTGACTAGATCAGCAGCCGCTGCACAACGCAATTCCGGTGTTCAGATACCTGGGGTGAATAATCCATATATTCCCCAGGAAAGCCAAAATCCTATTGAGGTGGATAAAGGCCAGGGAGGACGTAATCTTCCTCCCCGATACAATCCAAGATCAATTGGATCAGGTAAAGATTCAACTCTTGGAGGTGAGCCAAGCACTCCGCTTGCTCACCGGACGAGTGGTTTTACCACAAGAACCCGATCAACACGATTCAGGGAGACGTGCATTGCCACGTGACCAAAGAATGGCTGAAGACCGGAATGTTGATCAGAATTTCCGTGAAGGAGACCGAGGACTTCGGAGGATTGATGATCAACCAAGGCGAGGCGATCGGTTCGACAGACCGCAAGAGAGTACAACCGATTCAAATACAAGGTTGGATACTGGGTAAGAACTCACTCACCCACCGTCGAAGAACCGTTCGTGATGATCGAGCAGTTCGTGACGAGAGAAACGTTCGTGAAGGACGGGCTGTTCGTGATGATCGAGTAGCACGTGATGATCGTGTTAATCGAGGTCGTGATCGTATTGTCGAAGATCACCCGACCCGGATTGGTCAAGAATTGGCCAACATCAATGAGAAGTTAGGGCAATTGGCTAAGGGAAGAATAATCGAGGATATTTACTCGCTCATTCGGAAGACTCCTTTTGCCGAGCCAATTGCGGGATATTGGTTTCCCCATAACTTCCGTTTGCCTACCTTCTCAACATTCGATGGCTCCGAGATCCAACAGCTCACATCGGCTATTACCAATGCACCATGGCGCTTTCAGTAATTCGATGAAATTTTATGCGGTTTTCGGATCATCTCTAATCGGAGCGGCACAAAAGTGGTTTTCTAACCTCCCCTCGGAAGGATCGTAAACTTTGACGAATTGGCGCGCCAATTCATAGGGCGATTCCCAGAGTGGGATACAGTGTCAAGAAAACGGAAGAAACCTTGTTTACAGTCACAAACAAGGAAAGAACGAATCGATCGAGAGTTTCGAAAAGATTCAACAAAGTGACGATGGAGATAGAAAACTTGGATGAACAGTAGCCGTAACCGCTCTATTCACAGGACTCACAAATCGGAAACTCCCGGAGTTATTACTACAGGATATACCCACGACTTATGCCGAGTTGGTACAGAGATGCCGTAGGTGCTGAAGTCATGGAGATTCTAGATGCGCGCCAAGGAGATAATAAAGTCTCCAATAAGGAACAAAAGGCTCCCCGAGCGAAGCAGAAGCCAAAGAAGAATGTTCGTGATCGAGTTGGAAGATCCCAACCTTGGCGCCAAAGATCCCCCGGCAGAAGTGAGTACACTCCATTGAATGCTCCTCGGGCTGATATTTTGAATATCCTCAAAAGAAAAAATATTTTGAAGTGGCCGCCTAAAATTCTTTTGAAACCCGGAGAGCAAGCAGGATCGGGAAAAGTATTGCCGATTCCACAAGGACTATGGTCATTACACTAATGACTGTCGTCATTTGAAGGCGATATTGAGAGATTGATATCTCAGGGACATCTCATCCAGCTTTGTTAGCAGGAGAAGGGAGGAGCCACGGGGCCACCACGTGCGGCTGCCCCTAAAAGGAATCGTTCGGTTAGTTCAGAACGATCGAGGGAGGCCCCGAAGTCCAAAAAAGGCAAGGAGGTGATTGAAGCTGCTACTCGGTCACCGATCCTTACCATCTTCGGGGGTCCAGAGCCCGAATCATTCCGGAGTTTAAAAACCAAATCCAAATTCGTTGGAGCCGGAGAGGCGCAAGCGGAAGAAGCTGAATGGTGAAGATTCTATCACCTTTAGCGAAGAAGACGAAAGAGACGTTTGTTTACCTCATGATGATGCTATAGTCATCAAGGTAGAGATTGCACGGCGGGAAGTGCATAGAGTATTGATTGATACAGTGGTCTGCAGCTGACCTAATTTCCTACGAAGTGTATCAAAAATTGAAGGTGGATCAGACTTGATGAAACCTTCATCTACACACCTATATGGCTTTGCAGGGTCATCTCAGAGCGGAAGGATCGGTTCAGTTGGATCTTTCCATTGGAAGTTTTCCCAAAGAAACAACTGTCCGAATCAATTTTTGGTGGTTCGAGAACTACCAGCCTATAATATGATTCTCAGGCGACCATCTTTATCCAAGATAGGTGCTATTGTTTCGACAAAGCACTCGAAGATAAAATTCCCGATTGATATGGGAATTGGTCAAGTCTCCTCCGACTCGTAAGATCTCTCGGCAGTGTTATGTTGCCTATTTAAAAGACAAGGAGGGTCCGAGGAAGGTTACCGCCTCCCCATAGAAGTTCGAGATGATCGGGAAGAGACAGAGATGCAAAGGCCCAAACCAAAGGAGAAATCGAGCAAATCCAGCTGTACCGAGGATGCGAAAAAGATTACTTATGTCGGGTCCGAACAAATGGAAGAGTTTAAAGATGAGTTGAAGTTATTTCTTCAACAGAATAAGGATGTATTCGCATGGTCTGCCGAGGACATGCCGGGATCGATCGGGCCATTGCAGAGCACAAACTCGGATAGACCCTAAGGCGAAACCAAGGGATACGTAAAAGAAGAAATTTCTCTATTGAAAAGTATGAAGCCGTTCGGAACGAAGTTGAAAAACTTAAGAATTCTGGTTTCATAGAACCAATCGAGTGCCCAACTTGGTTGGCCAACGTGGTGATGGTGAAAAAGGCGAATGGGAAGTGGAGGATGTGTACAGACTACACGGATCTAAACAAAGCTTGCCCAAAAGATTGCTACCCGCTGCCTCGGATTGACCTCTTGATAGATGCTATCGCAGGATATGAAACTTTAAGTTTCATGGATGCCTACTCGTGGTATAATCAGATCCTTATGAATAAGGAGGATGAGAAGTATACGGCTTTCATGACTGATCGTGAAAGCTATTATTACAAGGTCATGCCTTTTGGCCCGAAGAATGCAGGAGCAACATATCGTAGGGCCGTCAACAAGATTTTCAAAGAGCTAATAGGAAAGAATGTTGAAGCATATGTTGATGACATGCTGGTGAAAAGCTTTACAAAAGCAAATCACATTGCAGATTTGATCGAGGTTTTCTCAAGATCGAGGAAACATCAAATGAAGTTGAACCCCGAAAAATGTGCCTTTGGAGTCTCCTCGGGCAAATTCTTGGGATTCATGGTATCACAGAGGGGAATTGAGGCAAATCCCGCCAAAATACAAGCTCGATTGATATGGAGGCTCCCAAAACCGTTCGGGATGTACAATGTTTGACAGGAGAGTTGTCGCCTTAAATCGATTTATCTCCAAGTCCTGAGAAAAATGTTTGCCTTTCTTTAAGGCACTTAAAGACCCGAAGGGCAGTAAGGAAGCAAAGTGGATCGAAGAGTGCCGTAAAGCTTTCGAGGAATTAAAAGAAGCACTTGGACAACCACCGATCCCGTCCGTGCCAGAGAAGGGGGAAATATTACAGCTATATCTAGCGACATCCCTTTCCGCGGTCGCAAAGCAAGACTTGTTCGGGAGAAAGATAAGAAACAAAGGGCCGATTTACTATGTAAGCCACGTGTTGCTGGATGCGGAGACGAGATATTCGCAGATTGAAAAGCAGCTCTGCTCTCTCATGATGGCCGCCAGAAGCTAAGGCCATATTTTCAGTGCTCATCCAATTGAGGTATTTACAACTTTTCCTCTTAGTAAAGTTCTTAACAAACCTGATTTGTCCGGAAGGATGGTATCCTCGGTCGGTTGAGCTAAGTGAGTTCCAAGTGAGCTTTAAGCCCGTGAATCGCAATCAAGGCTCGTGCATTAGCCGACTTTGTAGTAGAAACTACCGCACCAAAGGGAACCCACCATTGAAGATCCCATTATACCAACCACTTGGGAGGTATATGTGGATGGTTCGAGTAATAAAGATGGAGCAAAGCGCTGGAATTCTATTAAAAAGTCCAGCAGATTTATTATTCGATATGCTTTGAGATTCGCATTTGATGCAAGTAATAACGAAGCGGAATATGAGGCCCCGATAGCAGGACTTCGGTTGTCAAAGGCATTAGCTATTGCAGATGTTACTATTTATAGTGACTCTCACTTATAGTCAACCAAGTCCAGGGGGAGTATGGCATTAAAGAACCACGCTTGCAAAAATATCGGGAGATAGTGCAGCATTTCAGAACCAATTCCGGAATTTGAAGATATCTCAGTATTTCGAGGAATGAAAATTCAAAGGCAGATGAGCTATCCCGACTAGCCAATGCCAAGGAAAAGAATCTAGACCCTTCGGTCTACATTGAAGAGGTAACTTTTCCAAGTTATCATGAGAAAGAAATTTCTTATATTGAAGGTAAACGCTGCCGGATGGATCCAATAATTGAATATCTAAGAGATGACAAGTTACCCGAGGATCCAAGAGAGGCAAGGTTGATCAAGATTCGATCAACTAGATTTGTCATTCGTAATGGGAGACTATACAAAAGATCTTATGCTGGACCCCTTATGAGATGTATAGGCCCCGAAGGAGCAAAATCAGCTTTGGCCGAGGTTCATGAAGGAATTTGTGGCGCTCACATGGGTGGCAGAGCCCCGCCCACAAAATTCTAAGACTTGGGTTATATTGGCCTAAGATCCAAGAGGCTGCTATGGACTACGTTCGTCGATGTAGTAACTCACAAATTCATGCTACAAGATTTAAGCGCCCGGCGGAAATTATGACTTCAATTCTAAATCCTATTCCCTTTGCAATGTGGGGAATTGATATCATGGGCAAATTCACCAAGGCATCCAAGGGACGGGAATATCCGATAGTAGCAATTGATTACTTCACAAAATGGGTAGAAGCTGCACCGGCGGCAATTACTCGAGAAAAAGTGGAGAAATTTGTGCTTGAATCAATCATATATCGCTTTGGGATTCCAAAGATAATTGTCACCGACCATGGTACTCGCCCGACCGTCCACAATTTGAGCAATTCTGTGGAACATATATGATCGAGCATCGTATGTCCTCGTGGCATACCCCCAAAGCAATGGCCAGGTAGAGGTTACTAACCGAACGCCACTGGAAGGAATAAAGAGAAGACTCGAAGCCGACAAAGCTTCTTGGGTCGAAGAACTACATAACGCATCGTGGGCTTATAGAACTACGGTTCGAACACCTACAGGAGAAACTCCATTCAGAGTTGGCATATGGATCCGAAGCATTGGCACCTGTGGAGATAATGGCGGGGACGTTACGGGATCGTGAGTTCGAGGAAAAAGCAAATGAACAAGGACTCGCTTGATAGTCTTGATTTGTTGGACGAAGTTCGGGCAAAGGCAATAGCACGAACTCAACATTATCAAAGAAGGATAGCGTCTCATTATAATACTCGAGTGAAGAATCGTCGGTACTTAGCCGGAGATTTGGTGTTGAGAAACACCCTAGCTTCCGACCCACGTCACCAAAGAAAGTTGGACCCTTCCCCGGGAAGGACCTTATATGGTTGTGAAACCGGTCGGTTCAGAGCTTACAGGCTGAAGAACATTGATTCCCGTAAAGAGTTGGATCGTCCGTGGAATGCTAGGCATCTCAAAAAGTTTTATCCTTGAGGATGATTTCGATTTTGTTCGTGATGTAATCATTTTCAACTCAATCAATGCAATTTTTGGTTTTCAACAAACTATCTTTTGATTGGGGGGCATCATACACCACATTCAAGAACAAGATCCAACTATAAGGCATCGGATGAAAATTCGTGTGGGTCCTTCAACACCGCAACGCTTATGGAAAATTTTTCAAACTTTCTTAAGTCGGGGCATCGGATGAAAATCCGAGTGAGTTCCTTTTGCAAGGCATCGGTTTGATACCCGAGTGAGTTCCTTCGAGACTTATTGAATTTTTGAATTATCCTTAAGTATAAGGCATCGGTTTAAAACCCGAGTGAGTTCCTTCTCGCACTTATTGTATTTCTCCGGAAACCTTAATAGGCACGGTTTAAAACCCGAGTGAGCCTCGTTGGTTCTCCGGAAATCCTTAAGTATAAGGCATCGGTTTAAAACCCGAGTGAGTTCCTTCTCGACTTATTGTATTTCTCCGGAAATCCTTAAGTATAAGGCATCGGTTTAAAACCCGAGTGAGTTCCTTCTCGACTTATTGTATTTCTCCGGAAATCCTTAAGTATAGGCATTGTTTCGCATAACTAAGACCTAATGCAACGGCGATTCAAGTGGCTAGCAAAGTTCAAAGATAAAGTAATTTCTTATTTCTTCGAAGATCCAAAGAGGCCAAGATCAAAATAATTACAAGAGTTGAATACAATCTTTGATCAAAGAAGAAAGTCATTACAGGACTGTTAACAAGTTATACAAGATCGACGCGACTTTGCTAGAACAAACATATGAGTCAACCATTGGTGAGGAGTCAAGGAAAAGAAGAGAAGAAATGAGGATTACAAAAATATTTCGATATTCAGAAAATCCTCCGCAATTTCATACTCTTTGTCCAAATTGTCCAGAGAAGAATGGTCCTCGACCAAACTCGCATTCGGCACAAGCTCGTCATAATTGACTTCTTCCAACGAAGAATAAACAGAGAATCTTCCGGATATTGCATAATATCTGGATCGGAAGGTGGAGGATCAATCTTATCCTTGGTCCAAATGGGAGGAGGAATACCCGTGTCGGTAAATACTTCAGGATGGCAAACAAAGACCATCGTAGGGAGTCGTATCAAAATGAGGATCTTTCCTTAATATTGATTCCCATACTTCGTTCTCACCATCCCGATACGCCCGCAAGTTATAAGCATTCAACATATCAACAAAAGGCTTACCGTGTAAATACTTGAAGACGCAGGCTCTGCGAACATCGCTTGGAAGGGATTCGGGCAAAGGAACGACAGCTTGCCTTTCGGGTAATGTTTCGCATCCTTTAGCTCCCGACTTTCCAACCGTCCGCTCCAGCCGCCGGATCTTCTCCCCGGCATCATCCAAGTCCGACCGAAGACGACCAATCATCGAATTCTTTTCTCCCCGCCACCTCCCAAGCTAGATTCCGAAGGCGAGCAATCTCAACATCTTTAGCTTCGGAGATTTCCCGAAGCCTAGAAACTTCATTGCTCAACCCACCGAGTCTAGTAACTGCTTCCACTTGGTTGTGGAAGTTACCAAAGAAGACTCCCCGCAAACAACTTTCGAGTTAGCGAGGAGCAGAGAAGTATTTTTTCAAAATCGAGGATAATGAAGAAAGACTTACATCACCAAGGACTTCGTAAAGACTTCATCCGGAAGTTTGGAAAGAACTGCGCTCTCGTAAGTCATTCGAGCAGCAAGACACCATTCCAACGCTCTCACAAACTCGTTTGACACTAATTCAGCGAAGGATGAGAAGGACGAACTACACCAAGCAAAGGCTGAGCTTCATCACTTGTCATCCGACGGCGCTTCCCGGTAGCAAAATCCTCCAACTCGAAGGAGAGGAGGAGGATGCCAAACAAGCACCGGAGTTAGAAATAGGAGCAGCACCTGCTGGGACCACACCTTCATCAGGACGCCAACATAGTTGCCTCGTATGCCCGAAGAGTCTCCTTCGGGGTGTGCACCGACAGAGCTCACCAACAAAGCTCACCAGCAACAGGATTGCCGGCAGCACCATCGGCAACGGAGTGATCAAGATCTTCCCGGGAAAGACGAGCGGTCACTTCGGGCAAAGGAGGCGCAGGGACGGCATCAACGTAAGCCGGCAGGAATCGACTTGAAGATTCACCGCCAGCAGCCGCCTTACGCTTGGAGGATTCACTAGTTGAAACCACCGCACTGGCCCCAACCACCACCGACGGAACGCTATTCTTACGAGATTTTGCTCTGATAAAGTCTGGGTTGATCTTGGGAGCCACTATGCAAAAAAAAAAAAAAAAAAAAAAAAACAGCCGTATCGGTATTAAAATAAACGACAAAGAACAATGGGGAAACCCTAGTTTTCTAAAAGCTTCCGACTGCACCACAAACTAAACCCCAAGTATAACTACTCGTGCAGTTTACTTCGGGGGAAGAGGGAAAAGAGATGAGAAATCAAAAAACTCACTTGTTCGTAAATGGATAGAGCCGTCGTTGGAGTACGAGGAATACGGAGGCAGCCGAAGGACGAAAGGTTGCTTTGGCACTTTAGCAAATCTATCTTGCAGAAGTCAGGATAGATGGAGAGTACCCACGAAGGCTTTAAATAGCCTCAGGTATAAGACGACGGTTGAAGGCTAAGGACAACCGACGACCCAGATCGAAACGACGCTTCGAAATCCGCAAAAAGCAAGATCGACGATCGAAGGGAATGCCACATGGAAACATGTGGAAGCGAGCACCGATGCAGAGAAACCTCCAATCGTCGCACCGCCATTAAAATAATGGATGTATTTCCGATTCATTGGAAACAAGTGAATGGTACACAAAAGCAGAAAACGTTTGAACTTCGCAGAAGGGAAACGTGCGGACTTTGCAATAAATGAAGTAGTGGGGAAGATTAACGCATCTTCCCGAAACGCATCTTCACAATATTTCTACAAGATCATTATTCGGCGAAGAATGAAGAGTTAAGTGATAAGTTTTATCATTAATACTTTGATATTCAAGGCAATACTTTGGCAGAGACGGGGAAATTTTGAGGCCAACATGAATAAAGAAATGTCTATTCATTATATTGAGGGTATATCTTTACAAAAGAACAACTCCCTAAGCCTTTTCTTCATTGTTGCCCGAGGGACCCTGGTCGGGATGACTTTTCTCAGGACCATGAGAAGAGCCTTCCTCAAGAGTGGCATCGGCTGAATCCTCTACAAGCAACAACTTGAGACTCGGCTTGTGATTTCTCCTCCGGAAGTGCCGGCTCGTCATCTAGATATGCCTCATATTGAGGGTCACCTGGAAAAGGATCATCTACTCCCCGAGCCCAGGCCTGGGAGATCCATACCAACTTTCCCGAAGACCTCCGGGGTGGCATACCTCACGTAAAAGGAGCAAGTGTCGAGTCGGGGATCGTTCCAAGGATCCGCTCCCAAACGTCGTTCCGCCCCCATGCGGTAAGCCCGAATGTTGTAGAAACCTAGCAATTCGGAGAAAGGTACGCTGTTCGGTATTTCCGAATGCACTCCTTCCGAAGGTCCGGCTTTATATGCTCAAAGCTTGCTAGGGATTGCCAACTTCAGATGTTCTTCGAGATCCCTACTTTTGATCTCAAGGCTGTCACCAAACAACGTGGCAGCTGCCTTTTGCTTCCCGGCCTCGCGCCGGCAAGCAGAGACACGAATTCTTGAAGCTTCAAGAGTTTCCTTGAGGGAGATCACTTCTTCCTCATGCTTTTTCCGCAGCTCCACCGTAGCTGCAGCTCACTGGTCTATTTCGGAATTGGCCTTGGCCAATTTCTCTTCACAAGTTTGCAAAGCAAGGAGCTGGTGCGACCAACCCGGCTCAATGCTTCCATGTGTTGATAAAAGCTCAACACAAAGCATTCCCCGGGAAGACGGAAGATATCGAAGAAGTCATAAGAAATTATGAAAACATAAGTAAGCAAGAAGACCGTTACCTTGTAGATTGACTAACAAGGGAGGTGTCATCCAGGGCTTCAAACTCCCGGCGATCGAAGGAGCAAGACCGAGGGAGCTCCACTCAGCAGCTTTCTCAGATCCCGAGTGACCCCGTCGGTCATCTTCGTGGTCCACTGGGGGATGAAGACTTCCTCACCATCCGTCGAAGCTTTGGATTTTTTGTTGGAGGGAGCATCAATTGTGTCATGCCTCCTCTTGGTTCGGACGGAGGAGGAGACGGTAGCCCTTTCCACCATTGGTTTCTTCCCTTTACCCGAAGCATCAGCTACAGGCCCGATATTCCCCGATACCCCCGTAAGAGGGGTCGGGAGAGGGAAGAGAAGCCTCTTGATCTGCAGTCAAGACCCCGGGCGATCGTTGTTCGGCTGTCACAACGGCCCTAGCGGCCTTCACCCGCAGGCTTCAGTGGTTCGTTCGGGAGGCACCGCAAAGAAGAAGGACAAGAATCAGAATTCAAGACATATCACTTCACCAAATCAAAGGATGATGGTTAGAAGCTCACAATGAGCCAAGCCCCAAGATCAAGGATGGAGTTATACTCCATTTCATATCCATGTATCTCTTGATACCACGGAATGGATTTGATCTTCCCGATGGCCGCCTGCGTCTTCTTTGGATAAGGGAAGGCCCCGGTTACTTTCGGACGAAGAAGTAAACCTCCTCCAGCGGTCGGGAAGTTAAGATCTGATGGAGGCGCTCGACGTAAAAAGTATCGTTCGCGCCATCTTTTGTGGTTAGAAGGGCAAGTTCCTTTGACAAGGATGCTGCCCCTCCAATCAAGTTCAGCCTTATTGCGTTTGGAAAGAAAGACCCATCCGGGAGGATGGGAGATAGAAAGAACATGAAAATGTACAAAAAGAGAAAAGAGATGGCGTGATGCCAAGCTCAAAACACAAACCCAAGAAGCCGATGATGAGACGCCAGCTATTGGGGAGGAGCATTCCGGACAAATGTTCCAATGATTCAAAAACTCGAGGAGAATAAAGGATTAAAAAAGGGAAAGCGAACCCCGCTTTCCAAAGGCATCTATGTACAGAGAAAATTCACCCGAAAGGGATGAATCAACCCTCTCATCGTGGGTGGGGAGCCCTAACCCGATAGGAGGAAGGAAGGTCAAAATCTTGGACAGCTGAAAGAAGGGTTTCTCCATTATAAATGGAAGGAACAGAGCCGGGCCCACCATTGGACCCGGAGGTTTGAGGTTGCCTAGAAGAATCAACGATCTTGGAAGATCCAGACTCGACAAGGACAAGGGAAGTTTCGGTTTTTCTTTCAAAACCTTTTTGAGAAACTTCAGCGAACTCCCCGCCGAGGACGGTTAGGGTTTTGTTATCACTATCCGACTGTTCGGGAGCAGGAGAGGCAAAAGCATCACCGTTATCACCAGCATGGGGTACTAAAGAAGCCCTATCGTCCGCCATTACTCATTTCAAGAAACTACAAAAAGAAAAGACCAAGAAACTTACCGATTCAAGGAGACGGAAGCTTGAGAGCAGGAAGGCGCGAAGGCATGGACGACAAAGGTTCAAATTCCAGACAAGAAGAATGAAACCTACGAAGACAACGAACCGCTTTTAAAACTCCCGCACGAGTGTTCGGGAATCCGAACGATCGAGATTGATTCAAAATCAACGATCAAGATTCGAAGACGTTTTGAAAGTTTGAACTCACGAATCCGAAATAGGCGTTCGGAAACCGTCGCTTGGATGACGTGAGCCACGACAAATCAACTGCAACGAAGACATGTGGCCTTACACTCACAACGCTCGAGGAAAAGTGACCACCGCATTAAATGTGATATGACATTTAATGAAGCACGCAGAGATCATCACCGACGACGAACCCAAGTTAAAAACCAAGCCCTCGGGATCAACCGAACGCTTGGTCTGGGGGGCTCGTGATATGGAGAGTTTATGATCTGACCGGGTTCATACCTGGTCCGACCCTCAACCCCGGTCGAGACGGAGAAAACCGAATCGCTCCCGAGCGAACCGGATCCGTAAGATGGCTTGTCGAAGAAGAAAGATTATTCGGCTGCAAGCGTGCCCTAATCTTACTTATGGATTAGGGTAATCACCCTGATGACAGCAGACTCAAACTGACGGCTGCGGATAATCATCATCAAAGGGATAACTATCGCATAACCTAACGGTTATTTCAGGAGTCCTCTACTAGCCCAAACAAGTAGAAGTCTATTGCTCAACGGATCTTATTGATAAAGATCTAATGACTACCCGAAGAAGGCTCGAGTGCATCCAACGAAGGAGATTCGAAGGTACACTCTATATAAACCTCACTACCATACAAGGTGAGGGACGGATCAATCGATCAAAAAGAATACTATCTGAGACTCAGGTTCAGATACATACTGATAGACCTAAACTATCAGCGTTCTGCTATCTAGATCACCTTTCCCGTTTCTTCATTCATTAGCTCTGTGCTTCTAGCAGAGCCGTTTGTGATTAAGTTCATCAACTGACTTAGCCTTCGGAGGTGGACTCCCGACCCCAGCGGTCGGGCCACATCTGACGCTTTCGTTTTGCAGGACATCACGTGGAGATCCAAGGGCTGAGCAGATTTTGGACGCATCAATATCAAAAATGTTTTGGAGAGAAAGAGTCTACAGTTCAGTCTACATCTTAAACAGGTGCATGGTGGGACCAAATAAATCAAAAATTCCATATGAAATGTGGTACAGCAGGAAGCCAACTGTGAAGCATTTTAGAGTTTTTGGGTCCAAATGTTTCATCAAGAAAAAGGAAGAAAATTTGGGAAAGTTTGATGACAGGGCTAATGAAGGTATCTTTTTGGGGTATTCTTCTAAGAGCAAGGCATACAGGTGCTTCAACAAAAGACTTCGCAAAGTTGTAGAAAGCTCAGATTTGAAGATAGATGAAAATCTACCTCAACCCAAATTTGTTGCAACTGAGGACTCGACCTTGGACAATGTTGAAGATAATGAAGAGTTTGAAAATGAGACTCCACATGGAGTAGAGTCCAATGAACATGAGTCTGATGTTGAACCAGAAAGATATGGAAGACCCAAGGATAACAAATGGAACAAAGTGCATCCTCTTGATCAAATCATTGGCACATTAGATGAAGGGATACAAACAAGAAAGCTAAAGAAAAAGAAGACTACTTTCTCACTGATATCTCAAGAAGAGCCCAAGTCAGTCCATGAAGCTTGTAAAGATGAAAATTGGGTGAAAGCAATGAATGAAGAGCTTGACCAAATTGAAAAGAACAACACTTGGGAACTAGTTCCTAAACCAACTGATAAGAATGTTATTGGCACCAAGTGTGTATTTAGAAATAAAATGAATGAAGAAGAGCAAGTTGTCAGAAACAAGGCCAGATTGGTGTGTAAGGGATATGCTCAAGTAGAAGGGATAGATTTTGATGAAACTTTTGCTCCAGTGGCAAGGTTGGAATCCATTAGAATGTTTCTAGCTTTGGCAGCCTTTAAGGACTTTAAAGTTTATCAAATGGATGTTAAATCAGCCTTTCTAAATGGTGATTTAGAAGAACAAGTCTACATTGAGCAGCCGGATGGATTTGAAATAGGTGATGATCCAAATATGGTATGCAAACTCAAGAAAGCATTATATGGTTTGAAACAAGCTCCAAGAGCTTGGTATTCACGACTTGACACTTACTTGCTACAATTAGGTTTAAGGAAAGGAACCGTGGACAGCAACCTCTATGTCATGGCTGAAGATTGTAGTAAATTGGTAGTTGTTGTGTATGTGGATGACATCATCTTTGGATGTCACTGTGATGAAGTCTGTCAAGGTTTTGCAAGGAAGATGAATACAGAATTTGAAATGTCCATGCTTGGAGAGTTATCCTACTTCTTGGGTTTACAAGTAAATCAAATGGCAAGTGGCATATTCATATCTCAAATAAAGTATATTAAGGAAATGTTAAAGAAATTCATGATGGAAGATTGCAAACCAGTGGGAACTCCTATGGTGGTTGGATGCAAGTTGAGCTCAAGTGATGAGTCCCCCTCAGTTGATCAAACTCACTATAGATCTATGATTGGGAGTCTCTTATATCTAACAGCATCAAGACCAGACATTTTACAAGCAGTGTCTTGTGTCAAGGTTTCAAGCAAACCCAAAGGAGACTCATCAACAAGCAGTGAAAAGGATTTTCAGGTACTTAAAAGGGTCTATGGAATATGGGTTATGGTATCCTAAGTTTACAGACTTCACACTTGCAGCCTTCTCAGATGCAGATTGGGCCGGAAGCATTGATGACAGAAAGAGCACTAGTGGAGGTGCATTCTACTTGGGGAGAAGTTTGGTTGCTTGGCATAGTAAGAAGCAAGATTCTATATCTTTGTCTACAGCAGAAGCTGAATATATAGCAACTGCAACCAGCTGTACTCAAGTGATTTTGATGAAGAGACAAATTTCTAATTTTGGCATCAAATGTGATAAAGCTATAGCTATCAAGTGTGATAACATGAGTGCTATCAATATCTCTAAGAATCCAGTGCAACATTCTAGGACCAAGCATATTGATATAAGATATCACTTTTTGAAAGAAAAAGTGATAAAAGGTGAAGTGAGCTTGGAGTTTGTTCCCACAGAAAATCAAGTGGCTGATATCTTCACAAAACCACTGTCCAAACATAGTTTTGAGAGATTAAGAGTAAAACTTGGGGTTGTGGACTTGTGGCTCCAAGGGGGAGTAAGTGAAAAAATACATAGAACATCATCTTTCCATAGGATAGGAAGGTGCGGTGGGCACTCCTATGGAAGAGTCTATGTAGGGGGAGCTCTATGGTAGGGGGAGCACAAAGCACCCTTTGTACTTGTTGTCAAAGGGGGAGAGAAAAGAGAAAAGAGAAAAGGAGGTTGAATTGCCAACAATCCCAAAGGGGGAGATTGTTGTTCCATTGGCCTAAAATGAAGGTGTTGTAATTGTTGGCAACTTAAGTGGGCTTTGATATGGTACAGCAACACACAAAAAGGTTCCGAGAGAAAGAATCCAATTCAAATAAAGAAAACTCAAGAATCCCGTTTTTGAGGGTCTCTGTCCAGTTTTGATCAACCTCTTCATCGGATGGTCATCCATTGTCTGATTGAGCCGATTTTTGGAGGAGAGCTTCACGACTTCTTGATATTCAAATCCAACGGTGGGATTGTTCATTGGAGATCTCTAAGTTAGTCCA
Source organism: Hakea prostrata (assembly GCF_041222555.1). Taxonomy (NCBI): domain Eukaryota; kingdom Viridiplantae; phylum Streptophyta; class Magnoliopsida; order Proteales; family Proteaceae; genus Hakea; species Hakea prostrata. The sequence goes on along the minus strand of NC_142608.1, from coordinate 50,476,159 downwards.
ATTTGTACGTCAAAACACTCCTTGTTTAAGTCAGATAGGAACTCTGAGTTTGATTCAAACTCTGAGTCCAGTTTTGATCAACATCTTCATCGGATGGTCATCCAGTGTCCGATTGAGACGATTTTTGGAGGAGAGATTCAAGACTTCTTGATCTTCAAATCCAACGGTGGGATTGTTCATTGGATATCTCTAAGTTAGTCCGATTTGTACGTCAAAACACTCATTGTTTAAGTCAGATAGGAACTCTGAGTTTGATTCAAACTCTGAGTCCAGTTTTGATCAACCTCTTCATCGGATTGTCATCCATTGTCCGATTGAGCCGATTTTTGGAGGAGAGCTTCACAACTTCTTGATCTTCAAATCCAACGGTGGGATTGTTCATTGGAGATCTCTAAGTTAGTCTGATTTGTACGTCAAAACACTCATTGTTTAAGTCAGATAGGAACTCTGAGTTTGATTCAAACTCTGAGTCCAGTTTTGATCAACCTCTTCATCGGATTGTCATCCAGTGTCCGATTGAGCCAATTTTTGGAGGAGAGCTTCACGACTTCTTGATCTTCAAATCCAACGGTGGGATTGTTCATTTGAGATCTCGAAGTTAATCCGATTTGTACGTTAAAACACTCCTTGTTTAAGTCAGATAGGAACTCTGAGTTTGATTCAAACTCTGAGTTAAATTAATCTATAAAAGGAGAGCAAACTCCAGCAGAAGAAAGAGGACATTTTGAGGAGCTTGGGAATAGTGTGGAAGTCGAACCAGAAGACGTTGGTTGGCTTTGGAGATCTGAAGCTTGGGAATAAGAAGTCTTTTGTTTTGCTGAACAAGAAAGAAAGTGAAAGAGAAGGAAGAAGAAGCAGTAGAAGAAAAGAAGGGAACATGGTTGTATGGTTTTTTTAAAGAGAGAAAACTGAAAAAGATTGAAAAAAAAAAAAAAAAAAAAAGAGTTGGAGAAAAAGAGAAACAAGTATTGTTACCATCCATCTTACACAAGTTGAGGTAACTCGTATTCACAAGTGATTGTCTATTATTTTCTAGGTTATGTTTAACGATGAAGAATCTAGCTCATGAATGTAATTTGGGGAACTTGAATTATTGGTTTACATTGTGACCTAGCAAGTTGGAGCTTGTCTAGGGGGTTGGGGTTGGTGCCCTTGTCTGAATTGCATTTTAGACTATAACAGGGATTGGTGTTCCTAGACTGTTGTAGCAGTCAAAATATCTAGGAATGTATTGAGTAATATACAAAACCCTAGGTAGGGTATTACTCCATGGATGTAGGCAATTTGGCCGAACCACGTAAACTCTGGTGCATTGCGTTTTTGTTTATTTTTCTTTGTTGCACATATTGGAGTGCCTTGATTGCAGAGTGGTGGTACACTGTCTGGTAGACCCAGCCACATAGTGGTGTGTGGTGGACGTGTCCTTGTGCAGTTGATAGCTACGAGAATGTTCTAATTAATCTTGTTTCGAGATTAAAGAAGCTTCACATTAAAGTGAATTTTTGAAGACACTGATTCACCCCCCCCCCCTCTCAGTGTCAATCTGGGAATAACAAGTTATGATCTGATTAGAAAGATCGAAAGAATAATAAGAATTATTCCAAAAATGATCATCAAATTAGAGATGTTTCGCGACTAGTTCAAGATCATTATACACCTTTGAACTCAAGAAAATTAGAGCGTCTGATGCAAATTTAGAATAAAAAATTTATAAGATGGCCAAAGCCAATGATCGTGAAAGCAGAGGAGCAAAATCCAAATAAATTTTATAGATTTCATAGAGATCATGGGTATGAAACAAATGATTGCAGAGTTTTTAAAAATGAAATTGAACGTCTAATCAGTCAAGGATGTTTAGATCAATATATTCAGAGAAGAAATGGAGGACAACAAAGAAATGGTGAACAACGAAGACGATGGAATAACAAAGGATCAAAGAGAGAAGAATAAGAAAAGAAAGATTATTAGTCTGACTCTCCACCCGAATATCATGAAAGCCAAAAACCTCAACAAAAGCAGTCACCAGTAGTGACAATACTGGGGAGTGTGGATCTGAACTCAATTGCAAAGTCAAAAGTTCATGTCAAGTTCGTTCAATCTATAGAATCTCATATCGTACCAAGACGAATCAAAAGAATGAAGGAGATCATCTTCACGAAAAAGAGATGTCTGAAATTCAAGAACCACATGATGATGCAATCTTTGTGATCAATGAGGTAGCAAACCGTGACATTCACAGAGTTTTGATCGACACAGGCTCCTCAGTAGACATTATGTCATATAACACTTTCCTGAGGATGAAGCTAGATTCTGTGAAGATAAAGCCATGTGGAACTAGATTATTTGGATTCTCTGGAGAATCTACTCCTGTTGAGGGGACTGTCAAATAAACAATAACACTTCGATCTCATCCTCGAACAATAACGACAGTAACAAAATTCTTATTGATCAGAAATTTGCCAGCATATAATATGATTATGGGAAGACCAACTTTGAATGTAATAGGTGCTGTCATTTTGACAAGACACCTAAAAATGAAATTTCCAACAGAGTCAGGCGTTGGACAGTGTCAATCCGATCAGAAGTTTTCCAGACAGTGTTACAAAATATTTCTGAAAGATTCAAAAATCCCAAGGTAAGGCTCGAGCCTTAACTATTAAAATTATGGATAACAGGGATGAAGAAAAGATCCAGAGAGGTGAATCAATAGAGAAACTGGAAAAGATTTATCTAAAACTCAAAGATCCTGAGAAGGGGACCATGATAGGAGCTTATCAAAAAGCACAAGACAAAAAGTTGCTGACAGAATTTCTTCGAAAGAATGTAGATGTGTTCATATAGTCAGCACAAGACATGCAAGGATTGAGCAGAGAAGTGGCAGAGCATAGCCTTTGGATTGACAATACCGTGAAACCTTTGAAACAAAGAAGAAGAAATTTCTTATCAGAAAAACATGAGGCTATAAAAGTTGAAGTGGAAAAGCTCAAAAAGTCAGAATTTATAGAGCAAATTGAATGTCCGAAGTGGTTAGAAAACTTGGTGATGGTGAGAAAACACAATGGAAAATATAGGATGTGTGTAGACTACACTGATTTGAATAAACCCTGTCCAAAAAATTGCTACCCATTACCACAAATTGATCAGTTGATAGACGCAACCTCAGATCAACAAATGTTAAGCTTTATGGACTCGATTTTTGTTATAATCCAGATACTTATGAAAAAGAAAGATCACCCTCATACAACATTCATGACCAACCGAGAAAGCTATTGCTATAAAGTAACACCTTCTGGTTTAAAAAATGCCGGAGCAACGTATCAGAGGACAATAAATAAATTCTTTATTGATCGGACGCAACATGGAAGTATATATAGATGATCTCCAAGTGAAGAGTAAGATCAAAGCTAATCATCTGTCTAATCTAGAAGAATGCTTTGATGTTCTAAGAAAAAATGGGATGAGACTCAATCCTGAAAAATGTGCATTTGGAGTCTCATTTGGGAGATTTTTAGGATACATGGTCACATAACGTGACACTGAAGAAAATCCAGAAAAAAATAAAAGCCATATTAGACATGGAGCCTTAGGATAATGTAAAGGAGATTCAAAGCTTGACGGGGAAGATAGTAGCCTTGGGCAGATTTATATCTCAGTGTGGAGATATGTGCGCACCTTTCTTCAAAGCATTAAAAAATTTAAATGCGCAAAATGAGTTCAAGTGGTTAGAAGGAAGATGGTGGGGGTTTTTTGAGAATTTTTTTTTTGGGGTGTTTTTGTTACAAATTCTTCAAACATACAAAGATGAAATCGCAATACAATTGAGGGATGAAGATCGTCTTTAGCAAATCCGGAGAGCTTGAAGTTGCAACCGAACGAACCACCAATCGATGAGGTTGAGTCACACATTGATGCTGTCTTTAAGGTAATTGATGCACCCTACTACCAAGGGTTCTTCGCACCACCACCTCCAAGATAAAGCAACCTCCAACTAGAAGATGAGGTAGTTCTTCTAGTCCCTTCAAGGAGCCAAAAGCTAAAGCACAACACTTAGACAACTCAAGATAGAAATGAATTTTGTAAAACAAATAGTGTGAGTGAGGAGTGTCTCTATTCCACACAATATGCAAGGAAGGGTTGGGTTTATATAGGCCCAAACCACACCTCCTCATAAGGGGAGAATCAATTCTTCACTAATGGAGAATCAATGGTTTGTCCCTCCTCCACTAATGTGAATAAACCCCCTTGACCTAGCACCCCCACTACTTGGGGAAGTAACTCTCATATTCACTTCCTTGGAATGAATAGGATTTAACCCATTCAAAAGACCTTAACCCCCACTCATGGTAATGGCCATGAATGGTCATGAAGTTGAAATGAGAAATGAATGTCAAGAGTTAGAATTTGAGTAATTCCACCATTCAAGTAAGTCCACCTCATCACCATGATCAAGACCTTTAAGACCCATGACCAATGTCATGAAGAGCCTCATAACCAAGGTCATGAAGGGCCTCCTTTACTCATGGTGCCTCATTACCACCCTTACCTCAAGGGTCCCACACACAAACAAAACAATTAAATAAAAGAAATGCAAAAGCTAATTTTGAAACTTAATATATAGATAATATAGATTTTAATAAAAAAAAAAAAAAAAAAAACAAAAATAATAATAAAAAAAAAAGGAGTGTGTTTTTGACTTTTTTAGAGACAAAAGGGCACATTGTTGTAGGTGTCTTTCGGACTTGAACCTATACTAGGTCTAATGAGTAGCGCTACAAAGTACGGGTAGAGTCAGACTCCTTGAACCTTTCCTCATTAGTGTAGCTGACCGCCCCATCATCCATGTCCTAAAGATCGACTTTTGGAGCTACCTTTTACACTACACATTGGACTTTTGAACCAGCCATGTCCCTTATCTTGGATTCATGAATGTTTAGAGCACTCGCCTATAAGTTCTCATTAGTGGTGGCCAAACCACCTACATCCACTTAGGTTAGTCTCTGATGTGCACCACAACTAACACACCCCCACATTCCTTGGGATTAGACTAATTAAGAGCTTCGCTCAACCTTACCCTTGTGGTAGTACTATTACCTTCATCTACACCCTAGAATGGAATAATTATAAATGGTAGTACTGAACCGGTCTTCCCATGACTTCGTTTGTACCCCTTGAACCTAATTCAGGTATTTAGCCTCTTCACATAGGTAGGGTATCCATCATGTGACCCGAGGATAAGGCATTAACCCCATTCCTGTAGATGCAATACACAAGTTTTTGACAGACATAGCCTTTGTGAACATGTCAACTTGATTCCTTTTTGACTTCACATAATCGATAGCTATCATTCCTTCATCTATGTACTGTCGCACAAGATTGTGTCTAAGGCGTATATGCCTCCTTTTACCATTGTACACCTTATTCTTGGCTAAGTGAATAGCCGCTTGGTTATCACAATGTAGTGATACCGATGGCGTCGGTTTTTCCCACAATGGTATATCCGCCATTAAACTTCTAAGCCATTCGGCTTCTGTTCCTGCCTTCTCTAAAGCTATGAACTCAGCTTCCATGGTAGAACCTGTTCCACATGATTGCTTTATGGACTTCCAAGAGATTGCACAACCTGCTAGTGTAAACACATACCCACTAGTGGCTAAGGATTCGTTTGTATCCGAAATCCAATTAGCATCACAATACTCTTCTAAAACTGTTGGCTTACCACTATAGTGTAAACTATAGTCTATAGTACCTTTTAGGTACCTTAGTAATCTATCAATTGCACTCCAATGCTCTTTACTTGGATTTTGAGTATGTTGACTCAACTTTCCTACCGCAAGAGCAATATCTGGACGTGTACAATTCATGAGATATGAAACTGAACCAATGATTTGTGCATACCTTTTCTGGTTCACTGGTTCACCCAAGTTCCTTTTCAAATGACATCCCACCTCAAAAGGTGTTTTGACTGCTGAAAGTTCATGGTAGCCATACTTTGTAAGTATGTTTTCCACATAACGAGTTTGAGATAGTGAAATACAATTCCCTTGCTTGATGATCTTGATCCCAAGAATCATATCAGCTTCCCCTAAGTCCTTTGTGTCAAAATTAGACATCAAAATATGCTTAGTTTGATTCACTATTGCCAAGCTCGTCCCCATTATCAACATATCATCTACGTATAATAGAATAAATACGCCTTTACCACCGTGAAACTTGCTATATAAGCACCTTTCGGCATTGTTGATGATAAAGCCATTTGAAATTAGAGCATTGTCTAATTTTTCATGCCATTGCTTAGGCGCTTGCTTCAATCCATATAAGGATTTTCTAAGCTTGCAAACTTTTTGCTCTTGTTCTTTTACAATACAACCTTCTGGTTGTTTTATGTAAATTTCCTCTTCTAAATCACCATTTAGAAAAGCAGTTTTTACATCCATTTGATGGATGACCAAGTTATGTATTGACGCAATTGCCAATATAACTCTTATTGAGGCAATTCTTGACACAATACGCACTAGCAGAGGTCCATGAAGGAATCTGTGGAAGTCACATTGGCGAAAGAGCTTCAGCCTATAAAATCTTAAGACAAGGATTGTATTGGCTGCGAATGCAATATGAGGCGATAGATTACGTAAAGAAATATCAGATTTATGCTCTGATACAGAAACAACTTGCTGACCAATTAACTCCAGTTATCAACGCTATACCTTTTGCTATATGGGGAATGGACATCCTTGGTCAATTTCTTGTAGCATCAGGAGGAAGGATATTTGTTGTAGCAACGATCGACTACTTTAGTAAATGGATGGAAGTTGAAGCCTTGACAAACATAACTACAAATTAGATGACGAAGTTTTTCAAAAATAAGGTAATATTCAGGTTTGGCTTGCCCAATTTTGCTTACAGATCATGGTACGCAATTCGACAACAAGAGATTCAAAGAGTTTTGTGCACATTACCATATAGAGTGTAAAAATTCATTTGTTGCTTATCCCCAATGTAATGGGCAAATAGAAATAACAAATAGGACTCTTCTTCAAGGAATCAAGAGGAGACTGGATGAGGCAAATACTTTGTGGGTGGATGAATTACCATACGTGCTTTGGGTGTATCAAACAATTGCCCAAACTCCAAAGGGGGAAACACCTTCTAAACTAACATATGGATCTAAAGCTCTTGCCCCATTAGAGGTAATAGCGGGATCCAAAAGGTTAGAAGAGTTCAACCAGTGATGAATGAAGAAGGTTTGAGAGCAAAACTAGTATTCATAGATGAAGTCAGAGAGAATGCGTTATACCGAAATATAGAATATCAGCGGAGGACAACAGCTTATTATAACACACGGATCAAACCCAGATCTTTTAGAGTTGGTGATTTAGTTTTGAGGGAGAAGTCAGTTTCAGATCCCAGAAATTTGTGGAAAATTGTCAACAAATGGGAAGGACCCTACGTTATACTCAAGATTGTCAGTTCAAAGACTTAATGGCTCAAATATCTACATGGAAATCGTTTGAAACGACCTTGGAATGTAAGTCACCTCAAGAAATATTGTCAGTAATAAATGCAAAAGTTTTTCCTTTTTGAGATGGTCTTCACACTTCGAATCATCTTCATCAACCATTTTTTCTAAAGGCTTCTCTCAGCCACAAAAAAGGCTCTCGTTAGCCAAAAAGGTTTCATCAACCATTTTTTCTAAAGGCTTCTCTCAACCACAAAAAAGGAATATATATATATATATATTATGGCTCAGAGTCAGAAAGTTAGCGATCAACAATTTTTCTTCAAGCACGATGGTTAGCATTATTTTCCTTCTTTAGCAGGGTCTTCATCAATAGACTAATAACTACTGGGGCTAGAGGTCCCATCCTCAGAGGAATTTTCACTTTCAGATTCCTCTGAAGAGCTGTCATCTTCAAGATGATGGATTTGCCAGAGAGAAAAGAAATTTTTGGTCTAAAAAAAGCGAAGAGGAATGCTTTTGAAGTCCAATTCGGGGTGTATCTTAAGAACTTCACCCCAAACTTCGTCACAAAAAGTCTTCAACATATTTTTGCAAAATCCCATGATGGCAGGATTGTCTCTTGCTTGGCCAACGGCTTCAGCAATGGCCTTGACAGAATTCTCTTAATTATTGTGCAACTTCTCTCTTTCTGCGTCAAAGTTGCTTCCTCTTGTAAAGTCTCATTCAAGCTGGCATATAGGTTGTCCCTTTCAATCTCTAGATTAGTTTTCTCTTTAGAAAGAGACTAGCGATCTCTTGCAGTCACTTATTTTCTTTTTGTAAACCTGAATTCTTTTTCTCAATTCTCTAAAATTTGATTAGCAGCTCATCTTTCTCTTTCTCAATACCCCTTGACCATGCTATGGCCCTTTCCAATCTTTGACAACTCTCTTCCCTTTCATGACTGGCAAGCCTGGCCATCTCTAGAGCGTCATATTTAACATCTCCAATTGCATAAGCTCTTGTCTTTGTTTTAGAACAGAAGCTTTCATACTAGAGTTTTCCTCCTTCAATTTAGCACAAAGGTCAGAACATAAAGCAAAATCATCCTACAAACCTTCAATTTTAAAATATGGCTCTTTTTCCTTCATTTTGGCGTCTTCCAGTCTTCTCTCTGAGATAACTAAATTGCTTTTGAGATCCTGTACCTCGTCATTCAATTCAAAATTCCTTTTGATCAAATCTTGGTTCTCCATAGAAAGAATTTTTTTTCTTCTTTCTAGAACTTCAGAGAAGGCATTAAAAGTAACACCAAAACACTCATAGCAGCAGTTAATAGGAGGAAAATAATTTTTTTACCCCCAGGCATAAGAATAAAGGCCAAAGACACTCATAGCAACAATCTCTCTCTTATCACATGGAATTCTGCGCTTGGTTCCCCATTTATAGGTAGCTTCCCAATTCCAGATAGTTGTATAGTTCTCCTTCAGATTCCAAGATTTGAAGTAGTCTCCGAAATCAGCAACACTTTGAGTATCCTCAGGGAGAGCAGGATCAACTTGATGATCAGCTAAAGCATTAAGGGTTTCTTGATGACCAAGTACTGATGCGACATCATTAGAAGCAACTTGGAGGTCAACAACTTCAATTGCAAAGTTTTCTTGACTATCAGTTCCAATAGAAGGCTAAACGTGAGGCTCGATTTGCACATCTAGAACTGGGGGAGCAACATCTGGAATAGGGGGAGAAACATCTAGAACAGGGGGAACAACATTAGGAACATCTTCATCAGGAGCATTGTCGAAGTATGATCTGGAATATGAGGTGATCGGTCAGGATTGTCTTCATCAATTAGTCGATCAGCTATTTGTTCAATGACTTCACCTGCAGCACAAGCAACAATTTCTTCATCCATTTGTTTTAGTTGGTTAATTGAACTCTTAGAAGAGTTCTCACCTCTTGGCTCATATTCCATTGTTTTTGGCTTAGAATTTCTTTCAGGAGAAATACTGTCCTCACCAAAGACCTCAGAAAGAAGAGGAAAATCTTATGCAATGGCATGTGACAAGATTTCTATAGAACGAACTATAGAGATATCAACTTCACTAGTTTGAGGATGAACTGGGGAAGGAAGAGTGGAGACTTCATGTCCAGATGCTGACGCAGCTGCCCCCTTTATATTCCTCTTCTCAACCTCAAGATTCTCTTTTGTGGAGGGTATTTTCCTACTCTTCTTGGAACAAGTCAATTTCTGACCTAAAGTGGGACCCATGGATCGAAGTTTCTTTTCAAAGTCCTTGTTCTTCTTGACTTGAATGCATGATTCTCATCAACCACCACTTTGGTAATCTCAACTTCAGTATCATCATCAATTTTTTCATCAGCTTTGACTCTCTCGTCAGCAACTTTTTTATCAATTCGTTTCTCCTCTCCAACTTATTTCTTTCTTGTACTTCTGGTTCTTCTTCTCTTCAACTTGAACTGATCAGACTCCCCCATCAAAATCACCTTCATCAATTTCTTTGTCTATGGAGTATTTCTTCTTCTTCTTCTTCTTCATTTTTTTTTTTTCTCAGTTTCAGATTTGATCTCAACTTCTTTTTCAGTATACACCTCTTCCTGAATTTTAGCAATGCTGGGGGCTTTCCAAATCCTAACCCCTAAGGAGGGTGTAAAGTCAATATAAAGAATTCAAAAGATATGTATATGTAAGAGAAATGAAAAGATGTATACTTGGCAAAAGACCATGACGAGCTAGCCCATCATTAGTTTTGAACTCATTCACATCAATTCAATTTCCAGAGGGGAGCAAGTTGCAGGTTTTCTGGTCATATTCGTCAAGAGGAGGCCACTTGTTAAAAGGAACTACAGACTCAAGGGAATGTAGACACCAGCAAGAACGGTAGTTTGGAAAATGGATAGCACAAAAGAAATATTTCTCCCTCCTGCCCTTGTTATCGTGCGGAATAGATGAATCAAAAAATATAGAACTATCACCCAACTCGGTGTTGATGCTAGTTCTCCTTGAAAAATGTAGGTAACCACACTCGCTTCCAACCTTCGGAGTATAGTAATTCCTAAAAAGATTAACATAGGGATTGCGTCCCATTTTGTCCCATTTTCTAAACAAATGCAAAGAAACAGTAGACAAGTCTCCAACTATTTGGAGTTAGTTGACATGGATATAATAGTCCAGGAGGGATTTAAACCAAGGAATCAAGGGAATCCTAAACCCAGTTTCTAGACTCTTGATGTAAACGGCGATGATCCCAGGAGTAGTTAAATGAGCTTGGTCAGAAGGTTTAGAAATCCAAGCCTTAACCTCTAGAGGAAAACAGTAATATCGCAAATAGGAAGATAGTTTGGACTTCTTAATCTTAGAAGGATACCATTCAGGGCCAGCAGTTTTGGGTTTTTCTCTTCTTTTTCAACATCTACAGGCTCATAAGGGATCATTACCTCGTCATGGGCATAGGAAACAGGTTCCCAATTGGAAGGAAGGGTTTGGCTAGAAGAAGGACCAGCTGAGTTCTTTTCTGAACTAGGCGTTGAGGGAGTTTCGACTTCAGGCGTAGAACTATGACCAGGAGGTCCAATGAAATGACACATGAGAGGAAGGAAAAGAAAGAAAAAAAGAAAAAAGAAGAAGGTTTGAATACCATTCAACGGAACAATAAAGCAAGTTACAAACAAGTAAGGAAAGCGAAAGAAAGTTGAGGAGAAGATGGAGAAGAAGAAAGGCAATGAAGGTCGAGTAAATATAGGAGATAGAACGACGTGATTGGAAACTCTTAAAAGTTGAAGGGAAAATCTGTGATTATTCAAATCAATGGCTATGATTGATTCGAATTGATATCTAAGTCTAATCACTTAATTCTGAAATGCTACAAATGAACACGTGGAGAAAATGGGTTAGTTGAGAAAAAGGAGTTGGAATTGTGCGCCGGAAGATCAACCATATCTGCAAAAGACAAGGCCAACATTTATGAGGGAGTGGAAAAGGTTGACAAGTTGAGGTTTTCATTAGATATTCGAGACGATTCGGGGCTAAGCTCTATCTTTGAAATGATTACAGGGATTAAAATGCAAGAAAAGTTCATTTCTAGTGGAGTTCAAGCCGTAAATTGAAATTATGGTTTTGGAAAACCAAAATCACGGTTTTGGAAATTAATTCTGGTGGTTTTGGAAACTCAAACGTTGATGAATCCGAATCTCACCACGTGGAAGGCAAGTTCGAGAATCAACATTCAAAGTTGAACAATTAACTTCAAAAGAAAAATAGATGAAGAACAACTCTGATTGAATCCAATATTCATTGATGAAGTCTCCAGCTCAAAGAAGAACTTGACGATACCAGATGAACTCCCTAGATCAAGTGATGAGCTCAGAATCCTGATGAGTTCTATGATTCAATAGATTGAACTTAGGATTTCTGATGAACTCAATTAATCAAAGGATGAACTCCAAAGTTTTTGATGAGTTCCATAAGTTGAAAGATGAGCTCAAAAGTTTTTAATCCAGGACCTGGTTCATGTTGGTCCAACCAGGGTCGACCAAAGGTTCAGGCCAAGTAAAGGGGCCGACCCGAAAGCCATATAGGGATCTAATCCTGACCATCGGATTTAGGGTGCTCAATCTACGGTAAAAGAAACTCAAGTCAACAAAAGGAAGGTATAAATAAGGTCAGAAACAGTCTCGGAAGGTAAGACACTGTAATTTCACTCAATCTATATGCACTTTTCCCGCTTTTAGACATTCAAACACTTTTGAAGTTCCAAGGAGCTCTACAACCTAAAATCTTCGACATTCACTGACTTGACAATCAGAGGCGGAGTGCAGATCCAGCTGATTGGCTCTGTTTCTAAAAGTCTTCTCTCATTCTTGCATATTTGAGTGAATCTAGATCCATATCGAACCAGATCTAAGGTGTTTGGTATGAGATTCACAGTTCACAGATCCCAGCAATTCCTACACCAACATATTGTAAAAGGATAATGATGACCACTAAACATATGAAAAGAACCCTAAGCATTTTGGTAGAGTCAAATGAATTGAATCATGCAAAGGTTTTCAAAGATGTTATTGTGCTTCTACAACCTGCGCAATTGTTGACAGAAAAACCGCACAATTTAGACAAGAGGTGTAAACGTTCTAAGTGGCTCCATGGGTGTAAGGAGTTGAACTTCATTATATTTCAACTTCGGTTGAGTTTGATTCTTCCACCCTCAGAGGATAGAGCATCACTATTCTGACTTTTATTCTTATTTTTTTAATCTTTTCCCTTCTATCAAATTCCTTGGAATTCAAGCCAAGATTTAGTAGAATTGATGAAATTACATAAAAGTCACATCAAAATCACTTATTCAGAATCGTCTAAAAGAGAAATTCTATCAATCACAAATAGAAGAATCATTATAAAATATTCTCTTTAGTAGTAATGTCATTTCCTTGCCTCCAGATTTCATACAAAAACAAATTCCAAAGGGCCAAAAAGAGAAAGATTCTCTTTTATATGATTTGGACAAAAATAAAACTTAAAGTATCACCTGTGCTTGGATTTAACAAGTCTAATAAAGGCAACAGGAAGGTAATGTGAAATGGCAATGATAAAGGTATGGTAAGAGGAGAAAAAAATCGAGAGAGAATATAACTTTTCAATTCCTTGGAACCCAAGACAGAAAGGGGAAAACGTGGGAAAAGAAAACACTATCCAATATTCGCGGTGTTTGATGGGTAGACAAACAGACAAAATACGTCATTTCTAGCAAATCATTTGACGAAATCTGAACAATATGAAACTGTTTGGTTGAAAACTATGACAACTCTCCAAGTCTCTATGGGCTTTCCAACGTATAAAATACGTTATAAGATGTTTTTTTAATAAAAAAACAAGGGCGTGAGAATTAAATAATAAAATAAGAGAAAAAGAGTATATCAACCTAATTTCTAAAAAATGGACGACCAAACCGTTCTCCCTAATGAACAATTGTAGCGGAATAGGGAGCACCTCAGCATCAAGGTTAAGCTCACCAATCGATGGCATCATCGACGTCAACTAATTCGCACATCGGTTGGTCTTGCACACATTATGGACGACCCATCAGTGCTGGTACCCTTCTAAGAGCACCTGAATCTCTTCCATCGGTTCAACAATGATTCAAAGAGCAACAACTTCTCCCTGAATGGCCTGCATAACATCCAAAGAATCGCAACAAATCTTCACAACCAAAAAATTTGCTTCCTGGCTTCTAAAATACCACACTTAATGCCTCTCAATTCACATGATAGAATGTTGTTGTCAGCGACACCACCTCCTATGGCAAACACCACCTGACCATTCCTCAATCTTCCGATGGCAACATATCCTGCTCTATGACCCTTCATCAAACCATCAATGTTCACAACTAGCCAACCCTTTGGAGGACAAACCCAATGGTAAATGGACAATTCTTTGTGGAAAAAGGAAACATCAATACCCCAACGCCTGAAAAACTCTCTGTTAACATCGTTGTTTTCCATCTGTGACTTTTGGTCATCGAACCTATTATAAGATCTTAATTTGGCAAGTAAACTAAAAGTTGATGGAACTAAAAATTGAATGTTAGGAGATCTAGCAAACTTTTGATGGGTTAATGGTCCCTTTCCTAAGCAAGTTAACATCGAGAGATATTTCACCTTTCTGGAAGGTGCAAACCGAAAAGTGGATTTGAAACGACATGTGCAACAAATCTCCGATTTATCATTTTCTCACAATATTTTCAACGATTTCTCATGATATTTTTGGGCAACTTTCTACTCAATTTTTTTTCTTTTCAGAGCTTTTTTTCTCTTTTTTCCTGCATTCTTGTTTTATTTTGTTTGATATTCGATATTGATGCAGTGTGCACGAAGAACAAAGAATTTTACGAGCACTAATAAATTGAAAATTGTTATTCAAAAGTGGAGATCTTCTTACAAGATAATAATGATGTATGTATATAGTTAAGAAACCCTAACAAATATTAAGAAAATAAAACAAAGCTAAAAGGACTCAAAATTAAAAACCCAAATCTAACTAAGAAACTAAAAGTGGTCTGAGAACCCACTAAGCGATGATATTTTGTAGTTAAAACGATGCCTATTGGGTAAACCTCAAGTAAGGATGTTGTAAAGCTTCCTGAGCCATTTTTTTTATATGTTGTGAATTTCATAACTCTTACTAGATCAAAAGTTACGGTTTTTGAAGAGTTATTGTAAACGCTAGCATGTGAACATAAGTTTAGGTGATGTTTCAAGTCCCCTAGTGTGTTTATTGGCCTCAAATTAGCTAGAACTGAATTTTGGCCCAAAATGACTAACCCCCCCCCCCCCAAATATAGGGTCAAAATTTGATCGAAACCCTGCTCATATATTGACAAAAAACCACCAAATTCTATGACTGCTCGGCAATATTTCTAACCTTGCTTATAAGGCTCCACAACCCAAGTTGTGACTATATAGGAGACCCAGTACCCATTTGGAGTAGTCAGATCTAAAATTCTTCATTTAATCTGAATTTTTAATTTAATTAATTACAACAGTTTCAGCAAAATCAGATTAGTTTTTGGCCAATTGGATGTTTGTTACTGTTTTCATGAGAAAAAAAAATACAATATTTGGTGGTAAGCATTATTTTCGTGCATACTAATATTAGTATTTGTGGGACTATCAAATAGGGTCTAAGTTCAAGAATTTTTGTTTTGAGGGTGGCTTAATGCTAAAATATTTTGTGGGACTAATATTAGTATTTGTCCTGCCCAACTTGTCCGTTAATTTTTTTTATCCTATTTGCAAACGAATACAAAATCAACTTTCAAATAGACTGATAATGGAATCATTGCTAAAATGTTACTTTCCTTTAGGGTTGATGCTTTTTGCATTTGTATTTTATTCAATGTTCAAACAATTGATTTTTCATATCATAATTATTAAAGTCGAAAAACAAGGTTAATCAGGGATTAGGATGGGATTAATCTATCTTGATACAGGCCAACCAGGGACAATCAAGGTAAGATTAAACTTAGACTTGACCTGTCAGGATTCAATGTCAAAGACAAAATCTTTAAGCCCTAAGTTAGGATAGGACAGACAAGAATGAACATACTATAAACATTGAAGACTAGAATTGGATTTTTGAAAAAAAAAATAAAAGATAAAATATTGAACTGCTTGTCCTGTCAGGGTTCAATGTCAAAGACAAAATCTTTAAGCAAAACGAACTAATCTCATATAGATTTCAAAACTCAAGATTTTTGGCATCTTCTCTCACTAATGGTTAGCTTTTAAAGTGAGTTATATCGAGATTCATAAGAGATTGAATGCTTAGATTGAAGCTAAGAAATCCAAAAACACATTAAGAGTTTGGATCGGAGATCCGCTTGAGAGATTTTCGATGGTGGAAATGTGGAATTGGATTTACTCACATGGATGATAAGCAAAACTCTGATTTGTAGAGTTTCTTCAAGACAGATTCCTTCATTCTTGTGATTTACTAGCAAAAATTTCCACATCTAGATTTGGCCCAACGTGGATACTCTCATGAAAATAATTAGATGGGTTGGGAAACGGGACAGTTTCAAGAATCCAATTTGATGGCTGTCGTTTCATGTTTGTACGATTGATTGATAAATCTTAATTTCTTTATTTTCATCTTACATACAACGTGCACACATTTGTCGATGAAGATAAAAGTATAGTGTTTGTTGATGATGGACAAAACTTGAAATAGAATAAAAAATAAATTATAGAACACGTTATCGTAAAATCTCTAAAAATTACTTAGAAAGATTGCTTAATGTTCATATTTCAATGTTTGCAACTGATTAGAATTGAATGAGAGAGAAATTTTGGGATATCATCTAATTATAGTTTCTTGGGTTATTCTAAAAATCAATTTCTACATTGTTTCAATTTTACCCACATGTAATGAATAAAAGGAGATATATATACAAATTCATCAATATTTATGTAGACTAGTAGAATATAAGAGGATAGGTAATCTACATCGATATCAATTTTGACTTACATGGATGGACACACATTTGGTATGATTTTGCTTCTCTCCATCGATTATAATATTGTGAATTAATTCTTTGACTTGAGATGAATCTTACTACATATGATCCTATCAGGCCTAATTTGATACACTTAGGGTCATGTTTCTCTCGAAGATACCAGTGCATGAGCTAGGTATCCAATCCTAACCTAGTTATCTCATACTACATGTGAAATCCCACCTAACCTTATCTGAAAATTCATAACGTAGATCCGATGACCCGAAGTGAAGAAAAAAGACAGCATTGGGCCATCCAAATTTGAACCCATTAGGTCTGACCTAGAATCCTTGGCTGTAGTTGATGAAGATCATAGTATAGAAACCCTGTATGATTTGGAAGATGTTGTTTGATTTATGTTGGACTAGGAAAGTGGACCAAGAATACAGTATTGACACCTTTGGAAGGTCCTATAAAGTTAGGTAAGGCCCTTTCTTAAGTTGGTGGAGGACCTAAGTGAAGCTTGAGGTTGTCGAAGACAAAAAATGACTTTTACCCTTTGACATTGCTTGGTTGATTGCTTTGTTCACCCCAGGCAACCAAGCCAAGCGACCAAAGCATCCCTCATGGCAGAATTGTCACTTTTTGGAAAATTAAGTTTTTGGAGCCCTATATATATATTCAAACTTCAATCTAATTTGAATCACTGCGCCTCTAAACCTCTGGAGAACTTGAGAAGAACCATAAAGCTCTCTTTTCAAAGCCAAGGAAGATCCCCAAGCATCAATAAAAGTTTTTTCATCGAGTCTTCTTCTACAAGGTTAGTATTCGCTTATATTCTCTCTAGATCTACTCTCTTTTTTGTTTCAACCATTTGTTGTGATTGTGAGGAAGGTCTAATGCTAGTATAATGACCTAATCTCTGATCCTCACAATTTTAGATCCCATTCACTCTATTCTTTCCTTGGACAACACAGTGTGATTTCGGTGTTTAACCTAGCATGAAGACCATGATTTCATTATAATCTGAGTTGTTTAATTTCTAATCTATGTTAGATCTATTTCTAGGTTGTTTTCTAAGTATGATCTACTATTTTATTATCTCTAGAATGAATTCCCATTCATTTTAGCCTATCTATGAAATTGACGGATTGATTTCAGATTAAGCCTATTATGTGATTTATTAGATCTCCACCCAATGACCATGTTTGATGTTTAGATCATAATAGACAAGGGCGGACCCACTAAGGGGCCAGAGGGGGCCATGGCCCTCCTCGGATTTTTTAATTTCCTTAATTTTTTCACTTTTTTTCTCTTCTCACAAGTGAAATGTCACTATTTGCCCCCCCCCCCCCAAAATATTGAGAACAATTTTTAAAGGGTAAATATCACTTACCTCTCCTCTTACCTAGCAAATATATCAAACACCTCCCCTCTGTTAACTTTCTCGGTTAAATTTAACTTATTCTGTTAAATATTTTTCTAAAACCCCTAACTACCCTCGGTTAAAAATATTTTTTTTATTTTAAACCTTAAATTACCATAATCACCCTAATAGTTAAACTAATAAATTACCCTCAATTAAAATAATTATTAAAAATTAAAACACCATAGTTAAAACTTAAATTATCTTTAATTATTAAAAGCCCAACATACCCTTTTAAAAATAAATTATCAAACAATTAAAAAACTTAAAAAAAAAAAAAAACCCAAAATAGTAGTACGTGTTTAATTTTATCAACCTACCATTTTTCTTAGTTGCATTTTTAATTTTACTTAATAGTAGTACATTTTCTTTAAAGTACGTGTTTAATTTTATCAACATATATATTTTTTTACTTGATAATAGTAGGTGTTTTTTTAATTGTTTGATAAATTATTTTAAAAAAAAATGGTATGTTGGGCTTTTAATAATTAAAGATAATTTGGGTTTTAATTATGGTGTTTTGGTTTTTAATAATTATTTTAATTGAAGGTAATTTAGTAGTTTAACTGCTAGGGTGATTACAATAATTTAGGGTTTAAAAAAATATATATTTTTAGTCCAGGGTAGTTTGGGGTTTTAGAAAAATATCTAACGGTAAAAGTAAAATTTAACCGAAAAAGTTAACAGAGGGGCGAGAAAGTTAACAGAGGGGAGGTGTTTGATATATTTGTTACGTAAGAGGGGAGGTAAGTGATATTATCCAACTAAGAGGGGGTGTAAGTGCTATTTGTCCATCTAAGAGGGGAGGTACGTGATATTTACCCATTTTTAAATGTAAAATAATGGATATAAAAGTCATCTCTAGTTAAAAACTAACTCCTCAATTCCTATTTATTCTCCCCACTTTTCTCTCTCACATCTTTTCTTCCTATTTATTCTCATATCTTTCTATAAACGTGGATTAAATGAAATTTTTGAAAAAAAATCTTATTAGATATTCTTTTTTTTTTTTTTGTAATAATCTTATTAGATATTCAAAATGTCATTTATAATTAGAAACTTACTCCTCAATCCCTATTTATTTTCTCATATCTCTTCTCTCTTTTCTCCTGTCTCCTCTCTCATCTCTCCTCTTTTTTTTTCCTATTTATTCTCTTCTATTTCTTTCTTCCTATTTATTCTTCCCTTTTATAAGCGTGGGTTAAAAAAAATTTGGGAAAAATTTTCCCCATAATTAGATAATCTTTTTCTTTCTCAATTTATTGATTGTTTCTCTCTTTTCTTTCTTTTTTTTTTTTTCTTTTTTTTGTTTTTGTTTTTTTTTTTGTTTTTTTGTTTTGTTATTCTTTATTTGATTTTATATTCTTTGTTTCTTTATTTCGGTTACAATTTTTGCTATTTGATTTTATATTATAATTAAAATGTCTATAGTTAGTAAGGTAACTAAGTATCATTGGTTTGCATCTCTTCCCTTAATAAAAAATAATAATAAATAAATAAATTGGTTTGCATCTAACTTTTTAGGGTTGAAGCCTAAATAGGTATAGGTAAATTTGCATCAGTACAAAATAGGTAAACTATTTGATTTTTTTTTGTACTGATATAGGTAATTTTGGTGAATTATTTACCTATATCTTGTTGAAAAAAAATATCATTATCAATAATTTACCTATTTTTATCAAATATGTGTGGGCCCCACAAAATATATGTGAGTCTATTAATTAATACAATAAAATAATTCATAGGTAGGACCCCCAATGGGTCTTATAAGGACCCACACAATATGTGTGTGAAAAACCATTGGTGTTTCCCCAATCTGAACTTCCATTCTTCGCCCCCCCCCCCCCCCCAATATTAAATCCTGGCTCCGCCCCTGATAATAGATATTCTCTCCATATTATTTAGGATTTTTCCTATTAATTTTGGAGTGTTGCAATGTCAAACGAAGAGTTTCTGACCAACTTTGGAGTTTTCTGTCTGTACACAACAGGCTTTGGTCGCCCTAGGCTACCAAAGGTCAAGCAACCAAGGGGGTTTGTGATAGTAACTTTTCTCTATTTTGCTTCCGTTTCATCTCTGATCATTAGGGTTTGCTCCTTTCGTTCTATACATGTTTGTTTAGAATTGTTTTGGTGATTTTGGACTTGCTCTTTGATCTCTTTCTCGAAGATTACAAATTGAACATAAGGTGAGTACGTGCACTCACAATTGACATCATTATGTGCTATATTATGATAAGATTTGTATGCATATGTTAGCTACTGTTTTAGAACCTTTTCTATATTGTTATACTTCTGAAATTGCAGTATACTATCCATGATGTGAATTACATGCTAGTATTGAATATGAATGATGGGATTGTGAATTGGACTTTGTTATGATGTTTATGGAATCATGTGTGATGTGATTGCCTAGGTTGTGGTTATGAAATGGGGAGTGCCCTTGTGGAGTTTCTGTCATTGGACACCAGTGGAGGTGATATGGGACGCATTCCTATGGTGCCCTTTATCACTTTCTATAACTATTGGTTGACATCCTAGATTTTGTCTAGAAGTGTTTGGCTAGGAAAAATACTGTCATATCTGACCCTATCGGAAGGGGTATTGAGGCCACGTGACCCGTGGCAGAAATGAGGATTTGTGGGCATTCAATACCGGTAGCCAACCCGTGAGAGGACACAAATCACATTGTGGGGGTCATTTATTAAGCTTGGACTCGTGGGCGCCCAATACTATGAGAGGTATGAGGGGACATAAGAGCTTCCTGTTAATTATATGTGGATGACCAATAGGGTTAAGAGTCTACGAGCGAGACAGTGACTCTAGGGGGAAGGATACAGGAAAGGATCGCAAGAGGCGAGGAATGGACGTATCCAACCCTAAGTAGATGTGACTTGGTAGATGACTTGCATTGGGCTAGGTATAACCTTGACACATGCCATACTCATACCAATGGTGGTGAGCGATAGTGGTGACCTAAACCCTAGCCATGGAATGTTTGAGAGGGATGCCTTGACCCAATTACCACGGAGAACCCAAAAGACGTGCATCAAAGCCATGAGGGATGAGTGACTGAGACTACCCAGAGGAGTTTGATGTTCTATTTTAATGCGTGTCTACCAATAAAGACCAGTATATATAGAGTTAGGATCATACTTGAATACTGTTTCATATCATTTGCATTTATGCCTTGTTCTTGTTCTTAAGATTGTGACTGCTATAATTGTTAATAGTATTTGAACTGTATGCTGAGTACTTTTGAGCTCTCCCTTCAAGGAACATGTTTTCTTTAAATTGTGTTGCAGGTATTGATGATTGCAAGATCCCGAACTACGAGGCCATAACGTGTGACTCGTATGGCTTCCAAGATTTTGGCGACTACGAGCAATAGAGTGAAGCATACCCATGTGACGACGGAGTGTCACATCCCTCTAGCCGGTACCCTATCTGGAATACCCGGAGGTGTGATCCACAGCCCAGAAGATCAAGTTTATGAATGATCATATCCACTTAGCACAATAACATAATCAAAAGCAAAAAAAAAAAATCATTGTATTCAAGTAATTTAATAATAAAAATCAAGAAAGGATCTTAAAAGGATCACAAAAGAATATCAAAGGCCAGATAACAAGATACCAATCAAAAGATAACTGTCAAGTATAAAGAGAATATACCCCACAAACAAAGCGGAAGGTAGATCAGAAATCTAAAGCAAGATCTACATCTATTACAATTGAAAGAAAAGGAAAGGAAACTAAGAATCATTCTAAAACTAAACAAAAAGAGTAAAGCTTCAAGATCTGGCTAACTCTGGTACGCTTTGTCATCACATGGGTATGCTTCACTGTATTGCTCGTAGTTGCCAACATCTTGGAAACCAAACGAGTCACCCGCCAAGGCTTATTAATTTGGGATCTCACAATCATCAGTACCTGCAATACAATCTAAATAAAACATGTCCCCCGAAGGGAAAAGAACTTAGCAAGTAGTCCAATCATAATAAACATCTTCACACACAATCCAAAACAATATAAATGCAATGAGATGAAACAATGAATGCAAGTTTGCTCCTAACTCTATATATGCTAGTCTCTATTGGCAGACACGCTTTAAGTCATATGACCATACTCCTTTGGGTAGGTCTCAAATCACTCTCCCTCAACCTTCCCGGTATCTTGGGTTCTCCTTTGGTAATTGGATCCAGCATCTTTCCCGGACATTCCATTGCTGGGGTTTAGGTCACCACTCTCTCACATCACCATTTGTGAAACCCGGCCCTAACCTTAACCCGGATACTCTATTGTCTGTAGGTCCGAAGACCCGAAGTAGAAGTGAAAGTCAACTATGGGCCATATCAGTAGAAGACATAGTGTTCGACTCCGAACCTATGGAGATTGATGATGATGTCCCATACTTGAAGACATTGTTGGATTTAGAAAAGAGACTACGCCTTGATGAAGAGAAGATTGGTTGATGACCATAGAGCTTGGTTGGATATGATTTGAAGCCATTTTTCCATGCTAGGTAAGTTATAGTATATGTGTTTAAAGTTTTGTTTGATTCCGAGTGGTGAAAGGCTCTCAAATCCCTGCTTCAAGCTAAGTTGACAGTTTGGGTCGATTGCTTGGGTCGACTGGGCTAGTCTACCCAGCCAATCTACCCAAGGATGCTGAACTCGAGCAGAATTTGTTGTTTAGGTTATTTTGCTATATATACCTCATGACTTCGTGATTTTAGTATCCCTAGCCTCCAAAACACTTAGAGAACGAAGGGAACTCATCTCAAAGCCTCCAAAAGTGTTGAAGAAGACCAAACCTTGCAAACTTGCAAGTTCTCTCTCTTATTCTTCAATCAAAGGTTAGTAATCTTACTTCTATGTTATTGATTTATTCTTTCCATGATCTTTCTCTTCTCTAATCTGAGATTATGAAGAAGATGTTGCATCTCTGCAATTGTATCTTCTACAATCTCCATTCATTCTCATACTATGATCATCATAATCAATTCTTACCATGATTTTTATGTTTTCTACATGCATCTATGATCATATTCTTATTTTGATTTCTTCTAGCATTATAGATGCCTCTGCATGATTATTCCTACATCTGATTTACTGTATTCATGTACTAGAATGAGATCTCATCATCTCTAGTTCATCTCTTTCATTCATAGCATGTTTTCAATGAAAACCGTGATTTTTACCAAAATAGAAAATATGATTTCAAATTAGTAAGTGATGGTTTTAATCGTTGTTTGATTTCTAAAATATGCTTTTTAGTCTTAGACTACTGTGTTAGACATTCTCTCCAAGTTTCGTAGCATTCCAGATTGTATAGAATAGGTTTAGGATGAAAATACTATTTTTGGATTCGGATTTCTCTTTGGGCAGATTGCCTGGGTCGACTGAATCAATCAACCCAGCCAATCAACCCGCAATGACAGAATTGGATTTCTTCGTCCGTTTCGATTCGATTGATGCTCATTCTTTTAGGACTACTTCCTAATGACTGTATGATGTTATTCTAGGGTTTGTTTGCTAACTTTGGATTCATCCTCTTGTCCGTCCGGATTATATTGGAATCTATTTAAGGTAAGGAAAGTTGTTACCATATTAACATAGATTGCATAGATTTAGTTTCTAATTTGGGAACTACTTAGATTTGCTACTATTATGATAGTTTCTATTATGATATGAATGCTGTAAGTACAGTAGGATCTTATTTCCTTATTTACTTTATGTACTTGATCATGTATGAATACTTATTCATGTATGTTGCTTATTCATTTGATCTTGTCTTATTATACATCTTTCATATGATGAGATATCTATCGTGGATGATATGACTGAATTGGGATTGTGATTGTTTAGGTATGATTTGGGATTGGGGAATGTCCTTTTGACATTTCTGTTCTTGGACCTCACTGGGGATAGTATGGGATATTTTCAATGTTGCCCTTTGACACTTTCCCGAATTATTGGTTGTCATACCTAGGACTTGTCTAGCAGTGTTTGGCTAGGATATTCCCTGTTATATCAGACCTGATTCGGAAGGGTATTGAGACCGAACGACCCGTGGTAGCAATGGGGATTCATAGGTGTTCAAGACCGGTAACCAACCCGTGAGAAGACATGAATCACATTGTGGGGGCCATTTATTGGTAGGGTTAACCGCATATGGATAGACTTGGGCTCATGGGCACTCAAGACCGGTAACCAACCCGTGAGAGGACATGAGAGCTTCCCGTTTACTATATGTGGATGATCAATAGGGTTGATGAGTCTGTAGTCCGAGAGAGAATACGCTGACTCTAGTGTGAAGGATACCGGAAAGGATCCCGAGAGGAGAGGAATGGACGTATCTGGATCTGAGTTGATGTAATTAAGTAGATGACTTGCATTTGGCTAGGTTTTACCCTGACATGCGCCAGTACTTAGACCAAACGGTGATGTGAGAAAGAGGTGACTTAATCCCCAGCCATGGATTGTCCAAGATGGATGAAGGACCCTTTGCCAACCGAGGATGAGTGAATTGAGACCTACCCAAAGAAGTATGGTGCTATGACTTAAAGCATGTCTGCCTATAGAGACCAGCATACATAGAGTTAGACTCATACATGCATTGTCTGTCTTATATCATATCACATTATGCTTTGCTTATGCTATCATGTTATTTATGCTATTATGGAATAACTTGCCTTACTGGGTTTCTTTTGAAACTCACTCCTTTTGTACAATATCTTTTGTTAGATTACTCTACAGGCATTGATGACTATGAAGGCCAATATGAGGAAGCGCAAACCGAAGAAGCGTACTACATGCAAGGTGTTGGCAACTACGAAGATTACGTTGATGATCCCTCGAGTGATCATACTTCGTACCATGATTAGCCCTACTGTGGAGTGGGAGAGTCTGAGTGTGATTGATGAAGTCTATGTTTATGAAGATGTTCTTTATAAAGTAGAATAGACTCTAGCTTAGTTTGATTATATCTTTCTTTCTTGTCTTTAGAACCAGTTGTAATCTTCTTTTGACTTTCGATCTACATTCCGCTGTACTCGTGGAGTGAGATTCCGCCTCACTCTACATTTTGATTATATATATATATATATTGGTATCATTTCCGCACTCTGATGATTATCTCGTTACTTTGCTTTGATTCATTAAAATAATATTGTTAACCTTGATTTAGTCTTGTTCTTGATTATATTATTGTGAATGTGGGAGGTTGGTTTTCTTGATACTGGATCTTGTGGACTATGGATCACACACTTGGGTATGCCAGATAGGGTACCGGCTGGGTGGATGTGACACCATTGGTCTGAGTATTGGTGCATGTACAGGGTTAATCTTAACCCAATGCAAGTCATCTACTGAGTCATATCTACTTAGGGTTAGATACGTTCATTCCTCGCTTCCCGCGATCCTTTCCGGTATCTTCCCACTAGAGTCACCGTCTCATTCCCGACTATGTAGACTCTTAACCCTATTGGTCATCCACACATAATAAACGGGAAGCTCTCATGTCCTCTCACGGGTTGGCTACTAGTCTTGAGCGCTCATGAGCCCAAGTCTACCACATGTAACCCTACCAATGATTTGCCCCCACAATGTGATTCATGTCCTCTCATGGCTTGGTTACCGGTCTTGAGCGCCCACAAATCCTCACTGCTACCACAGGTCACTTGGTCTCAATTCCCCTTTCGATAGGGTCAGTTTTGACAGGGGTTTATTTAGCCAAACATTTCTAGACCAATCCTAGGTATGTCAACCAATAATCAAGGAAAGCACCAAAGGGCACCATAGGAAAATGTCCCATACCACCTCCACTGGTGTCCAAAGACAAAAATGCCAAAAGGGCATTCCCCATTCCACAACTACAACCTAGGCATGCACATCATATTATGATTCCATACATATCACATCATAGTCCAAATCACATTCACATCATTGAATAATCAATTCCAATATGTAAATCATAATGTGAATATGCTACCGTAATTACAGAAGTAATGTAATGTGAAGAAAGTAAAACAACAGTAGCTAAATCATGCATTCGAATCATAACACATCAAGCATGTAAATATGCATATTGTGAGTGAACGTACTCACCTTGAATTCCGAATCTATAACCTTCAAGTGAGAGATCAGAGAATAAGACCAAAATCACCTAAACAAGCTTAAACAAACATGTATTGAACACAAGGAACAAACCCTAATGATTGGAGATGAAACGGAAGCAAAACAAAGCAAAATTGGTGTCACTGACTTTGTGGGTCGCTCAGCTGGGTCAGTCAGGCTGATCGACCCAGGTGATCAACCTGCAGTGTTCTATACAGACAGAAAGCCCTAAATTGGTCATAACTTCTTCGTTTGAAGTCTAATTACTCCAAAATTCAAAGGGGAGTTCCCAAAAAACATACTAAGACTATCTATGAAGGTCTAAGCATCAAACATGGTCAATGGAATAGAGTTCTAATCGAATCATAAAATAGGGTTTTTACCGAAATCGATCCGTGGATTTCACGGAGAGACTAGAGAGAAAGGGGTTTCACTCTAGGAAAGAAAGAACAATATTTCGAAATCAAGAATTGGAATTAGGAAGGGTCTTACATGAAAAAGAAATCAAGGTCTTTGAATGGATACCCATTCTTGAAGGTTACCCAAGAATTGCCCCTCAAAATCAACCTATAGCAGATTCTCAAAGTAATAGAGGGAAAATGGATTCACCCACGAATTATGGGGATAGGAGAAAATGTCATAACAATGGCATGAGACCTTCCTCACAATCACAGAGGTAAGTAGAAAATAAAGAGAGAGTAACTCATGGTCTCATGTAAGATCAAAATATAGAAAACTCACCATATGGCTTCAAGGAAAGCATAGAGTGAATGGGGATTCACTCTAAGACTATGAGGATCAGAGACTAGGCCATTACAGTAGTGTAATACCTTCCTCACAGTCAAAAAAAATAGAAGAAACAGTAGAGAGAGTAGATCTAGAGAGAAACAGATCGATTACTAACCTTGTAGAAGAAGATTTGATGGAGAAACTCTAACAGATGCTTGGAGATATTCGTTGGCTTCGAAGTGGAGGTTCTAAGCTTCTTCCTTTGTTCTCCAGAGGCTTAGGAACATAATGGAGCTAAAATCCACGAAGTTCTAATATATAGAGCATCAAAAACCCTAAAAAACAAAGTTTTACAAAACTGCCCCTGTCACTGCGGGTCGCTCAACCTGATCGACCTAGGCTGACAACAAGCCCAAAAACAGGGATTTCAAGCTCCAAACCTCAAAATTTTCAATGGGGCTTATCCCAACTCAACAAGTGACCTACCTAGCATTGAGGGACCTTCAAAAACATGTCCAACTAGGCCTCAAGTCCATCAACCAAGCTCTTCAAACATCAAGATGTAGTTTCTTCTCCAAATTAAATAAGGTTTCCAAGTAGGGAACTCCATCATCAATATCCATGGGTTTTGGGTCAAACACCATGGCTTCTACTGAGATGGCCCACAATGCCTTCTTCCTTCACTTCAGGTATTCGGATCTACACTAAGGGAGAGGTCTGACTTGACTTCCTAGGACCTTCCAAAGATATCAACATTGTACTCAAGGTCCAACTTCAAGGTCAAACATCAATCAAGCTCTTCTTCATCCAAAACAAATAGGGTGTCCAGGTTAGGGTTAGGTGGGATTTCACACGGAGCGTACTAGGATTAGCCGGATCTTGAAGCTTGAGTGTCCTGTATTGGAGTCAGAGACTGAGTCTAGATACTGTTTGATGGACTTAGATACTCTTTATGTTTTGTTAGAACGATTCTTAATTCCTTTATTTCTTTCTGTTGTAATACCCAAGTTTCGATCTACCTTCCGCATTGGTCTCTAGAGTTATTTTCTGCTATACTCTACAGTTATCTCTTTGATTGGTATCTTTTATTCCACACTCTGATATTGTTTTGTGATTCTTTTGAGATCCAGTACTTAACTGTTTCTTAATTTACTTTTAATACAACGATTTGTTTTGCTCTTGATTATATTATTGTGCTACGTGGGTATATGATCACCCAAAACTTAATCTTCGGGGTTATGGATCACACCTCCGGGTATTCTAGATAGTGTACCGGGTGAGGGGATGTGACACTACAAATATGCCATGTTGTATTGAGGGACTGTTATATGAAAATATATTTGGATGGCTAGTTTGCTAGAATTTCTCTATCCCAATAGAACCTAAAAAGGTTCAATGTTGATCTCATGACCAACGATTAAAGTATCAGTATCGAGTATCGTATCAATATGGATTCTCTATCCCATTAGAACCTGGAAAAGTTCAGTGATGATCTTATGGCCAAGGTTTAAAGTATCAGTACCGAGTATCATATCAGTTAGGTAATTTTAAGAGACGTATCATCTTGTATCGAGTATTGTATCGTACTGGCCAATATATTTGAGTGCAATCAATAAGGAGACATATTGGTATGTATCTTATCGTTGTATCCAAATTTAATGCATATCAACTGGTATTTGTATCATATCGTGGGATATTTTAAACCTTGCTTTGGTTGTAATTGTTATCAACTGAACCATATCAATCTAATATTGGTTTTTATTGTGAGTTTTTTGTAGGGCGCCCACCTAAGTGGACTCTTAATTCATGACTGCCCACTTAAGTGGGCTAAATTGCATGGCACTCATATTGCTTAACATAAAAAATTGCAAGAGACCCACCTTAACGGTCAAGCCCTTTGACCAAGTTTGGAGGTAAAATGTCTGATATACCCAAGGTGCGAAGTCTTGGCTAGATTTTACCTTTCCCTGGTTGTCGAAACCAGTGAATCAGCGAAATCTCGCCAAAATTTTACCTACATATCTGCACAATTTCATCTGAAGTTTAAAAAAAAAATGACAAGATAAAGGAAAAGACTTAAAACATCTAGTCATTTCTTAAAGGTCAAGTGTCAAGTCATTTTTTTAGCAAAGCCTTAACACACCAAGTCATTTTTCAAGATATTTTTTCACCATTTTTCTACTATTCTACCACATGTGTGTGGCTAGAAATGCCAAATGTCAGCTCATTTTCTTCACCAAGAAAGTAAATCCATGAGTAGACACAAGCGGAGGAAAAATAATTGAAATGTTAATTCTTTCATCAAACAGAAAGAGGAAAAAGGGGCAGGTGGCTTGCTATTGAATGATGGAAGACAAGAAAGACTTTTTAGTTTTTCAGAAGAGAGAAAATGATGAGACAACTCTTGAATGACACTCATCTTGTTTGAGGCCAAGGATTTGGACTTCAACACCGAGCTCAACGCAGAGACGAGCTACTTCAACAACATAGAAGCTCTATTCTTTATCTTGGTTGATCGAGAAGAATGAACTAGTTAGGTCCCAAGAAAAGGTTGATCGAACCGAAAACCCTTTAAAAATGAGATTAATCAATTTCGCCGGAAAATCACCAAAAAATGTCAAACCTACGAAATATATGAGGAAATAGTCGTTGAACTTGAGAAATATCGCCGCCGAACTTGAGAAATATCACCGGAGATGGAATGAATAGATACAGTTGCATACTTGCATATCAATTTCTCTCCAAGATAGCTAGCGACCCAGATCTGTTGTGTTATGAAAATATTAAAATGCCCGTCAGTTGTAAATTTTCCCCCACTTATAAATTTTCCCCCATTTACCTACGTCTCCTTGAACAAGCTTCTTCAAAACACAAGCACCACCGCATCCTCCTTCTCCTCTGACTCCAGTAACCATGTGGTAACAACTTACACCATCCACTCCTCCTTCGACTTTGGCAAACCCCCACTCTCCCTCGCAAGTAATACCCATGTGAACCTACCATCCGTCATTGAGTTTTAGACAGGAGTGTCAAAACAAATGTGGCAAACAAAGCCGAAATCACAGTAAGAAAATATCTGGCAAACTCAATTGAGACAAATTCCCATTTGGTACCTGTTATGAGTGGTTACCTTACCAACTTGTGTTCGATGGTTCAACCACTGCTCGATCAAGCGGTTTGACCACAATCAACTCGAAGATATCTAAACCAACCAAAGTACAGAACAAATGACACATACAAGACAATTCATGATCAAATTCCTCAAATACAAGGGTAAGAATTCCATTTCAACAACTAAGGTAGATGGTTTGAATTCTTATTCCAATTGGACTCTACAATCATAGTTCAACAAATACTCTCCAAATGGTTAACATCAATAAAAGAGTTCTACTTGAACTCTATCACCCTACAGGTATGGGACCTCTCTAGAAAATCTATAAATACCTATGCATTCCTCAGTCGAAGGTAAGTATTCCATTGTTATTCTTGCTGGCTTCAAGGAGTACCTTGGGCTTCTAGTCCTCTTAGTCTCTGCTTCTTGCTAACTTGCTCGTCAGAGGCGTTACTTGACCAACACGGTCGAGCGCTTTTTTGCAAGTTCACGTGTTAGAATAGTCAAGCAGGATTCTGCATCAACAATTGGCTTCGTCTGTGGGAAATTGATCAAAAAGCCGTCATGCATACTAGATCAGGAAGGATAGTTGAAGATGATTCAAGTGTAGACGAATGAGAGATTAATAAAGAGGATGCGCCCCAGGAATCCAAAAAAAATCTTCATCGCGATGCCTTGGCAAACTTATCTAATCAGTTCGTAACAATTGGTTAATTCAACGAATTGTAGAAGCAAATTTTAGACCTAAATGAACTAAGTAGGGTGAGCATCCATCAACAAGTAGCAGTATTGAGGACTAGCCAACAAATTGATCCTATTAATCTCAATGACGATAGGAATGGTTGACCATTGAGGTAGAAGGAGATACAAGCATCTCAACCCGATCACTCATCACGACCATTTCAAAGAAATTGTGATAAAGGAAAGGAAAAGATCGGTGACAAATCCCAACC
This sequence comes from Hakea prostrata, assembly GCF_041222555.1. Taxonomy (NCBI): domain Eukaryota; kingdom Viridiplantae; phylum Streptophyta; class Magnoliopsida; order Proteales; family Proteaceae; genus Hakea; species Hakea prostrata. Next base: position 50,445,372 of record NC_142608.1, on the reverse strand, counting down.
ATCACGAGAGGCAGTGTCTAAGGACCCTCCTCCAGGTGACAATTATGAAGATCGAGGAAGTAGCTCTCATCCAACCAATGATCCACAAGAAGGTGGCAACAATGGAATTCCAACCAAACACACTGATTATGTAAACAAGCGGTTTGAAGAACTTTATGAGAAGTTGAAGAAGTTAAAAGATTCAAGCAAAGATGCTTTATATTCTATTTTGAAAGAAGATCCTTTTGTTCGAGCAATCTCGGAAGTAGAGATGCCAAAAAATTTCAATGCCCAACCTTGATGATGTTTGATGGAATGAGATGCCTGAGACATCACATCATGCACTATAAGTCTGTCATGTTTGCATACAGACATAGTGAAGTAGCCATATGCAGAATCTTTCTTGCTTTGTTGATTGGAGCCACATTTGAATGGTTTCTGAGACTCTAGAATGGCTCGATAGAGAATTTCGATCAACTTGATCAAGAGTTCCTGTCATGCATCCAAAGCAGAGTGAGTACAAAGAAAATAGAAGACACCTTGTTTTCCAACAAGGTCGCACGGAATCAATTAGAAGCTATCTTTGGAGGTTTAACAATCTAACTGTGAAATCCCTCACAACCCTAACCTAGAAATCTATATTGTAGGTCAGAAAACCCGAAGTGCAGGAAGAAGACAACTGTGGGCCATCCAAATTGAACCCATCCAAATTACACCCATTAGATCTAACTTGGAACCAATGGAAGTAGATGGTGATGAAGCTAAGATAGAAACCTTGTTAGATTTCGGAAGAAGATCTAGCTTGAATGATGACGGACTTGGTAGATGGACTACGAGTATAGTAATGACACAAGTGGAAGGTCCCGAAAAATCAGGTAAGACCTTTCTATGACTTGAAAAAGGACCTAAGAGGAAGATGGAGCTTTCGGAGGACCAAAATATGTTTTTGACCAAAAAGGTACAAGTTGGCAATCTGCCTTGGTTGCCCCAAGCGACCAACCTAGGCGACCAACCAGTACCAGGACAAAATTGGCACTTTTTGGAAATTAGGCTTTCGAAGCCCTATTTAATCAATTTTTGTTCTAATTCATGTCATTGTGTCATAAGGCTATCAGAGAATGTCAAAGGCACTCTAGAGCTCTCTCTCCAAGGTCAAGGAAGATTTTCAAGTATCCGTGAAGTTTTCCGACTTACGATTCTTCTTCTACAAGGTTAGCGATCACTCCTTTCTTCTAGTTTTATATTATCTATTGTTTCTACCTATTGTGGAGACTTTGAAGGTCTTAAGCTACTATAATGACCTACTCTGCCATTCTCTTAGTTCTAGAGTGAATCTCCATTCACTTTAGCTCTTTCGTGAACTTCATGGTGAGATTTTGATAAAGCCTAACATGAATCTATATGATTGTTATTCTCTTTGGTTAGTTTGATTCCAATCCATGGTAGACCATATTCTATGATGTTGTCAGACTTTATTCTACTATTCTCTTAGTCTTAGAGTGAATTCCCATTCACTCTAGTCTATTTGTGAATTTGCAGTTTGATTTCGAATGAAACCTAAATTAAGACTCGTAAGGTTTTCACTCCTTTGATCATGATTGATGCCTAAATCATATTAGATAGTGTCCTACTATTATTCAAAGTCTTCTGAATAATTTTGGAGTGATTTGGAGTCCAAACGATGAGTTTCCAATCAATTTTAGGTTTTACTATCCATACACAGTAGCTATGGTCGATTGGCTTGGCAGCCTTATGCGACCAAAGGTTACCAAGACAGAAAATTGCCTTGTTTTCCCCTCTTTTCATCTTTCAACCTTTAGGGTTTGTTCCTAACATTAAATCATCATATTATTAGGGCTTCTTTGGCAAGTTTGAACCTACCTTTTGGTCTACTCTTTGAAGGTTTCAAGTCGACAACAAGGTGAGGACGTTCACTTACATATAACATAAATTACATTCTTAATTATGGTAGAACTTGAATGCATGATCTAAGTTATTGTTTTAGGACTTATTCATGATAGATATGCCTCTGTAATTTTAGAATGTTATTCGTTATGAAGTTATGCATAGTTGTAAGAACGTGAATGGATTATGATATGATGTTATATTTGGAATCATATTGTAATGTGGTCGATTAGGTTGTGATTATGGAATGGGGAATGTCAATTGGGTATTTTTGTCTCAGGACATCAATAGAGGTGGTACAAGATGCTTTCCTATGATGCACTTTGGTGCTTTCCATGATTATTGGATGTCATACCTAGGATTTGTCTAGAAGTGTTTGGTTAGAAACCCTATCATATCTCACCCTATTGGCGTGGGTATTGAGGCCGAGTGACCCATGGTAGCAATGGGCATTTTGGCATTCAAGACCAATGGGGATTTTGGCACTCAAGACCAGTATCCAACCCGTGAGAGGACACAATCACATTATAGGGGTCATTCATTGGTAGGGTCGCATTATAATAAGCTTGGGCTCATGGGCGCTCAATACCAGTGGACAACCCATAAGAGGACATGAGAGCTTCTCATTTATTATATGTGGATGACCAATAGGGTTAAGAGTCCGTAGTCTGAGTTGGTTGGAGCCATAGGATACGATGAATCTAGGGGGAAAGATATCGGAACGGCTTGCGAGGGGCAAGGAAGGGAAGTATTCGACCCTAAGATTGATGTGACTCAGTAAATGACTTGCATTGGGCTAGGTATAACTTTGACACGCACCAGTACTCATACCAGTGGTGGAGTGAGAGAGTGATGACCTAAACCCCAACTATGGTGATAGTCGGAGATGGATGCCTTGACCCAACTACTGCGAAAAACCCAAAAGATGTGATTTCAATCATGTATGAATGATTATTTCCCTATATATTGTGTTATCAGTTGTGCTTTTGAATGACTGATTTGGGAATGAGATTGCTTAAGTATAATTGGGGAATGGGGAATGTCCTTTTGATGTTTCTGTCTTTGGACATTAGTGGAAGTAGTATGGGACATTTCCTATGGTGCCCTTTGACTCTTTCCTGGATTATTGGTTGACATACCTAGGGCTTGTCTACCAGTGTTTAGCTAGGATGTCCCTGCCGATTCAAAAGGGTATTGAGAATGAGTAACCCATGGCAACAGTGGGGGGGGGTTTTGGGTGCTCAAGACTGGTAACCGACACGTGAGAGGACATGAGAGCTTTCCGTTTACTATTTGTGGATGACCAATAGGATTGATGAGTCCATAGTCCGAGTTGGTTGTAGCCATAGGATACACTGACTCTAATGAGAAGGATACCGAAAATGATCGTGAGAGGAGACGAATGGAAGTAACTAACTCTGAGTTGATATAACTAAGTAGAAGACTTGCATTGGGCTAAGTTTAACCTTGACATGCGCCAATACTCAGACCAATGGTGATGTGAGACAGCGCTGACCTAAACCCAGCCAATGAATGTCTGAGAGGGATGCAAGACCCAATTACCACCGGAGAAGCCAAGATATCGAGATGGTTGAGGGAGAGTGATTTGAGACCTACCCAGAGGAGTATGGTGCTATGACTTAAAGCATGTCTACCAATAGAGACTAGCATATATAGAGTTAGAATCATACATGCATGTTTGTTTCATATCATGTTACATCCTTTATGTTTTACTATCATGCTTTATTATGTTGTTATGGAATGAACTGCCTTATTGAGTTCTTTTGAACTCACTCATTTTTTGCAACATCTTTGTTAGACTTATCCGCACGTACAAATGACTATAAGGGCTAGTACTATGAAGCCCATGCGGATGACCCATATGGTACCCAAGGTACTGGTACGGTGACTACGACAGTGAAGACTACCAATACGAAGCTAGAGCTTATCATGATTAGTCCGATGTTAGTACTTGTGTGTTGGTGATGAGACATCATCTCTTTTTCATATAGACATACTATTTATAGATTTGAGGAAACTTTAGTTTAGATTTTGATTACTTTTTTTTTTCTTTTCCTTTTATTTTGGGAATCGTTTGTAATCATTCTTTTTAGTTTTGATCTACATTTCCGTTGTTTCTGTGAAGTGATTTTCCGCTACACTCTACATTTGATTTATTCTATTGGTATCATTTTTTCGCACTCTGATTATGTTGTATATTCTCTTGAATCGTATCTTGATATTTCACTTAATGTAGTTTAACATTGATTTAGTCTTGTTCTTGATTATATTATTGTAAATGTGGGAGGTTGATTTCCTCGATACTAATCTTTGGGGCTATGGATGACACACTTGGGTATGCCAGATAGGATACTGGTTGGGTGGATGTGACACTTTATATCTCCTCAGAGGAGTCAAGCTCTCCATAAATTTCTAGTCGGTCAGGAGGCGAATGTTCAACAACCACTTCTTGGTCATTGGAGTTCCCCCTTGGTTGTTGCATAGCACATTGAACTCTGTGGTCAACAACCAGTTCGAAAGCAACAATGGAGGTCGAACTTGAGACGAGCTCAGAGGGACTAAACCACTAGCCTCAGCTCGGGCAGAAAAACTTGGATGCTTTTTTGTAGAAGGGCAAGCATCAGAAACAACCTCCTCTCTCTATTTCACAGAGGAAGTCTAATTGGTCTAGAGACACTTCTCGTGGTCGGACAAAGGCTCTACATCTTGCCGACTTGAACTCATTCTCTTTGGAGCCCGAGGAGGAGGACTAGAAGGTTCCCCAGATCAATCTTTAGACCCTCAAACCTTCTCAAGCTTGGTCAGGTGTTTCTCCTTGACCTCCTTTAACTTGGTAGCCCCGACCTTAGCACAAGCAACAGGACTCAGCAACACTGCAAAAAGAAAGAAAAGAGAAGACATCAAAACATTTACCAAAGATAGATGCAAAATTTTCTCATTGAGATTATATGAACACTTACTAGGTAAGAAACCCTAAAAACTTAGAATATCTGGGCATTCTGGGCAGTTGCCATTCACTGCTTGGAGGTTCTTGTCCTCGGTCAGAATTTGGAGGATTTTGTATTTAGCCCTGCTCTTAGGAGGAGAAAGAAGATGAGGGTCGTTCGACCCTTTGACGGGTCCATTACTCTAGGTGGTCAGGAATGGGGGCGTACTGGGTGGTCAAACATAGAAGAACTTTGGACGCCAACCCTTAGTATTTAAAGGGAGTGTTCTACTACTGACGAAGTTCCCGTTCCACCTTGATTGGTTGGACAACCTCTTAGATAAATAGAACCACCCACTCTGTTCCATCTTCTTGGCCATAAAGAAATGAAGGAATAGAGCTAGGAGGATTGAACTTTGACCGACTCTTGCTGACAAAACCCCTAGAAACATATCAAGTTTCGCCAGCTGTTCGGAGCTAGCATTCCTGGACACATTTCAAAATGATGCAATATCTCAGCTAAGATAGGGTGCACGGGAATTCTAAACCCACTTTTTAGGGTATCTTCATATAGGACAAATTCACCTGGACAACATTTATTGGCTCATTCAGACTTGTTCGGGACCCTAAGACTGTAATCTTGAGAAATGTCATGCTTTTTCCTTAAATAATCTAATCTCTCTTCGGTCATCTTGAAGTTCAGAATTGTGGTCCTCATTTATTCTGGTCCAATTTGATATGGTGGGGAGAAGGTTCTTTGGCTTGCTCTGTCACATCCTCCCAGCCGGTACCCTAACTGGCATACCCGAGAGTGTGATCCACAGCCCCGAAGATCAAGTATCGAAGAAATCATCCTCCCACATATACAATAACATAATCATAAACAGGAAATAATCAAGGTTTAATATTATAAACAAAGGTTCAAAACAATAATGAATAATCAGTATAATCAGAGTGCGGAAAAGATACCAAATATCCAATGATATCAAAAGGAGTAAAGTGAGGCGGAAACTCACTCCACCAATATAGCGGAACGCAGTATGAAAGTCTAAAAGGAAATACAATTGAAACAAATGTATTAAGAGATAAACTAAGATCAAGCGTCTTCTAGTCTATAGATAACGTCTTCATAAGTATGGACTTCGTCAATCCAACGAATCTGTTCTAACTCTATGCTGCCTTCAAACGTAGTACGCAGCTTGATCCGCCGGGGGATCATCAGAGTAATCTTGATCGTCGCCTGCACCTTGCGTGTAATACGCTTCATCGACTTGCGCTTCACTGTACTGCTCATCATAATAATCTGTACCTGCAGGATAATCTAAACAAAGAATATACAAAAAGGAATGAGTTTCGAAGAAACTCAGTAAGGTAGTTAATCCATAATATCATAGATAACATGTGGCAAAACATAACATGATGCAATGCAGTATGAAACAGATAAAGTATGAATGCATCTAAACTCTATGTATGCTGGTCTCTATGGTAGACATGCTTTAAGTCATAGCACCGTAGTTCTTTGGGTAGGTCATGCATACGGCTCTTGTTGGTAGTGGGTACAGGCATCCCTCTCGGACAAACCATGGTAGGGGGTTAAGTCAACACATTCTCTCACAACCATTTGGCATAAGTACCGGCGCATGTCAGGGAAAAGCCTAGCCCAATGCAAGTCATCTAGTCAGTTACATCAAGTCAGTTCCAGATACTTCCATTCCTCCCCTCTCGGGATCCTTTCCGGTATCCTTCACACTAGAGTCACGGATATTACTCACCGGACTCATCAACCCTATTGGTTATCCACATATGGTAAACGGGAAGCTCTCATGTCCTCTCATGGATATAACTCACCGGTGTCGAGCGCCCATGAGCCCAAGTCTAGCCATATGCAACCCTCCAATAAATGGCCCCCACAATGTGATTCCCGTCCTCTCAAGGATATAACTCACCGGTCTTGAGTGCCCGTGAATCCCCATTGCTACCACGGGTCGTTCGGTCTCAATACCCTTCCGAATCAGGTCTGATATAACAGGGTATATCCTAGCCAAACACTGCTAGACATCCCTAGGTATGACAACCAATGATTCGGGAAAGCGTCGATGGGCATCTTCGGAGAACATCCCATACTATTCCCTCCGATGTCCAAGGACAGAAGCATCAAAAGGATACTCCCCAATCCCAAACCAAACTTAAGCAAACACATTCTCAGAACAGTCATGACATACACAACCAGCAGCTCGTCATATACAAGAGAATGTAAAAGCAAAAATCAGATTAGGCAATAATAAGTAATTCATATATCATGAATAATAAAAAGACAATATAAACAAGTGCTACTATTCCCACAGTAGGAGATCAAAATTAAAGTACAACAACAGTAGGTAATCTCATAGTTTCATAAAGTAGAAACCAGAGAACAAGCAATCAATGCAGTTAAGGAATCAACTGTCCTTACCTTCTAACTTGGATAGGATCTTAAAGAATCAAGTATGATCTTGACTAAACCTGAGAAGACAGTCCTAAACAAGTGCATACAACATGTTAGGAAAGATGCATAAAGGAAAAGATCATAAATCAATCGAAACAGACCAAGAATGAGGTTGCTGTACTCATTGGTCGATTGATTGGTCTGCTGGACCAGTCGATCAATGAGTCGACCAATGGAGACAGTGGGCTACAAGAATCCGAATTTTGAGAATCAAGAACCGAATTTGATGGTTCAAAAGGGTACAAATCAGAGGGAAATTATCATAATAGTATTCTAGGTTATAGAGGATATCAATTCATAAATCAAATCAAGTTCCCAAGTTGTAACCTAGGAACAAAAAGGTTAACCTAATAGGTTAAACATAGATCATGAGGGAAAAATATTATAATCAAAGATAAAAGAACTATGATATGAAGATTACAGATATAGTAAGGAAAACACATTGTTGGGTTACCATGATCAAACTAGGGGTTCTTGGTTTGATCCTAGAAAATTAGGGTTTCACCCTTTTTGGTTCCCCTCTGAAAAATAATTGAGAGCTCTTGATGAGAGAAGATAAATTGTTAGCCAAAAATAACAAGAAGGGTCATTCAATGATGAAGTTTAGGTTAACACAAATGTCACCCAAGAGGTTTCCCTTCACATGGGAGGTTACCAAAAGTTCTCCAGATGATCACACAGGTTAGGGTTTCAAAGGATTAGGGTTAGGGTTTCGAAGATTCCACTCGCTGAGGTTAAGATCATGATGATGATCATGGATCTTAAAGAACATGATAAGATCATGGAATAGATGGTTGCAAGTGTAACATCCAGCCCAAACCTAGCCCAGACACCCTATTTATTTTGGGATAAAGAAAGACTTGTTCAATGTTAGGCCTTAAAAGTTGGACTTTAATTTCAATATTATTATCTTTGAAAACCTTAGGAAGCCATGTCAGACCTTTCCCTTAGGGTAGATCTGTAATGTCTGGCCTTATCCTAACCTTGATCCGGCCCGGGACCTGTTATGTTTGTAGGTCCAAAAACCCGAAGTGGGGGAAATGAGACTTGTGGACCCTTTTGGTTGAGGATTTGGTGTCGGAACCCAAGCCCGTGGACATTGACGATGATGCCCCTCACTTGAGAGCATTGTCAGTGTTAGTTTTGAATCTGCGCACCGAAGAGGGGTGAATTAGTTGAAATACAAAATGAACTCCTGTGCTCAATCTGAATATATTTCCCGAAACTAGACTTCTTAATGGACTTTCAGGAGAAAACCCCACTCCATTTGACCCCATATAACCCTCCAAATCCCTGTCCGAAGTTGCTGAACTATGTTTGGCAAATCCTGCTTGCGCATCGAAGAAGGTGAGCTTAGTTGGTGGACCTAATGACATCACATGCTTTATCCAAAGGTATTTCTGGAAACTAGACTTCTTTATTGACTTGTAGGAGAAAACCTCACTCAATTTGAACTTTTATAACCCTCCGAATCCCTGTTCGAAGTTGCTGAACTATTTCTGGATTTTCTGCTGAAACCTGTTACCTGTTTTGGTCAATGCTCTTTGGTCGATGCCATCAACCAAGGACCATCGACCAAAGTTGCCCAGAATCGAGAAAAAGATGCTTTTTGGATATTCCTTCATCTATTTAAGTGAAACCTCGAACCTAGAACTATATTTTACTCATTTCAACACCTGAGAACGTGGGAAGGCTCCTCTTAGGCTCCTCCTTAGCTTGGGTGATGACCTTCTACAAGAATCCTTGTCTCTCTTCTCCAACTATCATCTTCTAAGGTATGATTGTCTCTCTTGCTCTCTATTCTACTCACTTCCCTTCTTCTTTTACTGATGAGACCATGGCCAAGGTGCTGCAACCTTGCAAACACCTTGCCATGAACGTCTCTTCCCATTTATACTTGCTTTTCCTTCATTCTTGCTATGCCTCACTTGCATCTTGATCCTTACATATACATTACCATGATTCCTTGCTTAGCAACTTGATTTCTTATACTAAACTGAGATGTGGAGTATGATTAGTCTAATCACTGCCTTGCAAATGATTGTAATCATGTTCCTAACCTATTCCCCAACTAATTCTCTAGCTTCCCTTTCAATTACATCAATTTCTCATGAATGCTAGGATTCTTGTCTTTAGAACATAGGACCTCAATTTGGGGGTTTTCATTTGGACCATTGGATTGTGATAATACTTGCTAGGTAGTGTTCTTACATCGTTATTAATCATCCCTCCAAGTTTCAGATCGATCCGAACCCCGGAAGACCCATTTCGGACCAAAATCCACTATTCTGTCCCGAAGACAATTTTGGTCGATCCTTTTGGTCGATACCATCGACCAAAACCATCGACCAAAGTTGTTGCTGACAGCAACCTTGGCCAGTTTTGATCCAATTAGCATCCGATCTTCCCGACTTCTTCTCTAACTTATTATTCATGTTTGTTTAGGGTCTTAACAATTCTTTTGGACTAATTCTTGGTATTCTCAATTCATCATCAACTCAACCTAAGGTAAGGATGGTTACCTCCATAAACATATAGATCATCAACTTATGATTTATGTTCTTACTTATGAATAGAATCTCTTGATTACTTTTAATCTTTATAAGACTGTTATATATGTGTTAGAATAGTAGTATTGAAATCTTTATACTCTTGTCATGTACATTACTATTCTTGTTTACTTATGTCTATGATGATTCATTTCAATATCATGATTTAACTTGTATTATGAAGATGTATTGGATGCATGAGAAGTGATGAACTTGAATATGCAATTGCCTACGTATAACTTGGGATTGGGGAGTGTCTTATTGATGCTTCTGTCCTTGGGCACCTGAGGGAATAGTATGGGATGTTCTCCGAAGGTGCCTATCGACTCTTTCCCGGGTTATTGGATGACATACATAGGGCTGTCTAGTTGGGTGGTTAGGTTTATCCTTGTCGTGTCAGACCCGAATTGGAAGGGCATTGAAACCGAACAACCCGTGGTAGTGTATGGTTGGATGGGCGCTCTAGGCCGGTAACCAATCCGGTAGGGGACATAAACCATGCTACGAATACCTGAAAGGGGCCATTTATTGGTAGAGTTGCATATGGATAGACTTGGGCTCACGGGTGCTCAAGACCGGTAACCAATCCGTGAGAGGACGTGAGAGCTTCCCATTTACTATATGTGGATGACCAATAGGGTTGATGAGTCCAAAATCAGGGATTTCGCTGACTCTAGTGTGAAGGATACCGGAAAGGATCGCCGGGGGCGAGGAATGGACGTATCTGAATCTGACTTGACCGACTGAGTAGATGACTTGCATTGGGCTAGGCTTTATTGTGACATGCGCCAGTACTTAACCAAATGGTGATGTGAGAGAGCGGTGACTGATCCCCTTACCACGGCTTTTTTGATGACTTTACCGATCTTCCCCGGGCATTCCCAAGATATGAAAATGGGAGAGTGACTGACGACCCAGAGAAGTACGGTGCTATGACTTAAAGCATGTCTACCCTAGAGACTAGCATTCATAGAGTTAGACTCATATTTGCATCATATGTTCCATATCATATTGCATCATATTATGGATTGTATCATATGGTTTATATTTTATGGAATGACTATTTTGCTGAGTTCTTTTGAACTCACTCCTTTTTGCAGCATATTTTGTTAGACTTTTCTACAGGTACTACCACTGTTGACTGTGGTAGTCAACCCTCTGGAGGCCGAGTTGAAGACTTGTATCATACTGGTGGCGATGAACCAGTTGATAAAGACGAGTAGACTGAGATCGGGGCTTGTTTGTAGCAGTTCAGTTTTATATATGTGTGTTAGGGATGGGATGTCGCCTCATTCCCTTTTTAACCTTTTTATTTGAATTGTCGGGACTATAGCTTAGTTGTTTCACTTGTTATTTGGTGAATCGGTTGTAACCTTTACTTTTAGTCGTTTCATCTTCCGTTAATATTATAGGATGGGTTTCCTCCCTCCTTTTCACACTTGATTGTTTATACTAATGAAATCCTTTCCGCACTCTGATGTTATTTGTGAATCCTTCTGAGGTACTTTCTCGACTTTTATTATTAAATTTTTGGAAACAAGGAATTGTTCTTGCTTTTGATTATATTATTGTGCTAAGTGACTATGATCGTTCCTAAACTTGATCGGCGGGACTGTAATTCACTCCCTGGGTAATCCAGATAGGGTATCCCCTTGGTGGATTTAGGGCGGGATGTGATAGCAAGAGTGCATCATCTTCTTCCTGATCTCAACAAAGAACAAAATTAAAGAAAGAAAATCAGAGATAGAAGAAAGAGTGAGTGAAATCATACCTTTGCTGTAGGAGGATGAAGAATTCTTAAGTTTTTGTGAGAGATCACCAAAGAATGCAAGGGAATGGATTAGATTAGGGTTCTAACTCGTTCCAGAGGCTTAGGAGGCAGATGAGGCAGAGTATTCCCGAGATTAGACTTAAATAGAAGAGACAGGACCAAATTGGTAAATTCAGAACCAATTGGTCGATTGATTGGTCGATTGGTCCAATTGACCAATGAGTTGACCAATCAAGACAGCAACTTCAAAATGTGGATTTGAAGGCTCAGATCAAGTCCAAACATCAAGGGGTTTTGCACACACCTAGAGTGACATACCTAGGAGTTAGAAATGCCTTTGAATCAATACAGAGACCACTTCAAGACCATCAACTAATCCAATCTTCATCAGGGTGCAGTTTCCACCATTGGAATACTGGCATCAGCACTCATGGATTCCAATCCAGCCATCAAGTCTTCAACAGAAATGGCCCAAAGATGACATCTTGCCTTACTTCGGGTCACTGGACCTACAAATAACAAAGTTTCCGGATTAGGTTCAGGGCTGGGTTTCACGTGCTCGGCCTTGTACTCTTTGGGTGAACGATGCGGTTTTGGGCCATAGTCTTTCTTCCAACCATTAGAATAATAAGGGACGAACACATAAGGTCTAATGAAAACTATAAGACTCTAAAAATACCCAAAGAGACCCCAAAACGAAGAATCAAAGGGGAAAAAGAAATCATGATGCAAGCAGAAGAAATGAAAGACTAGAACAACAAAAATGGAGAAATGGTACTTAATATTTCTACAGACACGTGGAGGCTGAGGAATCTTCTTTCTTCAAGGTCTACAAAGGGATGATACCAAGACCTAATAGAACAAAGCAGAAGCAAGGCTCGAAGAATGCAAATAGCAGAAGCATAGGTTGAAGAGCTCTGGAGAATGAAGGTTTAGAGGATGCTTAGCATGAAGTGGGAAGAAGAAGGAAGAAAGGGTTTAAATACCCTTTGAGCAAATTCTAATCGTAAGGAGTAGAGCAGAAGTCAAACCTAAATTCACAATAACGGTGATGGGTTTTTCGAGATATGGGAAGATGATGAGTGAAGGAGATAACTTTAATTGAGGGGCATTTTAGTATTTTCATAATAACAAGGGTATATCAGACACTTTACCTCCAAAATTCACTATCAAGGACTTGACTGATGGAAATTTATCTAGTCCATTTCCTTGTCAGAAATGGACCATCCATTTCCTCGTAGATGTATGACATATATCCCAACATCACATAAAATTGTTAAAATCCATTTAGAAGTTATATCAAAGACTTGTGATTAAATTTAAAAAAAAAAAAATATGTGACTTGTAAATAAACCTCAATCTTTTAATGTGATGTTGTGACATATGTTATAAATCTATTAGGAAATGGATGGTTCATTTACTTGTACATAGACAAATATTAAGATGGATAACTTGTCATTTTTAAAGTTAAATAAGGTATGTGTTATACAATTTAGCCCACTTAAGTGGGGTGTGAGCATGGTACCGTGTGTCGGCGATATCGCCGACACACGACGATATTTCGAGGTGTCGCTGGGGGGCGACACGATAAATGCATTTTATCAGCGACGGTCGAAAAAGTTGACATCATCAGACTTGCTCTCAAGCTGCTTCGCATTATTTTTCCCCTTCAATGGCGGGGAGAAAAGGGCGTCAAGGTGAGAACCGTGAGATGCTGGAATCAATATACTCAGTCCTAGCGTTGGTTTTTATATTGGTTGCTTGTGTGGAGCTCTGCGATGCTGCAACTGCTGTTGATGTTTACAGGCTTAACGATCTAGCTGGTGTTCCTTTCAGATCTCGACTAGCCGGCCTTAATCATCATGCTGGTTCGTCGAGGCTCGCCGCTGTTTGTCATTGGTTAAAGGAGCAGAGGCAAGAAGGCAATACACAACACAAACCCTACCTGTTCTTGGTTCTCTTCTTCGTCTTCTCTTGCTGTAACACCTCACCGTAGAATAGACACCTCATCGTAGAATAGAATTTGCAGAGAGAGAGAGAGAGAGAGAGAGAGAGAGAGAGAGAGAGAGAGAGAGAGAGAGAGGTGTAGGGGGTGAAGACAAAATCACCAGAGCATCACTGACGTGCAATGCAAGTCATCTGTTGTGACGTGTAGTTGGTCTTCTGTCTTCTTCAGTTCTTCCTTCTGCTTCTCAATCAAGTGAGGGAAGGACTGGTGACGATGGGCTGTCATCAACTATTTAATTAGAATTGGAATTTGAATAATTTTAATGGAAGAGAGAGAGAGATGTACAAGAGAACGAACAAGAGTAATGGATCCAGCAATTAGTTTACAGTCAAAAGAGAATCTTAATTATTCATTGAGGATTTGAGGTACTACTTGGAACAAAAAGTCGGGCGACATGTCCGCCCGTGTCGCCGGGTGCCGACACGGCGACACCAAGCGACATGACGGACCATGGGTGTGAGGAATTAAAAGCCCATTTAAGTGGGCATCCTAAAAAACGACTCTTTTATTTTTTCCGTCGCTCGGAATTGGGTAGGAGAAACTTTCCAGGCAGCCAAACAGCTGATAATGACCCATTGAGTCCACCCCCAGTCAAATATGCAAGGAACACGCGCGCAAAACAATGTGGATTTTCACATATAAAGTCTAAACGTTAGCAGTGGGTCCCACGGTAAAAGGCGTTCGAAATGACTCCAAGCCAATGAAACATCAACACGTGGGAATATTTAAAATTGCCTGTACAGAGGCAGTGGTCCCCATTAGGCGCCTACCTGAGCGCCGGACGCCTATAGACCGTACTGGGAGTCTGGGACAGCACTTAAACGTCGATGTGTCACCATGACGTCATTATCTTTCAAGTTCTAATTTTTTATTAGGGTTTCAAATTTTAAATTAATTTTGAACTAATTAATTAATTTCTTAATAATCACAATTAATGGTTGCTCAGCCACGATCTAGCCATGTAGGCTGCAGGGGCTACACTCTGATTAAAAGACACCATTTTCTTGATAAAAAAAACAAGATTAAAAGACACCAATTAATTATTAGACTTTTAATGACATAAAATACTAATTAGAGAAGAAACAATCTCTAATAGTATGATTAAATAATGAGTTTTGTGACTCAGCTGCCAATAATGCAATAATTAACAACTAAGTGTATCCATCAACTTTGATAATTTGACTCATGGTTTGCCATTTAGAGGGACAATACCAACTTAACAGCTGGAACTCGGATCTGATTAACATTATTAATAGCCCTTAATATCTCTCTATTATAAAGCCTCAAATCTTTGATTAGATTTGATTGGATTTCGAGGCATAACAAAGGTGACAACAATAATAATACCAGATCCACACATTAGCTTATTTTTTGGCAAATCAACGACTCCAAAAGCTATCATGAAGCTCATAGGTATCTTCTAGTTAACTCAAAACATATTACGGCTGAAACCAGGGTTGCACCAGGGTCGACTTAGGCCCAGTTCCTTGAAACCTTGAGTTTGATTTTAAGTACCCTAGCCTAACTATGGTCAATGACTTTTTCATTAATTAATTAACATATGGTTTACACTATATACATGTTGCTCCTGAATCTGTACAGGTCTTGAGCTGGTCCAAAGATGGACTGAATTCATCTTAAATCAGATAACTGCACAAGGAATGAACTGTGAGAGTGGGCTGGCTCTGTGGACGAGAAGTCACCTCAGATGATTGAGTCAAATTCAGAATAATACAAAACCTCGTAGTTAGGGGTTTAGAACTCAAAAAGCCTTCAATGCTAAGAATTATTGTAGGAGAGTCAATGTTGTTGTCTTTTCTCACCTAGCCTACATTCTATCTTTCATCTGTTACCTTTATACTGAGAATCCATGATGTCTTCGTGGAAAAAAATCCCCTGCTCCCATAGATTAACATATACTCAATGGAAAGTGTAGATTGAAAGTAACGCTTGGCTTGTAGCAGAAGCCAAGGCCCTCAATTTTCCTTAGGAAGCCATGAAGGTAATATAGCTAGCTTTAGATATTATCCAAAATATATGTTCACCTTTTCCTTGATTTGACATGTAATTACTGTGAATTGATGTTTTGGCAACTGATGTTAAGTTCTCGAGATCTGAGGATTGCGCATTAAATGACACATTTAATGCTCTGACGCATACAACTCCTCTTTGAGAAGTGACATTCCAATTGTCATCTTGTGTACTTCTATTCTGTAAAGTGGCAATGCTTACGTGGCACTTTGAGTAGAGCTGGTCTCCTCAAAATGTGGCTTTTAGGGATGAACTCAACGGTTCATCCTTGTCTTCTTAATGGGTCTAGTAATAAAATCAATAGTAGTAAACGGTTCACCGTGGTTCATGGGCTCACCCAAATTAGGTGTAACAATACCATACATAGTTTAGCAAGAAATTACATAATAACTAGGATGATATAGTGTAGCATAATCCACGTTGCACTGTATCTTTTAGCCTAACATGCTCCCTCAAAGTACAGCAAGTTGAAGACGGTGACCTTATCCCTCAAGAAGAGATGACAGACACAAAAACTGTTCTTTGTAAGGATGTCAATAATTTAGCTAGTCTTGTGTATCCACAAACTGAACTAGTAAACTCTTGGCAGCCACTAAATCATAAACAAAATGATAATCGATTTCGATGTGTTTTGTACGAGCATGAAACATTGGGTTGACAATGAACTAGGCAGGCCCTAAATTGTCACAATAAATGTAGGACAAGAACAATTAGGAAAAAAGACACCCAGTCGCCAAGAAGAGTCTGAATTTATACCCACTCAGTAATGTCATAGGCAATAACAAAATATATACTTTTCCTTAGTAGAAGACCTAGAAGTAGTCCGCTGCTTGCAGGAACCCCAGGAGAGCAAATGAGTGCCAGAGCATATACAAAATCCCGACATGGAGAACAACTGGCCCAATTGGCACCAGAAAAAGCAATCAAAGATATAGGAGATGTTGTGGACAAGAAAAGCCCATAGAAAACAAAACCACACAAATAACAAAGTAAACGTTTCACTGCCATCTAGTGAATGTTTGTGGGCAAATGCATGAACTAAGTAACTCTGTTGACAGTAAATGTAATTTCTGGCCAAGTGATAGAGAGATACATGAGCACCCCAACAGTCTTCCGATAGAGGGTCCCATCTGATAAAGGAATACCATCACCAAGAGACAATGTAGTAGAGCCTACGGGGTGGAAATCAACTTAGCATTAGTCATATCAATGCGAGCTAGAAGGTCTGTAGTATACTCCTATTGTGTGAGAAGTAAACCATCAGAGGATTGATAAGCCTTAGTGCCCAGAAAAAAATTCCAAATCCTTATTAGCCATAATATGACCGTTAGAGATCTTTGGAGAATATGACCGTTGGAGATCTTTGGAGAAAATGACCGTTGGAAATCTTTGGGGAATATGACCATTGGAGATCTTGGATAATATGACCGTTGCAAATAATTTATTTCCTTATGTACAGTATGCTACATTTATTTTATTATTTGCTTGATTGTATTATATATACACATGAAGAGGTAATACAAAATCATTTCTACACAAAATCTTCTTAACATAGTATCAGTTTAGGACGCTCCACACCTCTTCAAGTGACGCTAATTTTTTTCAAGAGTACTAAACTATCCCTACGTTGTTGTTTTCTTTCCACTACTTTTACAATGACAGATCTGTCTCTTAATGCTTTTACTACAAATGTTGTTTCCATCCACTTTGATGGTTCTTCTCCATATTTTCTACATCATTCGGATAATCCTGGTGTTATACTCGTCACACAGCTTTTACGTGGCGACAAGATCCCACTTGGAATTGTGCGATGCGGATGGCTCTTGAGGCCAAACATAAGCTTGCCTTTATCGATGGCTCCTTGCCTAAACCCGCTGCTGATTCTTTGGAGTTTCAAGCATAGACATGATGCAACAACATGGTCTTTTCTTGGTTGCTAAATGCTCTTTCACCTGATATTGCTAATTCTCTACATCTCTACTGCCCACGAGGTTTTGGGATGATCTTCGTGATCGTTTTTCTCAAAAAAGTGCTCCTCGAATTTTTGAGATCTGGCGTAGCATTTCTAATCATCGTCAAGGCTCCTCTTCTTTGGCATCTTATTATACTATTCTCAAGGGTTTTTGGGATGAAGTGGACTCATACAACTCGTTCCCGGCTTGCATTTGTGGTCTCTTGTCAAAACACAGTGATCTTCAACAACAAGATCGCTTACTTGAATTTTTAATGGGCCTCAATGATTCTTATTCTTCTGTTCGGAGTCAACTTCTTTTGATGGAACCTTTGCCTAACATCAATCGTGCTTATTCTCTTCTATTGCAAGAGGAGCGTCATCGCTCCCTCCATGAGTTACCAAATCCATCATTGCATCAATCTGCCCTTGCAGTCACTGCTCCTCGTACACATTCTAAAAATGGTAGGAAGCCTATGTATCACTGTGATTTTTGTGGCATGGACGGACATTTGGATTCCCGTTGTTTTAAGAAGCACGGTTATCCTCCCAAGAGCAATAATACACACATTAAATCAACATCACCTGGACTCTCTGCTCGATCCTTTGCAGTCATCAACCCAGGAACAAATTCTGCCCCCTCCTTTACTTCAGCGCAGTATTATCAATTATTGGCATTGATCGAATCTGGTAATCCCACTCCTTTAGCAAATGCTGCAGGTAATTCCCCTTCCCCATGGGTTATTGATTCTGGGGCAAATTTTAGTATGGCTTCTAAGTTACATTTCTTTAACACTGATACGGTGGTTCCTTATGCATCTCTGATTACATTATCCAATGGTGAAACAACCCCTGTGTCCCATTTAGGGACTTGTACCCCCAGTCCTTCCATCTCTCTTAATAATGTCTTATATGTTCCTTCATTCTGTTTTAATTTATTATCTGTTAGTCAAATCACTAAAGCTCTCAATTGTTCAGTAACATTTTTTTCTCATCATTGTGTCTTTCAGGACTTACCAACGAAGAAGATGATTGGATTCGATAAAGAGTATAATGGCTTATATTATTTGGAGTTGCTTCCCTCCATTATTGCAGCCTCATCTACTCATTCCCACTCCTTAAATGTGTGGCATTGGCGCTTAGGCCACCCATCTCGCAACTTTACTACTTCTTTATCACGTTTTAATTCTTGCATTTCAGTTTCTAATGAATGTGTTTGTACTATTTTCCCTTTGGCAAAACAAACCCGGCTACCTTTCCCATCTAGCTCCATATCCACTTCATCTTCTTTTGATTTAATAAATTCCGATGTTTGGGGTCCTTATTATATTCTTTCTATATGTGGTGCTAAATATTTTTTGACTATTGTGGATGACTATTCTCGTTATACTTGGGTTTTTCTAATGAACTTCAAATCTGACGCTTGGTCTTATTTGCATGATTTTTTTGCAATGGTCAAAACTCAATTCAATTTTCAAATAAAAAAAATTCGCATTGATAATGCATGTGAATTTTTTAATCATTCCACCACCTCATTTTTTTCCAACCATGGAGTTATCCATGAACATAGTTGTGTTGACACCCCACAACAAAATGGTGTTGTTGAACGCAAACACCGGCACCTACTCAATGTTGGTTGGGCCCTTTTATTTCAAGCCAAACTTCCACAAGATTTTTGGGGTGATTGCATACTTACGGCCACACACATTATTAATAGGTTGCCTACCAAACTATTAAAAGAGAAAACTCATTTTGAACTTCATTTTAATAAAACCCCCACATATGCTCATCTTCGTACTTTTGGTTGTTTGTGCTATGGACAAAACCATTCCACCATTAAGCACAAATTTGACCCTCGTGCTTCTCGAATTTTCATTGGGTACCCTTTTGCTCAAAAAGGTTATAAAATTTTTTATCGCACTTCTCACAAGGTTTACACTAGTAGAGACGTTGTTTTTATTGAACATATTTTTCCTCACCACCTAAAGACTTCCCCTTCAACTATTAACCCTACCCTCCCTGTTCCAGTTCCTGATTTTGACTCCTCCTCCTCCATCCCAACCAACCCAGTTTTTCCATCTCCACCATTGGACCTGCCAACCCCACCACACAACCCTTCCCCACCTCCAGTTGTGTTGTTGCCACGTCGCTCCACCCGGTCGCATCATCCCCCCTCCCATTTGAATGACTACATATGCTCAGCTACTCACGCCACATCATCTTCTTCGGATGCCGGTAAACTTCTTCCTCTTGATTCTTCTATATCTTATAAAAATGTCCTACCTTTTCATCTTAAGTTTATCAGGTCCCTTTCCTCTTCTGAAGAGCTCACTAGCTTTGCGAAAGCAATGTTGTCACCTGACTGGAAAGATGCCATGCAGTTAGAGATTGATGCTCTTGAAACCAATAACACTTGGTCACTTGTTCCTTTGCCGCCTCAAAAGAAAGCCATTGGTTGTAAATGGGTCTATAAAATTAAACGACACTCTGATGGTTCTATTGAACGGTACAAAGCATGTTTGGTGGCCAAGGGGTACACCCAAACTGAAGGTGTTGATTTTCATGAGACTTTTGCTCCTGTGGCCAAACTAGTTATTGTATGAGTCTTGCTTGCTCTTGCCTCAATTAAAAATTGGTCACTTCACCAACTTGACGTTAATAACGCCTTCTTACATGGCGATCTTGACGAAGAAGTATATATGACTCTACCTCTTGGTTATCATCGTAAGGGGGAGAATGTTGTTTGTCGCCTCCACAAATCTCTCTATGGTTTAAAGCAGGCTTCTCGTAATTGGTTCGCCAAATTTTCTACTACCTTAATGAGTGTGGGCTTCATTCAGTCGACTGCAGATTATTCCCTTTTTTCTAAGGGCCACGGGAATTCAACCATCTTTGTCTTAGTATATGTGGATGACATCCTTATTGCAGGTTCTGACGCTTTGGCGATTTCCACCTTAAAGGGTTTCCTTCACCAACAATTTTGTATCAAAGATCTTGGGCCCATGAAATATTTTCTTGGTCTTCAATTGGCTCGCTCCCAAAAAGGTATTTTCCTCAATCAACGAAAATACACTTTGGATATATTATCGGATGTCGGCCTCACCGGTGCTCACCCAACTTCATTTCCAATGGAACAAAATCTCAAGCTTACAGACTCCGATGGTGATATCCTTCCTGAACCTGCATCTTATTGTCGTTTGATTGGACGATTGATTTATCTCACCATCACTCTTCCGGATATTGTGCACACTGTCAACATTCTTAGCCAGTTTATGCACCAACCTCGCAAACCACATATGGACGCTGCAACTCGCCTTCTCCGATACCTTCACAGCTCACCTGGCCAGGGTATTTTACTTCCAGCTAATAGCACCTTATCACTTCGTGCTTTTTGCGACTCTGATTGGGCCAGTTGTCCCATGACTCGCCGCTCCACCATCGGTTACTGTGTTTTTCTTGGTTCTAGCCCTATCTCTTGGAAGACCAAGAAACAACACACAGTTTCTCGTTCCTCTCCTGAGGCAGAATATCGAGCTATGACAATGGCCACTTGCGAGCTAATTTGGTTAACTTCGTTCCTTCAAGATTTTGGTGTTCATTTGAAGCAACCAATCCCTCTTTTCTGTGACAATCAAGTGGCTATCCACATTGCCGCCAATCCTGTGTTTCACGAACGCACCAAACATATTGAAATTGATTGTCATGTCATCAGGGATAAGATATGCTCTGGCCTCATCCGTACCGTCCACACTTCTAGTTCTACCCAAATTACAGATATTTTCACCAAATCTTTTGGCAAAGATTCTTTTCTATTCCTCAAGGATAAGTTGGGAGTTCTTGATATTCACTCTCCAACTTGAGGGGGAGTATTAGCCATAATATGACCATTGGGAGAACTTTGGAGAATATGACCGTTGGAGATCTTTAGAGAATATGACCGTTGGAGATCTTGGATAATATGATCGTTGCAAATAATTTATTTCCTTATGTACAGTATGTTACATTTATTTTATTCTTTGCTTGATTGTATTATATATACACATGAAGAGGTAATACAAAATCACTTCTACACAAAATCTTCTTAACAAGATCCTTAAGAACAAAGGCTTTCGCAAACGAAAAATAAGAGCCTAACAACCGATTGTGTGTTCATAGTCACCAAAATATCATCGATATAGATAAAAAAAAAGAAAAAAGAAGAAGATCACCACGCTGTGCTAACGATAGATGAATAGTGAGGTATTAAACAGAGATGCTACAAACCCATGAGAAAGTGCAAAAATGTACGTGGGCCTTGGCAAATACCATGAAGAGACTTTTGTAAAAAGAAAAAAATGATGGGGTTGACTCGTAGGATCTACATAGCCCTGTGGTTGAGTCATGTAAATCGATTCAACTAAGTCCCCATGAAAAAGTGCACTAGAAACATTCAACTGCCGTATAAGCCATCAATGTGTGACCGCGAGGAATAAAAACAATCCGCACAGTAGTTGGTTTGACAATTGCACTATAGGTTTTCCCAAAGTCAAAACTAAGGCACCGATAAAAGCCTCTAGCAACAAGGCAAGCTTTGTAGCGTGACACCATGTCATTGGGATTCCTTTCAATTTGAAGCAGCCACTTAAGATTGATCACATTTTGAGTGGGACTAGGGGAAATTAGATCTCAGGTTCCATTTCAAAGAAGAGCATGAAGCTCATCGTCCATAGTGGCTCTCCATCAAGGAAAACGAGAAGAGTTACTGTAACATGTAGGAGTTAATTTTTTATTTTTTTGGTACAAAACTGAAAAGCTTCATTCATGAATGGGAAAGAAAATACAGACATAACAAAGAAAAGAAAGAAATACAAAAGATAAATGCATGAAAACACAAGGTTTGATCCGAACCAGGGAATGGACAGTGAAAACATGTAGGAGTTAATAGACTATCATAAATTGCAGCTAAATTCATCCTAATCCGAGGAATTAAAGAAGCCTGTTTGTGACCCACTAATCATACAAGTGGCTGTGTTCTTAGAAGAAACAGCAAGTGGGCCTGCATGAAGTAGACACTCAAGAGAGTGGGTTATTAGTGTCAACCAAACTAGATGGGCTAATAAGGTCTACAACCGTTGATCGAACACTCACATCACTAGGAACCAGATTGTCATCAACACTTGGAACATAACAGATGGGCTAGTGTCAACTGATGGGCCATGATCCAAAGATGTATTAGGACCCCTAGATAAGCAAACGTCCATAAAAAGTTAAATGGGCCAGCGCCCATGATTGAACCAGCACCTCTAGATGGGGGCAGAAGCTTGGTTGAAAAATATTGAAGAGGCATCACTGGCAAACCACGTAAAGTATCAAAGAAGACAATTGGCCAACAGAACTGTCTAACTGCCGATAAGGAACCGTCTTTCATCAAACACAACGTGACGGGAGATGTCAATATGTTGTGTTGTTGGATCCAAACAACGATAGCCCTTATGTGAAAGGGAATACCTAACAAACAAATATGATTAGAATGAGGCATTAATTTATTTGAAGCACATGGACATAACATGGGCAGCATAGGAACCTAAGGCTGCGGTTGTTTGCAATGGTGGGGCATGAAAAAAAACATATGGGTCCCTCTGTAATGAGGTGACTGTGAAGGAATAGGAAGGAAGGGATTCTGTAAAAAAGTGTTAAATGTGAGTTCCACTTTTTGATTTTTCACAATTTTTTATAAAATTCTATATATTTTGTGGGAGTTTTCAAAAGACATGAGGTGGAAAAGTTTGTATGTCACTTCATCAGATAAGCTTCCACCTTTCTCACCCTCATCAACCAAATAAATGATATTTTTGGGATTTAATGAAAAAAATTGCTTTTTTAAAATTTTTTTTCACCCACTTTTATTCCAACAAACAAACATAGCCTAATGCTGCTTTTAAGAAAGAGTAGTTTGGCACATCACCAAGAGGCACTCATACGGTGACTGATATTATAGGGAAGGAGGTGGCATACAATAAATGGCATAAAGACTAGTTTGAACAACAGTCGAAAAACTGGATGGCATTTAGATGAAACACGATAGGCTAATTCAACCAAGCTTCCGTGCTTTCTTTTAGTTGCACCATTTTGGGTTTGGGTGTGGGGGCAAGATGCCCGGTGTGAAATTTCATGGA
This sequence comes from Hakea prostrata, assembly GCF_041222555.1. Classification (NCBI taxonomy): domain Eukaryota; kingdom Viridiplantae; phylum Streptophyta; class Magnoliopsida; order Proteales; family Proteaceae; genus Hakea; species Hakea prostrata. Next base: position 50,421,591 of record NC_142608.1, on the reverse strand, counting down.
CAGCCAAGAAGTTTTGTAGCTAAGGGTGTCAATTGTGTGCCAATACTATATACTGTACTAAACAACAACATTTAAACTGCATCGTTTTCAAATTCGGTACGCTATGTAGCGAAACCTTTCTTTGGAATTTGATACGGTATGATTTTAGTTTTAGGTAGCATACCGTCGATATATACCGTACCGAATGACCCTATGCCGAAATTGTACTGTATACCGAATTACCGTATAAAATTTGACACCCTTAATCTAGGTTGGGTCAGGCCCAATTTAAGGCCCAGTCCATCTTGACATTATTCTTGGGTTCGTCCTAATTTAAGGCCCAATCAATCTTGACATTATTCTTGGGTTCGTCCTAATTTAAGGCCCAGTCAATCTTGACAGTACTCTGGAAAAATAAAAATCCAGTGTAGCCCATGAGATGAAAACCGTTTATCAACTACAAAATTTTATTTCTTAACAATAAAAAGAAAGAATGTCTCTGGCCATCACTTTTCTCTCTTACCAAATTTTGTATTTCTGGTTCTTGGTAATAAAAAAAAAGGTTTTAGGAAAGAATAGGACAACGAGAGAAAAGGGAATTGGAAAATAATAATGTTAATCCGCTCTAGTTAATACGTTAGCTTATTGTTGCAACATTACAAATTAGAAGATTAGAAGGATGGGTTTTTCATATTGAAATTATATCGTACCATATACTAAATTGTGTCTTTTTCTCGTACCAATTTTATACAAAAACTGTACTGAACTGATTCTAAAAGTACCCTTTTCATATTGTACTATATAAATTCGATACAATATGGTTTCGGTATGAAGTTTTGAAATTTACTGTACCAAATTGAGACCCTTATCTGTAAGCTTTTTGTATTCAGTACCACCATCGGCTTGTAAGGCCTCATGGGCTGGCCAAAACAAGTTTCAACTAGTGCCTTAAACCAAAAAAAAATATCATGAATGCTTGTCCTATTACAAACTGCATATAACCAACAATAACTGGAAAAATCATTAAGAATATGATGTAATATCTAAAGCTATTGAAATAAGTAATTGGAGTGGGTCCCCATAGATCCAAATGTATCAGCTCAAGTGGTGCCAAACTGACTGAAGACAAATGCCGAAAGAGTAGCCAGTGAGAGGCACACTGACAACCATCACACAACAAAAGTGTACCCAAACAAGAAACATTAGAAACTTTCAAAACATTTCAAAGCCGTTGAGATGAAGGATGACACATCTGAACATGCCAAATTGAAGCAAGCACAAAGGCAACACAAACTACTAAACTATGAAGCAAAAAATCATCACGAGCAATAGCACATTGCATCCATAGAGGCTGTTGCTGCACAATCCTATTCGTCCCTTCAGCTGGATGAACCTGCAAGAATGAGCTCGACCGTGGAGGTTGAGTTTTCACCTCCGACGATCTAGTTAGGAATCCGACTAAAGAAGACAAGAAAGTAATGAACAATAATGATACAAATAGTGATAGTTCTATTCAGCGTACCTTTCTCCTGTGCTCCCTTAACTTTTTATATGTTTTCTACGTATGAGTTCATCTCGAACTAAAACTTACTTGGACTGCAATACAAACTTTAGTGATTGAGTCCTACTCAAATATGAGTTATTGAGTCCCAGTAGAATACTTTGTCTTCGGTTATCAATCTACTAGGATTCACTTTGTTATCCTGCCTTTACGCTTGTATAACCGACCTTGACTTGGTCTGTTTGAACTGGGTGTATCCGAACTGGTTCGACCTGAGTTTAACCGACTTGGTCCGACCTGGGTTTATCCAAATTGGTTCGAGCTAGTTTATTTATCCCTTATCATAAGCCCCCTAGTCTCTGAAGTCCGAGCTCCATGTTGTTTGGATTTTAGAGATTTGATTGCCGAACATGCTTGAACTTCCGACTAACATATTCAAATTGTTGATACGAAATCCGCCTTGAATGTAGTCAAACATTCTCTTTTATTCTTGGCTCCTTAATATGTCTTGCTTGTGCCTATGCTTGTGGAACTGTCCGTGCTCGAATTTCCGAGCACCCGTAGTTTGGTTTTGGGAACTGACCATGGTTATGAAATTGCCCGTGCTCGAATTTCCGAGCACCGGGAGTTCGATTTCAGAAACTGCCAGGGAGTTCAATTTGGGAACTGGCCGTGCTCTCGATTCCGAGCAACGGTATTCAATTTTGGGAACAACCCATGCTTGTGATTCCGAGCAAGGGGGTTCAATTTTGGGAACAGCCCATGCTCATAGTTTGAGCAACGGGGGTTCAATTTTAGGAACAGCCGAGCTTATGAGCAAGGGAGTTCGGTCTAGGAACTGGCCGAGCTTATAAGCAAGGGAGTTCAATCTGGGAACTGGCCGAGCTGATAAGCAAGGGAGTTCAATCTGGGAACTGGTTGAGCTGATAAGCAAGGGAGTTCAATCTGGGAACTGACCGAGCTTAACAGCAAGGGAGTTCAATTTTGGGAACTGGCCGAGCTGATGAGCAAGGTAGTTCAATTTTGGGAACTGGCCGAGTTGATAAGCAAGGGAGTTCAATCTGAGAACTGGCCGAGCTGATAAGCAAGGGAGTTCAATCTGGGAACTGGCCGAGCTTAACAACAAGAGAGTTCAATCTGGGAACTAGCCGAGCTTAACAGCAAGGGAGTTCAATTTTGAAACTGGCCGAGCTTAACAGCAAGGGAGTTCAATTTTGGAAACTGGCCGAGCTGATGAGCAAGGGAGTTCAATTTTGGGAACTGGTCGAGCTGATAAGCAAGGGAGTTCAATCTGGGAACTGGCCGAGCTTAACAGCAAGGGAGTTCAATTTTGGGAACTGGCCGAGCTGATGAGCAAGGGAGTTCAATTTTGGGAATTGGCTGAGCTGATAAGCAAGGGAGTTCAATCTGGGAACTGGCCGAGCAGATAAGCAAGGGAGTTCAATCTGGGAACTGGCCGAGCTTAATAGCAAGGGAGTTCAATTTTGGGAATTGGCCGAGCTAATGAGCAAGGGAGTTCAATTTTGGGAACTGGTTGAGCTGATGAGCAAGGGAGTTCAATCTGGGAACTGTCCATGCTCGTGATTTCGAGGAAGGGGGTTCAATTGGAGTTTCCTCGAGGCTTTTTTCAGACTTCTGGAAAATATTTGCATTTCTATTTGAAAAGGTTGAATGTAACAAAACTTGAAAAAAACTGAACGTAGCACACTTATAACGAAAATTCTGAAATTTTTTTTTGGAAGAAGATCCCTCTTTTTATGTATTTTTCTACTGATAATATCTCCTGAGGTTGCTCGCATGCCATGTTCGAGAAATTGTTTCTTCAGTAACTGGATTGCATAACTTGTAAGCCCCGGGGCTACTTGTTGTATTACAACATAAGGACCTTCCTAGTTGGGAGCTTAGTAAATAGGAGGTCGTTCGTTACTTCCTTCTTCTTTCTCTGATTGATTTCTATTTAGATCCTGATCGCTCTCCTTAACTGGGGATCTAGCACTTTTTCTTCTTCCCATTGGTGGTTGGTATGGTTTTTGGTTTGATTGGACATACTTCTTTAATTGTCCTTGAGATATTAGTTTTTCAATTTCATCCTTCAATTGCCTACAATCATCAGTCCAATGTCCATGATCTTTGTGATATTCACAATATCAGCTTCAGTCACGCTCCTCTGGTCGAGAATATAATTTGCTAGGTCTGTGAAGTATTCCTTGACTCTTGATTTGCATCCATATTTCGGATCTTCTTAATTTGAGAGGAGTATATTCTCCCTCTGGCTGCTTCGTCGCTTCTGGTCGTCTTCCTCTGGTCGGAAACCTGCTCGGTGATGAGTCACGACGACCATTGGTATCAGGTCGATCGTTGTTGGTCGACTCTTTCTTCCTCGACTCTAAAATTTCTGAGATTTTTGCTTGCCTGTTACATTGCTCGAGTAACTCGGCGTACGTTCCAGGCATGTTCAGCAGTAAGCGCTCGAGCAGTCCTTCATGAATGAGCCCTTGATATAGAGCATGAAAGGCTATCTACTCATCTAGGTTCTCAATTTGAATGGTCGAATTGTTGAATCTTCAAAGATAACTTCTGACCGATTCAGTTCGACCTTGCTTAATGGAGAACAAGGTATCTTCTTTTCTTTTAGCACTGATCCCCCTTTGAAACGTGACAAGAATATTAGTCCCAAGTGGTCGAAATCCTCGATCAAACCGTTTTGGAGCCCCAGGAACCATTCAGATGCTGATCCAGTTAAGGATGCTGGAAAGATTTTGCACATAGCAACTTCACTGTGCTCATAAGAAGACATTACTGATTTGTAATGCATAATGTGGTGTCGAGGACATGATGTTCCATCGAACATGGTGAAGGTTGGACATTTGAAGCTCTTAGGCATCTCTGCCTCAGCAATAGCTTTAACAAAAGGTTTTCTTTTGAGAACTGAGTACAGAGTATTTTTACCTGAATCTTTCATTTTCTTTAGCTCTTCCTTTAATTCGTCAATTTTCATAATTTCAGCTTGAGCTCTTTTTTCTCCTTCTTCGTCTCGAACTTTATCCACATGATTAGTGCTTCTATGTTGATCTTCCTGCTCGAACTCCGGAATAGGGTCTTTTGATGTTCCTTCTCCGGGTGCTCGAATTTTATCTCCCACTTTGTCTTTGCCCTTGTTCAAATCTTTTGATGGTTGAGGAGTTTGGTCGGGCATTAGTGGTCGGTCTTTTCTAATTTCCCCCCAGAATGGCTGGGCTCTCCCGATTATCTGCTCATGGTGTAGTTAGATGACGCATCGTCACCCTAACCAATTCGTCCAAAGACGAGATTTGCTTTTGGAGTCCATTAATTTGAATTTCGGTCGATCTTTGCAGTTCATTGATCTGATTTTTGGTGACCAATTGCTCATCAGGTTGCTCGAGCTGATCCTTCTGTTGAGGGTTTTCCGTGGTTTTTGGAGGAGGATTTTGTTTGTCGACCTCCTCTCCATTCTCCTTGCCTTCCCCCAGCATTGATCTTGTTTGTATCACCATGACTTTTTGATGCGTTTCCCACAGACGGCGCCAATTGTTGCTGCACAATCCTGTTCGTCCCTTCAGCCGGATGAACTTGCAAGAATGAGCTCGACTGTGGAGGTCGAGTTTTCACCTCCGACGATCTAGTTAGGAATCCGACTAAGGAAGACAAGAAAGTAATGAACAATAATGATACGAATAGTGATAGTTCTATTCAGCGTACCTTTCTCTTGTGCTCCCTTACCTTTTTATAGGTTTTCTACGTATGAGTTCGTCTCGAACTAAAACATTACTTGGACTGCAATACGAACTTTAGTGATTGAGTCCTACTAAAATATGAGTTATTGAGTCCTAGTCGAATATCCTACTAAAATATGAGTTATTGAGTCCTAGTCGAATACTTTGTCTTCGGTTATCAATCTACTAGAATTCACTTTGTTGTCCTGCCTTTACGCTTGTATAACCGACCTTGACTTGGTCTGTTCGAACTGGGTGTATCCGAACTGGTTCGATCTGGGTTTAACCGACCTGGTCCGACCTGGGTTTATCCAAACTGGTTCGAGCTAGTTTATTTATCCCTTATTAGAGGCCATTATCACTTGTCCCTTGGTAAAGAATCTATTGGTTCTCGATATTCTTAACCACAAAGTGTGTTGGATAAAATTCAAAAAAGACATCATTATTAGAACAAAATTTTGACATTGATAATTGTGATAACTCCTATGATCCTAACTCTAAACTTGAATTTGTAGGTCCAAGAACCTGAACATCTAGTGGGAAGAAGTTGTGGGCCATCTGAATTGAAACCCATGATTTGGCTTCTAGAACCACATGGACCTGGGTGATGAAGATGGTGATGCTCCTACCTTGCTAGGGAACAGGATGCAGAACTAGTAAGAATCCTAATGGTCTGGCTGGTGGATTTTCAAATCAAGGAAAACAAAGTTGGGAGATGACATTAAGCCAGGTAAGATCCCTTGGAATGATCCCTAGGCTTGTACCAATGTTTGGAACCAAATGGGGTGACAAACCACACTTGTATTACAAAGTATTAAGGGGCGGTCTCTTAGTGTCACATCCCGCCCTAAATCCACCAAGGGGGTACCCTATCTGGATTTCCCGAGGAGTGAATCATGGTCCTGCCGATAAAGTTTAGGAACGATCATAGCCACTTAGCACAATAATATAATCAAAAGCAAGAATAATTCCTTGTATTCAAATAATTTAATAATAAAAGTCTAGAAAAGATCTCAAAAGGTTTCACAAATAATATCAGAGTGCGGAAATGATAAAAATAGGACAAATAGTCAAAGTGTGAAAAGGAGGGGAAAACCCGTTCTATAATAATAGCGAAAGGTAGACGACTAAAATTAAGGGTTACAACCGGTTCCCAACATGACAAGGGAACAAACTAAACTACGGTCTCAACAAATTAACTAAAAGATTAAAAAGAAAATGGGACGATATCCCAACACTAGCACACAAGTGCAAAGGCCGAACTGCTCCAGATAAGTCCCAATCTCGGACTACTAGTCTTTATCAACTTGTACACCGTGACTAGTGGGGTACGGGTCATCAACTTGGTCTTCAGAGTGTTGACCATCATAGTCAACAGTGGTGGTACCTGCAGTAGAGTCTAACAAAAATGTTACAAAAAGGAGTGAGTTCAAAAGAACTAAGCAAGGTAGGTTATTCCACAATAACATAGATACATGATACAAAACATAGCATGATGCAATATGATATGAAACACATGATGCAATTATGATTCTAACTCTATGTATGCTAGTCTCTATGGTACACATGCTTTAAGTCATAGCACCATACTTCTTTGGGTTGTCAGTCACTCTCCCTCAACCCATTCCGTATCTTGGGAATGCCATGGTAATTGGGTAAAGTCCTCTCAAACCATGGTAGGGGAATCGGTCACCGCTCTCTCACATCACTGTTTGGTATAAGTACTGGCGCATGTCACAGTAAAGCCTAGCCCAATGCAAGTCATCTACTCAGTCGTATCAAGTCAGATCCAGATACATCCATTCCTCGCCCCTGGCGATCCTTTCCGGTATCCTTCACACTAGAGTCAGCGTAATCCCAGATTACGGACTCATCAACCCTATTGGTCATCCACAAATAGTAAATGGGAAGTTCTCACGTCCTCTCACGGATTGGTTACCGGTCTTGAGTGCCCGTGAGCCCAAGTCTAGCTATTTGCAACCCTACCAATAAATGGCCCTTTTCGGGTATCCGTAGCATGGTTTATATCCCCTACCGGATTGGTTACCGGCCTAGAGCACCCATCAAACCATACACTACCACGGGTCGTTCAGTCTCAATGCCCTTCCGATTCGGGTCTGATACGACAGGGACATCCTAGCCATACATCTAGACAAGTCCTATATATGTCATCCAATAATTCGGAAAAGCGTCGATGGACATCTTCGGAGAACATCCCATACTATTCCCTCTAATGTCCAAGGACAGAAATGTCAATAGGACATTCCCCAATCCCAAATCATACCTATTTAATCACATTCTCAATTCCATCATATCATACATAAATGACATTTCATCATATAGAAAGATACATACCATAACATGATCAATTACATATGAATTTATTAAGAATACATAATCATGATAACAAAAGAAAATGTAAACATGGCACTACTATACTTGAAGTACTTATAACAGTCATATACTGTAGGAAATACAATAAAGAAGGTAAATCTACTAAGTCTCTAACATAGAAGCAAGAATCACATGATCTATGTAGTTGTGGTAACAACCGTCCTTACCTTAAGTCGCGATGATGATAATCCAACAATCTCAAAAGAATGATCCAAAGATGGTAATAAGACCCTAGACAAACATAAATGAAAGGTTAGAAAAGAAATTGGGAAAACGGAGGTCGAACGGGTCAAAACGGGGCAAGGTTGCTGTCAGTAACAAGTTTTGTCGATGGTCCTTGGTCGATGGCATCGACCAAAGAGGATCGACCAAAATTGTCTTCGTGACTGCATAATGGGATTTGGGGATTTTGGTCCGAAATGGGTCTTCCGGGGTTCGGATCGATTTGAAACTTGGAGGGAATGCTAGGAACAGTAGCAGGAGACTACGTAGCGAGAATTAACATGATCCAATGGTCGAATTGAAAAACCCCCAATTTGAAGCCTTAGGTTCAAACTTGCAAGAATCATGTTCTTCAATGAAATCAATTGCAATTGCAAGAGAACTTAGGGATTTAATCAATAGAATGATGAACAACAGAATATAGACAATTACAAACATATAATCAGACCTAATTGAAAGAGAAAATCAGATTAAGAGATGAATTCATGTTGTAATGAAGAGGAAAATCAAAATAAGAAAGCAAGAACATCATGTATGAGAATCATAGCATGGAAAGGATAAAGAGAGGTTTAATCAAAGCAAAAGAGATTGTAGAAGAGGTGGTTGCAAGGTTGCAACACCTTCTTCACGAACTCAGTATCAAGAAAAAGATGGGGTAGAAGCAGATTAGAGAGAGAGTGAGAGATTACATACCTTGGAGAAGAGATTAGAGAAGAGAGACAATAATTCTTGTAGAAGATCATCACCCAAGCCAAGGAGGAGCCTAAGAGGAGCTTTCCCACGTTCTCAGATGTTGAAATGAGTGAAATATGGTTCTAGGTTCGAGGTTTCACTTAAATAGATAAAAGAATATCCAAAAAGCATCTTTTTCTCGAATCTGGGTAACTTTGGCCGATGGTCCTTGGTTGATGGCATCGACCAAAGAGCATTGACCAAAACAGGTAACAAGTTTCAGCAAAAAATCCAGAAATAGTTCAGCAACTTCGAATAGGGATTCGGAGGGCTATACGGGGTCAAATTGAGTGAGGTTTTCTCCTACAAGTCAATAAAGAAGTCTAGTTTCCAGAAATAAATTTGGATCAAGTATGGGAGATCATTAGGTCTACAAACTAAGCTTACCTTCTTCGATGCGCAAGCAGGATTTGCCAGACATAGTTCAGCAACTTCGGATAGGGATTTGGAGGGCTATATGGGGTCAAATTTAGTGGGATTTTCTACTACAAGTCCATCAAGAAGTTTAGTTTCTGGAAATATATTTGGATTGAACACAAGAGTTCATTTGGTATTTCAACTAATTCACTCCTCTTCGGTGCGCAGATTCAAAACTAACACTGACAATGCTCTCAAGTGAGGGGCATCATCGTCAATGTCCAAGGGCTTGGGCTCTGACACCAAATCATCAACCAAAAGGGTCCACAAGTCTATTTTACCCCCACTTTGGGTCTTCGGACCTACAAACATAACAGATTCGGGACCGGGTCAAGGTTAGGATAAGGCCAGATATTACAGGTCTACCATAAAGGAAAGGTCTGGCATGAGTTCTTAAGACTTTCAAAGATAATAACACTGAAATCAAGGTCCAACTTTAAGGTCTAATATCAAACAAGTCTTTCTTTATCCCAAAACAAATAGTGTGAAATCCAGCCCAAACCTAGCCAGGGCACCCTATCTGTTTTGGGTAAAGAAGGGTTAGTTTAAATGTTTGACCTTAAAGTTGGACCTTGATTTGATCTTAGCTTGTTTCTTGTAGACCCTTTTGGTTGACTATTTGGTGTTGGAACCCAAGCCCATGGACATTGTCGATGATGCCCCTCACTTGAGAGCATTGTCAGTGTTAGTTTTGAATCTGCGCACCGAAGAGGGGTGAATTAGTTGAAATACCTAATGAACTCCTGTGCAAAATCTGAATATATTTCCCGAAACTAGACTTCTTGATGGACTTGTAGGAGAAAACCTCACTCAATTTGACCTCATATAACCTTCCAAATCCCTGTCCGAAGTTGCTGAACTATGTCTGTCAAATCCTGCTTGCGCATCGAAGAAGATGAGCCTAGTTGATGAACCTAATGAACTTCAATTCTTGATCCAAAGGTATTTCTGGAAACTAGACTTCTTGATTGACTCGTAAAAGAAAACCTCACTCAATTTGACCTTGTATAGCCCTCCGAATCCCTGTTGAACCTTGCTGTCCTGATTGGTTGACTCATTGGTCGACTGGACCAGTAGACCAATCCAATCGACCAATGGTATCTGAATTTACCAATTTGGTCCTGTCTCCTCTATTTAAGTCAAATCTCGGGATTACTTCGCCTCCTATGCCTCCTAAGCCTCTGGAATGAGTTAGAACCCTAATCTAATCAATTCCCTTGCATTCCTTGGTGATCTCTCACAAGACTTGAAGTAATCTTCTTCCTCTCGCATCAAAGGTATGTCTACTCTCTTTTCTTTCTTCTCCATCTCTGATTTTCTTTCTTTAATCTGTTCTTGGCTGAGATCAGGAAGAAGATGATGCACTCTTGCAACCATCCACTCCATGATCTCATCTTGTTCCTTGAGATCTATGATCATCATCATGATCTCAACCCCAGCCAGTGGAATCTTTGAAAACCCTAACCCTAATCCTTTGAAATCCTAACCTGGGTGATTATCTGAGAACCTTTTTGGTAACCTCCCATGTGAGGGAAACCTCATGGGTAATGTGGAGGTTGTTCTAAATTCAATATTCTTTAATTCTTCTTGTTGTAATTGGCCAATCATCAATTCCCTCCCTCCTGTGATCTTAACCTTTTTATGAGAACCATAAGGGTGAAACCCTAATTTCTTGGGTTAGATCAAGAACCCATCTTTTGACCATGATTATCTTCTCATAATGTTTCTATTAACCTAAACAAGATTTTCCTATTATGTTCTTGATTGCAACCATTCCCTTTCTTCCTGTGATCATAACCTTTTCATGAGAGCCATAAAGGTTGAAACCCTAATTTCTTGGGTTAAATCAAGAACCCATCTTTTGACCATGACTTGATGATTTTATCTTCCCATATGATTCTAATACATCCTAGGAAGTTCCCCTTCGAATTTCGGATCAATCCGACTTCAAACGAAGAAGTTATGGCCAAAACAGTTTTCACTATTCCGTACTGACTCGATTGGTCGACTGGGTCAGTAGACCAAGGCAATCGACCAATGAAGTCAGTAGCTTCAATTTTCGCTCGATTTGATTCGTTTGCTCTCTGATCTTTCAGGTATCTTTCCTATTGTTATATCTATGCTTGTTAGGGGTTTATTTGCCATGTTTGGTGTCTCTCTCTTTGATCTTTGGATTATCTTCGGCGATAATCAGGTAAGGACAGTTGATTCCTTAACTACATAGATTGCTTGTTCTCTGGTTTCTACTTTATGAAACTATGAGATTACCTACTGTTATTGTATTTTAATTCTGATCTCCTACTGTGGGAACAGTAGCACTTATTTATATCATCTTTTCATTGTTTATGTTATATGAATTACTTATTACTGCTTAATCTGATGTTGCTTTTACATTCTCTTTTATATGATGAACTACTGGTTGTGTATGTCATGACTGATCTGAGAATGTGTTTGCTTAAGTTTGGTTTGGGATTGAGAAGTGTCCTTTTGACACTTCTGTCCTTGGACATTATCGGAAATAGTATGGGATGTTTCCGGGGTTGCCCATCGACACTTTCCCGAATCAATGGTTGTCATACCTAGGGATGTCTAGCAGAGTGTTTGGCTAGGATATACCCCCTTATATCAGACCCGATTCGGAAGGGTATTGAGACCGAACGACCCGTGGTAGCAATGGGGATTCACGGGCGCTCAAGACCGGTAACCAACCCGTGAGAAGACGGGAATCACATTGTGGGGGCCATTTATTGGAGGGTTGTATATGGCTAGACTTGGGCTCATGGGTGCTCGAGACCGGTGAGTTATATCCGTGAGAGGACATGAGAGCTTCCCGTTTACCATATGTGGATAACCAATAGGGTTGATGAGTCCGTAGTCCGAGTTGGTCGGTGCCATAGGATACGTTGACTCTAGTGCGAAGGATACCGGAAAGGATCGTCAGGGACGAGGAATGGACGTATCTGGAACTGAGTTGATATAACTGACTAGATGACTTGCATTGGGCTAGGCTTTTCCCTGACATGCGCCGGTACTTATGCCAAACGGTTGTGAGAGAGTGTGTTGACTTAACCCCCTTACCATGGAAATTGTCCGAGAAGGATGCAGGACCCATTACCAATCGGTCGCCCGAGATATCTTAAATGGTTGGAGGGAATCCAAGATATCTTAAATGGTTGAGGATGTGAGCGGACCTACCCAAAGAAGTACGGTGCTATGACTTAAAGCATGTCTGCCATAGAGACCAGCATACATAGAGTTTAGATGCATACATACATTACTTGTTTCATATTGCATTGCATCTTGTTATGCTTTGCTTCCATGTTATTTATGTTGTTATGGATTAACTTGCCTTACTGAGTTTCTTTCGAAACTCATTCCTTTCTTTGTGCAATCTGTTGTTAGCCTTCTCTCTGAGTTTGTATTTCTTTGACGGCCCGTATGAGGAAGCGCAAGGTGAAGAAGATGAAGACTGAAGAACAAGAAGAGCTGACTGAAGATGTGGATTAGATTTCCTTTGTTTCTTCTAGACTTATCTTTTACTTTATTTGTATTAGCTTAGAGCTTTATTTAGATTTCGATCTACCTTCCGCATGTGTTTGTAGGGTATATTTCCGCTATACTCTACAGTTGTCTTTTGATTTGGTATCTTGTTATTCCGCACTCTGATATTCTATAGTGATCCTTTTGAGATCCTTTCTTGACTTTTCTTATAAATTACTTGAAAATTATGATTTGTTCTTGCTTTTGATTATGTTATTGTGCAAAATGGATATGATCGTTCCTAAACTTGATCTTTTGGGCTGTGGATCACACTCTCGGGTATGCCAGATAGGGTACCGGCTGGGAGGATGTGACAAATAGGGTGTCCTGGTTAGGTTTGGGCTGGATGTCACACTTAGGGTGGTTGATTGACCATTCAACCAGTTGGAAAATACCATGTTAGCATTGCCACATAAGCCTCTATTAGTTTTGATGATGGAAAGCATAAAGTACTAATGACTACACTAAGTTGTATATGTCTAGTTTAATATGAAAGCCAGTGGACCTAATCCAACTCACCAGATGCTGAAGTTCAAGTCAAGGTAAAAACCAAGCCAAGATGTACACGAAGTGTAAGCCAAGATGAGCATGAAAAATGGAGTATACGAAGATTCAAGAACATCAACTTAAGCTTAAGCAAGAAGACTTAGCAAATTAGAATCTAGGACACCTCCATGCACATATGTAATTGCAAACACTTGCATCAAAACCGTGTCCATCATGTCATTATATTGACTTAAGACATGTTATGTATGTGTATGAGGACCTAGAGTTGGATAGAAGACCTCAAATACCACTTAAGTCACTTGTTGTGCCTCTGTGTTGGTGACAGCCATCTGTCTGCTAGAAGGATTTTTCGTCTAACCAGATGGACGTCTGTTTGGTTAAAAAAAATGGCTCAATGACTATTTTTAATGGCTATATTTTTTAGACGGACATCCATCTAAATCAGATGGCATCTGTCTAGAATAAAATTTCACTCAACTTTCTAGCTGTTGGGAGGTTGGGCCAAGCAATTGAATTCCATTTATAAGCCCAACCACCCCCATTTGAGAGCTTCTACCTTACCAACTGAGTTATTGCTCCCAAACTACTCTTAAGCTCTCAAATTTTTTCAATATTGATTTTTTATTGCCTTTCATCCTCTCTCATCCTTGAAGAACATCCTAAGGTGTTATGAAAGCTTATGAAAGCTAAGCTTGAGATGATTGAAGGCTTTGGTGGTACATTCATTTCCATTTGAGCATACACTTATTGCATCACACTCACACAAGGGGTAAAATGTCACACCCCTTATTAGGTAATATTCGTTCATCTATTCTATCTTGTTAGTTCAATTATAGTTTAGGTTGATTAGAATTTGTTAGGGGTACTCTTGCCCTAGTGTAAAAAAATATTGTAAGGGCGCTCTTGCTCTATTGAAACAAAGATTATAGTGCTTTTACCCTATTGAACATAGATTGTAAAGATTTGATTCTCTGCCCATCGTATTGAAAGAAAATCACTAGTGGAATACTCTCTTAAGTCTAAGAGAGGAGTGGGCATAAACTTGTAAAGTCAAGCCACAATAAAATTCTTGTGCTGTGATTGATTGCAATTGCTTATTTTCATTTAATTCATAATTAATCTTGAATTTGCAATTAAACTGAAAAATTTGGCAAATCCATTAATTGCAACTTATTCACCCCCTCTAGAATGCATTATCAATTAGTATTAGAGGAGGAGCTCAACTTGACATTGAAATCAATCTCTAAAAGTGTCATGCCCCCATTTACTAGGGCTAGGTGGGGCCCATGACACCAAAACCCTACTGGAAGACTTAACAGTTAATTCCTCTATCCTTTCTATTGGAAAATGCCATGTTAGCATTTTCCACATCAGCCTCCATTGGTTTTGATGATAACAAACATGAATTACTAATGGCTTTATTGAGTTGTGTTGTTTTAGTTTAAGATGAGAAACAAGTGTACCAACTCCAAGTCAAAGCCATATGCTCAAGTCAAGCCAAAGCCAAGATCATGCCAAGATGGACATGAAGTCTAAGTCAAGATGACCATGCCAAGATGGACATGAAGATAATCATGAAGAATGGAATACAAGAAGACTCAAGAACTTCAATGATCAAGACTTAGATGAAGTTAGGACTTAGGACACCTCCATATGCACTCTCATGTAATTGTATGTACTCATGTGCATATCATGTCACTAGACTGACCTAGGACATAGTAGGAAGGTGTATGAGGCTTAGGGTTGACTAAAAAGACCAAAACCCAAGCCAAATCCAAGTCCCATACTTGACTTGCTGCAGACGGACGTCCGTCTAGTTTCAGTCAAATCATAGAAAGTCAGATGGAATTCCATCTGAGACGGATGACCGTCTGGCAGACGGATGACCGCTGAGACGGAATTCCGTCTGGTTTAACTAAAACACAATGGCTAGTTTTTAACGACTATTTGCCAGACAGACGATCGTCTGGACTGAAAATTGGACTAAAATTATGTCCGTTTTCTATCCGTTGGGGATTGGGCTAAGGCACTCAAAGGCCATCTATTTAAGCCCAATTCACCCCTTTTGAGATGGCTGAACCTCACACTTGATCAACTACTCCTCAAGTAATCTCAAGCTCTTAAAATACAAGAAAGCCATTGGGTTTTGCCTCTCACCCTCTCTCCAACATTGAAGAACATACCAAGGTGTTAAAGTAAGCTTGTGGAAGTCAAGCTTGAGGTGATCGAAGGCTTTGGTGGTGCATGCTATCTTGAGCATACAACTCTTATTGCATCACACACACACAAGAGGTAAAGTGTCACACCTCTTGTTAAGGTAACATCCTTCTCTTGTAACTGTTTTCAATTCTAATCTAACTCTAGTCTAGGTAGATTAGAATTGGTTTTGGATACTCTTGTCCGTGAACAAAGATTGGTTGGGTGCTCTTGCCCATGAACAAAGATTGAAGAGGGTACTCTTGCCCTAAGATAAACAAAGATTGTAAAGGGTGCTCTTGCCCCATAACAAAGTCTGTAAAGGGTTTGATCTCTACCCATTGTATTGAAAGAGAATCACTAGTGGAATACTCTCTTGAGGCCAAGAGAAGAGTGGACGTAGACTTGCAAAGTCAAACCACTATAAAATACTTGTCTTGTGGTTGATTGTATTGTTTAATTTCATTTGAATTTTCAATTTACCTTGTATTTCCGCACAAACCAAAAAATTGGGACAATCCACTATTTGCAACCTAATTACCCCCCTCTAGGTTGCACCAACACTTTCCTCAAAAATAACAAAGATCAATACCACAGTGTAACAATGGAAACATCTATTGTCACATCCACTCAGCCGGTACACTATCTGAAATACCTGAGTGTGTGATCCACAGCTCTGAAGATCAAGTTTAGGAACGATCATATCCACTTACCACAATAATATAATCAAAAGCAACATTGTATTCAAGTAATTTAAAAATAAAAGTCAAGAAAGGATCTCAGAAGGATCACAAAAGAATGTCAGAGTGCGGAAAATGATACCAATAGAATAAATCAAATGTAGAGTGCAGTGAAATATACTCTACAGTAGCAGCGGAGAAGTAAATCGAAAGCAAAAGAAAAATTACCATCAGTTCCCAAAATGAAAGGGAAAACAAAACTAAACTAAGGTCTCATCGAATCTATAAAGTAAAATATCCAAAAGAGAAGACACGATGTCCCATTGTTGGCACACAAGTGCTAAAGTTGAACTAATCCTGATAAGCTCTAGTCTCGTATTGGTAGTCTTCACCATCGTAAATACTGTAGCCAGTTTTGGGTACCGTAAGAGTCATCAACTTGGTCTTCATAGTATTGACCATCATGATCAACAGTATCTGTAGGTAAGTCGAACAAAAGATGTTGCAAAAAGGAGTGAGTTCAAAAGAACTCAGCAAGTATCCAATGACACTAAACATCTTCACACACATTCCAAGGCAATCATAAATGCAATGATAGGAAACAATGTGTGCAAGTATGCTTCTAACTCTATATATGTATGCTGGTCTCTATTGGTAGACACGCTTTAAGTCATAGCACCATACTCCTCTGGGTGGGTCTCAAATCACTCTCCCTCAGCCTTCCCGGCATCATGGGTTCTCCATTTGGTAAATGGGTCCTGAAACCTCCTCGAAAATGCTTGGTTAGGGTTTAGGTCAACACTCTCTCACATCACTGTTTGGCCTGAGTATTGGCGCGTGTACAGGTATAATCTTAGCCCAATGCAAGTCATCTACTGAGTCATATCTACTTAGGGTTAGATACGTCCATTCCTCGCTTCCCGCGATCCTTTCCGGTACCTTTCCCACTAGAGTCATTGTCTCCTTCCCAGCTACGTAGACTCTTATCCCTATTGGTCAGCCACATCTAGCTAACAGGTAGTTCCCATGGCTCCACATGGGTTGGATACCAATCATGAGCTTCTATGGGCCCATGTTCCACTATTGCAACCATACCAATTGAATGGCCCCCACAATGTGATCCATGTCCTTTCACGAATATGACTCACCAGTCTTGAGTGCCCACAAATCCCCATTACTGTCACGGGTCACTCGGTCTCAATTCCCCTACTGATAGGGTCAGATATGACAAGGGTTTACTTAGCCAAACACTTCTAGACCAATCCTAGGTATGTCAACCAGTAATCAAGAAAAGCGCCGAGGGGCACCATAGGAATGCATCCCATACCACCTCCATTGGTGTCCAATGACAGAAACTCCAAAAGGACATTTCCCATTCCCCAATCACTACCTAGGCATTCACATCACATAAGCATATCACAATTATTAAAATCAAGTCCAAACCATATTCACATCATTCATAATTGAATCCAGTATGTAAGTCACAATATGAGTAACCTACTGTAATTGCAGAAGTAATGTAATGTAAGGAATATAAAACAACAGTAGCTGAATCATACATTTGAATCACATCATAACAAAGTATGTAAATATGCATAGTTTGAGTGGAGTACTCACCCCGATTTTGACTTCGTAAACTTCGAGAAAGAGATCAATGGGAAAGTCCAAAATCTCCAAAATAACCCTAAACAAACATGGGTTAAGCATTAGGATCAAACCCTAACGATCGGAGGCAAAACGGAATCGAAAGATAGCAAATTTGAGGTCATTGACTGTATTGGTCGATTGGTTGCCAGCTTGGCCCATTCGACCAATGGAACAATATGGGGCAGAAAATCCTAAATTGGTCATAACTTCTTCGTTTGAAGTCCGATTGCTCCGAAATTCGACGGGGAGTTCTCCAGAAACATACTAAGACTATCTAAGAAGGTCTAAGCATCAAACATGGTCAGAAAATATAGAGTTCTGGTTGAACCATAAAATTAGGGTTTTACTGTTGATAGTTTGTGTATGCCACAGAGAGACTAGAGAGAACGAGGATTCTGTGAAATCCAGCCCAAACCTAGCCAGGGCACCCTATCTGTTTTGGGTAAAGAAGGGTTTGTTTAAATGTTGACTTTAAAGTGGGACCGTGATTTCAGTTTTGTTTAATGTTGACTTTGAAGTTTGACCGTGATTTCAGTTTTACTATCTTTGAAAATCTTAGGAAGCCATGTCAGACCTTTCTCTTAAGGTTGATCCAATGTCCCAAAATGAGGGATGATGTCTTTGTGGGCCATCTCAGTAGAAGATATGGTGTTTGACCCAAAACCCATGGATATTGATGATGGTGTTTCCTTATGGAAACTTTAATTGATTTGGTGTTGAACTACTCATTGGTGAAGAAAAACTTGGTTGATGGACCTAAAGCTTAGTTGGACCTAGTTTGAAGACATCCCTCCATACTAGGTAAGTAGTATGATGCGTTGAAAGAAGCCCATCCAAATATATTGAAGTTAGGCCCATTTAAAACTTATTTTTGAACAAGTTGTCTAGGCAGTGGCATTTTGGTAATTTTCTGTTTTTAAGGTTTTTAAAAGCTTTATTTCTTTTAATTTCGTGGTAAACTTTCCCACTAGGTTTCTAACTCTCTAGAGAACGTGAGAAGAGCCCTAGATCCTCTCCTTCGAAGCCAAGAAAGACCCTCAAACATCTGTTCAGATTTCTTCATCGGTTTCTCTTCTAAAAGGTTAATATTCAATTCGCTTCTTCTTTAATTCATTCTTTCTTCTCTACTTCTGATATTCTGATTATGAGAAGCGTATTACACTGCTGTAATGACCTCTTCTCTAATTCTTTTAGCCCTAGAGTGAATTCCCCAATTCACTCTATGTTCTTGAAGCCATATGGCGATGATTCTTGAATTTGATTCCACCAACAATCTTGATGATACTTTCCCTGAATTTTCTACCTATCTTTATGATTGTGGGGAAGGTCTCATACTATTACCATGACCTTCCCTTGTGTCCTCATGATTGAGGAGTTGATCCTTGTTTTTCCTTGGACCAATTGGCAACCCTTCTATTTTCTATTAATTCATTGGATCCTCCCCAAGACTTTCTTTATTATGATTTCTTTATCTTTATTCCCTAAGGTGAATCTTTATTCTCCCTAGTCTTCCCATGGGATATTAGGATTTCTTTCCTTTGAATTTATTTACATTCTTTTCTCTCATTAGTACACCCTTCCTATTTCCATTCTTGATTTTGAAATATTAATGAGATGTTCCTTTATCTCTCTTGGGTTGTTTTTTTTGAGAGTTTATTATGGGTAACTCTCATGGGAGGTAACCAACTCTTATGAGAGGTAACCATATCTGAGACCCTAATGTTCTTTTATCTGTTGGAAACTTCCCAACACCTTTTCAGATTGTGCATTCTTTGTTTCTCTTTTCCTAGGGTGAATCTTGATTACCCCTAGCCTTTCCATGAGAGCCATCAGTTTTGTTCTGAATCTGCGCACCAAAGAGGGGTGAGTTATTTGAAATACCTAATGAACTCTTCTGCTCAATCCGAATATATTTCCCAAAACTAGACTTCTTGATGGACTTGTAGGAGAAAACCTTTCTCAATTTGACCTCATATAACCTTTCAAATCCCTGTCAAAAGTTGTTGAACTATGTCTGTCAAATCCTGCTTGCGCATCAAAGAAGATGAGCTTAGTTGGTGGACCTAATGAACTCCAATTCTTGATCTGAAAGTATTTATAGAAACTAGACTTCTTGATTGACTCGTAGAAGAAAACCTCACTCAATTTGACCCTGTATAACCCTCCGAATCCCTGTTTGAACCTTGCTGTCCTGATTGGTCGATTCATTGGTCGATTGGACCAACAGACCAATCAATCGACCAATGGTGTCTGAATTCACCAATTTGGTCCTGTCTCTTCTATTTAAGTCAAATCTCGGGAATACTCCGCCTCCTATGCCTCCTAAGCCTCTGGAACGAGTTAGAACCCTAATCTAACCCATTCCCTTGCATTCCTTGGTGATCTCTCACAAGACTTGAAGTAATCTTCTTCCTCTCGCATCAAAGGTATGTCCACTCTCTTTTCTTTCTTCTCCATCTCTGATTTTCTTTAATCTGTTCTTGGCTGAGATCAGGAAGAAGATGATGCACTCTTGCAACCATCCACTCCATGATCTCATCTTGTTCCTTGAGATCTATGATCATCATCATGTTCCTTGAGATCTATGATCATCATCATGATCTCAACCCCAGCCAGTTGAATTCTTGAAACCCTAATCTTGAAACCCTAACCTTGTGTGGTCATCCACAGAACCTTTGGTAATCTCCCATGTGAGGGTAACCTCTTGGGTAAAAGTTATGTGAACCTAAACTTTATCATTGAATGATTCTTCTTGTTATTTTTGACTAACAATTTACTTTCCTTCATCCGGTGCTCTCAACCTTTTCATGGGAGCCAAAAAAGGGTGAAACCCTAACCTCTTGGATCAAACCAAGAACCCTTTGTTTGATCTTGTTAACATCCAATTAATGTGTTTTCCTTACTAGAATTGTAACCTATCATTCTCTAATTCTTTATCCTAGATCACACTATATTTTCTTCATGATCCATGTTTAACCTAATTAGGTTTTCTAAATTATTCTTTCTTCATTCTTGTTCTTGATTGAGATCAGGAAAAAGATGATGCATCTTTGCAATCATCTATTCCATGATCTCATTCTATTCTTTGAGATCTATGATCATCATCATGATCTTAACCCTAGCCAATAGATTCTTGAAACCTTAACCCTAACCCTTTTATGATCTTTCTGGAAACCTTTTGTAACCTCCCATGTGAGGGAAACCTCATGGGCAATGTTTCTATTAACCTAAATTAGGTTTCCTATGATTTTCTTGTTGCTTTTGACCAAACAACTTATTCCCTTTCATTTTGTAATCATAACCTTTTTATGGGAACCATAAGGTTGAAACCCTAGTTTCTAGGGTCAAATCAAAAACCCATATTTTGACCATGACTTGATGATTTTATCTTCCTATATGATTCTAATACATCCTAGGAAGTTCCCCTTCGAATTTCGGATCAATCCGACTTCAAACGAAGAAGTTATGGCCAAAACAGTTTTCACTATTCCGTCTTGACTCGATTGGTCGGCTCATTGGTCGACTGGGTCAGTAGACCAAGGCAATCGACCAATGAAGTCAGTAGCTTCAACTTTTGCTCGATTTGATTCGTTTGATCTCTGATCTTTTAGGTATCTTTCCTAATGTTATATCTATGCTTGTTAGGGGTTTATTTGCCATGATTGGTGCCTCTCTCTTTGATCTTTGGATTATCTTCGGCGATAATCAAGGTAAGGACAGTTAATTCCTTAACTACATAGATTACTTGTTCTCTGGTTTCTACTTTATGAAACTATGAGATTACCTACTGTTATTGTATTTTAATTCTGATCTCCTACTGTGGGAACAGTAGCACTTATTTATATCATCTTTTCATTATTTATGTTATATGAATTATTTATTACTGCTTAATCTGATGTTGCTTTTACATTCTCTTTTATATGATGAACTACTGGTTGTGTATGTCATGACTGATCTAAGAATGTGTTTGCTTGAGTTTGGTTTGGGATTGGGAAGTGTCCTTTTGACACTTCTGTCCTCGGACATTATCGGAAATAGTATGGGATGTTTCCGGGGTTGCCCATCGACGCTTTCCCGAATCAATGGTTGTCATACCTAGGGATGTCTAGTAGTGTTTGGCTAGGATATACCCCTGTTATATCAGACCCAATTCGGAAGGGTATTGAGACCGAACGACCCGTGGTAGCAATGGGGATTCACGGGCTGCTCAAGACCGGTGAAATGATCCGTGAGAGGACGGGAATCACATTGTGGGGGCCATTTATTGGAGGGTTGCATATGGCTAGACTTGGGCTCATGGGCGCTCAAGACCGGTGAAATGATCCGTGAGGGGACATGAGAGCTTCCCGTTTACCATATGTGGATAACCAATAGGGTTGATGAGTCCGGTGAGTAATATCCGTGACTCTAGTGGAAAGGATAATAGAAAGGATCGCCCGGGGCGAGGAATGGAAGTATATGGACCTGAGTTGATTAACTGAGTAGATGACTTGCATTGGGCTAGGTTTTCCCTGACATGCGCCGGTACTTATGCCAAATGGTTGTGAGAGAGTTTGTTGACTTAACCCCCTGCCATGGTTTGTCCTGAGGGATGAAGGACCCATTACCAACCAGCTGCTCAAGACCGGTGAAATGATCCGTGAGAGAACCCAAGATATCTTTTATGGTTGAGGGTGTGAGCGGACCTTCCCAAAGAAGTACGGTGCTATGACTTAAAGCATGTCTGCCATAGAGACCAGCATACATAGAGTTTAGATGCATATATACATTACTTGTTTCATATTGCATTGCATCTTGTTATGGTTTGCTTCCATGTTGTTTATGTTGTTATGGATTAACTTGCCTTACTGAGTTTCTTTCGAAACTCATTCCTTTTTTTTGTACAATCTGTTGTTAGACTTCTCTATAGGTTTGGATTTCTTTGACGGCCCGTATGAGGAAGCGCAAGGTGAAGAAGATGAAGATTGAAGAACAAGAAGAGCTGACTGAAGATGTGGATTAGATTTCCTTTGGTTCTTCTAGACTTATCTTTTACTTTACTTGTATTAGCTTAGAGCTTTATTTAGATTTCGATCTACCTTCCGCATGTGTTTGTAGGGTATATTTCCGCTATACTCTATAGTTGTCTTTTGATTTGGTATCTTGTAAATTCCGCACTCTGGTAATCTATAGTGATCCTTCTGAGATCCTTTCTTGACTTTTATTATAAATTACTTGAACATTATGTTATTGTGCGAAATGGATATGATTGTTCCTAAACTTGATCTTTTGGGCTGTGGATCACTCCCTCGGGTATGCCAGTTAGGGTATCGGCTGGGCGGATGTGACAGATTCACTCTAGGGAAAGAGAGAATAGTATTTCAAAATCAAGAATAGGAATTGGGTAGGGTCTAACAATGAGAGAAAACAAGGTTTCAATTAAAATCAAATGAAACGAATTCTAATTGAACCACAACAATTAGGGCTTCATCGCATACGGTCCACGGATCTCATGGAAAGATTAGGGAGAATAAAGATTCACCCTAAGTCAAGAAAATAAGAGTTTATAATCAAGAAAGGTGATGAGGAGGATCCATCGAAGTAAAAGAGGATTAGGGTTCCCCAATTTGGATACCCTCTCATGAGGGTTACTTAAGGGTTTCCTCCCAAAATCAACCACTTTGGATTCCCAGTGAAAAGGGGAAACAAGACCCTCCCAAAAATTATGGGATACAAGGAAAGGTTGTAACACTGGTGTGAGACATTTTCCATAATTACCAAAATCAGTAGAAAAATAATGAGGGAGTGATCAAGATCTCAGGTAAGACCAATTTCAAGAAACATCACCATATAGCTTCAAGAACTTCAAGAACATAGAGTGAATTGGGGGATTCACTCTAGGGATAAAGAATTAGAGAAAAGGTCATTACAGTAGTGTAATACCTTTCTCATAATCAAGAAATCAAAAGAATAGAAGAGAGAATAGATCAAAGAAGAAATAATTTGGTTACTAACATTTTTAGAAGAACAACTGATGAAGAAACTCGAACGGATGCTTGGGGATCTTCCTTGGCTTCGAAGAGGAGGTTCTAGGGTTCTTCCCATGTTCTCCAGAGGTTTAGAATTGATTATGAGTGAAAAACACGGAGTTCCCCCTTTAAATATAACAAAAACCCTTTACAAATCAGAGATTTTACCAAATTGGCTTTATTGTACCTGTTGGTCGACCAACCATGTTAGCAACTCCAAAATAGGGAATTAACGGTCCTATCCTCAATATCTTTGGATGGGCTTCTCACAACTCTTCAACCAACTTACCAAGCATGGAGGGATGCCTTCAAACCATGTCCAAATAGGTTTTAAGTCCAACAACTAGGCTCTCCTTCATCAATAAGCAGTTTTTCTCCAACTCAAACAAGGTTTCTGAGTATGGAACTCCATCATCAATATCCATGGGTTTTGGGTCAAACACCATGTCTTCTATTGAGATGGCCTATAGTTGTCTTTTTCCTTTACTTCAGGACTTCGGATCTATACTAAGGGAGAGGTCTGTCTTGACTTCCTAGGACATTCCAAAGATAACTACACTATACTCAAGGTCCAACTTCAAGGTCAAACAACAATCAAGCTCTTCTTCATTAAAAATAGATAGGGTGTCTAGGTTAGCGTTTGTGCTGGATTTCACATCTATATAAAAAGAGAGGGCAAGTACAAACTTTGATTATTTGATAGCAACTAACACTATCTATAAATATTATTACATACAGTCTTCAAAATATAGCATTGTTTGAACTGAATATCTTTACCATCTTATACAAACGTAACCAACGACTGATGATAAACTGAACTTGGGCTTTCAATTATATTCTTAGGGCGGCTACGTACGCCTTTACCCTTGTCCTGTGTTCGTTCATCTATATATGTAAGATGTAATGAGCTATACTAGCCTAGTGAATGTTATAACATACCCATGCTACAATCAGATACCACATGCATATCTTCATTAAAATACATTATTCAATCTTATTGAAAAATATGTATCATAGAAAATACTTCTTTTCAAATGCTTTCAATTTCTTTTTCTTTTTCAATTGTAATCATAAGCATAAGCAAATCTTAGAGGATGTACATTTGTCTATACCGTCGAAGTGGCTTCAGTCTCACCACCGAAGTGGCTTTAGTCTACCATCGTAGTGGCTTCAGTTTTACCACCAAAGTGGCTCTAGTCTCAAGGCACAAGGCCAGGTACTTCTATTCTTGGCTTAGACTCAGTCTTTCCAATTTATAGTCTAGCCACAAGTGTTGTGCTCATCAACATGATGTCTTTTAATCCATTTCAATCTTGCATTTATCCAATTCTTCACATGAAAAATCATTTATCATTATGTTTGAAACAAGTATATATTTGAAACCAAAATGTAATTAATTTATAAACAAAGTAATATAGCATGTTACTCATCATAAATCATAAGCTTATATACCAGTCAGTCAGTTCAGTCATATAGTCACTTATATCCTCATCTTAGTCGTTTCATAATTGACAATTCATTCATCTAGAAGATATAATATCTTAGTGCCTTATAGTCATGCCTACAAGTTACACTCCACATATCATACACTACAATTCACATATATATATATATATATATATATATATCTATATATATATATATCTATATATATATATATATATATATATATATATATATATATATATATATATATATATATATATATATATATATATATATATATATATATATATATATATATATATATATATATATATATATATATATATATATATATATATATATATATATATATATATATATATATATATATATATATATATATATATATATATATATATGAGTGGAGTCACAATCCTTATATCATACACTACACTCATGCAACATAAATTGAGATACAATTCATGTCATATACTACACTCATATATACATCCGTGAGTTGAGTTATAATACTCACACCCTATACTACAATCATATATATATAAAAGTGGGGAGACTCATATCATACACTACAATCATATATATGCACGAGTCAAATTATAATACTCATTTCATATGCTACAGTCCAGGAGTTGAATTATAATATTCACTTGCCTTTTTAGTCCGAATATCCTTTCCTCAAAATCTAGATGATTTTATGCTATTACAAAGTGAATGCCTTTCCTCAAAACATTCACGATCAGATTAACACCTAAACCGATGAGTGAATAATGTGAGTGTAGTCTTATATTTATGATGACCCTACACTCAGGGTCCTTCCTACACTTTTCTGTCATAAACACTTTCCTTGCGGATCTTAGAGCATGGCTTTAGAACCTCATCAATCTATTTTAACTCCTTTTGCTAGATTACATGTAGTCCAATAGAGTTTTAGTGCTTCATTTGACAAGAGTGTAGCGCTAGTATGCCTAGTTTGGACACTACACTCGTGTCCTACATTCATTAACCAGAGTTGTATTTTTCCCATATTATATCCAAACTTTGGCTGTGAAATCCCATAGAACCCTAACCTGAAAATTCATATAGCAGGTCCAAATTGAACCTATTGGATCTGACTTGGAACCCATGGAAGTAGATGGTGATGAAGCTAAGATAGAAACCTTGGCAGATTTTGGAAGAAGATCTAGCCTGAATGATGACAGACTTGGTAGATGGACCAAAAGTATGATAATGACACTAGTGGAAGGTCCCAGAAAACTAGGTAAGACCTTTCTATAATGTAGAAAAAGACCCAAGAAGAAGCTAGGGCATTCGGAGTACCAAAAATCCTATTTTTGTCAAAAGTCCAGGGGTTGGTCGATTGCCTTGGGAGACCAACCCCGGCAACCAACCTGATTTTGGGTAGAATTGTCACTTTTTGGGAAATTAGGTTTTTGAAGCCCTATTTAAGTGTTTTTCTTTCGAAAACGTGTCAGTATGTTCTAAAGCCATCAAGGAATGTTAGAGACACTCTAGAGAACCCTCTCCAAGGTGAAGGAAGATTTGGGAGCATCTGTGAAGTTTTCCGTCCGACAATTCTTCTCCTACAAGGTTAGCTTTTGGTCTCTTCTTTGTAGTTCTTCTTTCTCTCTTATTTCTATCTAATGTGTAGTCCTTCTTCAAGATCTATACTTGCTGTAAGTACCTATTCTTCTCTTCTCTTTGTTATAGAGTGAATCTCCATTCACTCTAGTTCTTCGCTGAACTTCATGGTGCAATTTCGGTAAAAGCCTAGCATGAATCTATATGATTGTTATTCTATTGTTTAGTTAGATTTTCAATCCATGCTGGATCATATTCTAAGTTGTTTTCAAGCCTTAATCTACTTCCCTCTTAGTCCTAGAGTGAATCCCCATTCACTTTAGTCTATCCGTGAAATCTACCTTTTGATTTTGGATGAAACCTAAATTAAGACTCGTTAGTTTTCATTCCTATGACCATGATAAGATATTGTCCTACTGTTATTTTAGAGTTTTCTAGTTAATTTCAGAGTGATTTAGAATTCAAACGATGAGTTTTTGACCAATTTTAGGTTTTGCTGTTTGTACACAGCAGTGTTGGAGGCTTGCCTTGGCGGCCCTGGGCGACCAAAGGGAACCAAGACAGCAAAATGCCCTGTTTTGCCTCTTTTCATCTTTGAACCTTTAAGGTTTGTTCCTAACATTAAATCATAGTATTATTAAGGTTTCTTTGGCAAGTTTGAACCTACCTTTTGGTCTCCTCTTCGAACTTTTCGAGATGACAACAAGGTGAGGTCATTTACTCACAAATAACATAAGATACTTTCTATTTTTGTAATGAAATGTGAATGCATGATCTTTATTATTGTTTTAGGACTTATTCATGATAGATATGCCTTTGTGATATCAGAATGTTAATTGTAATGATGATATACATCTTTGTTGAATATGTGAATATTTGAATGTGAATGGATTTATGGTATGATGTTAATATTTGGAATCATATTCTGATGTGATTGCCTAGGTTGTGATTGTGGAATGGGAAATGCCATTGGGTGTTTCTGTCTTGGGACATCAAAGAAGGTGGTATGGGACGCTTTCCTATGATGCACCTTAGCGCTTTCCATGATTACTGGATGTCATACCTGGGATTTTTCTAGAAGTGCTTGGTTAGAAACCCCATCATATTACACCCTACCGGTGTGGGTATTTAGACCGAGTGACCCATGGCAGCGGTATTTGGTTGGTGGGTGCCCAAGAATGGAGAGCATGAGGGGACACAACATTTTCGTGGGGGCCATTCATTAGTAGGGTTGCATATAATAGGATTAAGCTCATGGGCGCCCAAGAATGCGAGAAGCATGAGGGGACACGGGAACTTCCCATTTATTACTTGTGGATGACCAATAAGAGTCAGTGTAGTCTAAGAAGGAGACGATGATTCTAGGGTGAAAAATACCAGAATGGATTTTGAGAAGCAAGGAAGGGAAGTATCCGACCCTAATGTCGATGTGCCTTAGTAGATGACGTGCATTGGACTAGGTATAACCCTAACATGCATTAGTACTCATACCAATGGTGGAGTGAGAGAGAGTGGTAACCTAAACCCTAACCATGGAGATAGTTCGAGAAGATGCCTTGACCCAACAACCATGGAGAAACCAATAGATGTCTCTTGTTAAGTGAGAGTGATTGAGATCGCCTAGAGGAGTATGATGTTCTATCTTAATGCGTGATCGCCATTAGACACAACATCTATCAGAGTTAGTTGCATACTTGCATATTGTCTCATATCATATTGCATTATGCTTTGTTCTTGAATTTGGTTTGTATGTGAACTACTTGCTGAGTTCTTTTGAGCTCACCCCTCGAGGACAATGTTTGCTTTAGATAGTTTTGTAGGTGATGAAGAGATCCCAAGCCCCTGTTTGGAGATCCCTTCCTTATATGATACAACTGAGGAACTAGTGGGAGTTGACAGTAGCATGTGGTACGATCCATGCACCGATATGGAATACTATTATGGCACCGATCAACAATGATAGAAGATGCCTTGTCCGCTGATGGGACTACGAGCTTGTCAATGATCCCAAGTTACAGGAGTACAAGCCATCTGTGAATAAGGCTAAATTAGAAGAAAGTGAACCATTAGAAGACTTATATTAGTTTTGATAGTCTTCTTTATTCCTTTAGCTATAACTTTAGATTTGACTATTCTTCTGCAATTGATTATTAGAGTTTCTTCCACATACTCTTTTACTCTGATTATATTGGTATCATTTTTTGCACCCTGACATTGTTTAGAGATCCTTCTAAGATCTATACATTGATTATTCTTATAATTACATTAATAAAATGATTTATTCTTGCCCATGATTGTACTATTGTGCAATGTGGGAGGATGATTGTTGAGACTTGATCTTCAGAGCTATGGATCACACCTCCAGGTATTCTAGATAGGGTACCAGTTGGGGGGATGTGACATTGGGGCTTCTGGTTCTATAGCCTCACTAAGACTAAGCTTCCATTCCATTCACAATTTCAAAGGGTTAACAAGTCGAGAAGTCTTGGTATCGTTGATTGTAGGTTCTGCATGACTAAACAATTCTATTGAACCCTACACTCAACCCAGATTCGACATTTTGGTCCAAATCATGTCACATAAATTGGGGCTTTTTCTCACAGAGGTCCATCAGATCCAATTTGAGTCCATAAACAAAGGGTTGTTAGTCTGAAATGCCAATGTCAGGTAATCCTTCAAAATCAAGTCGGGGTTTTTATAGGACAACCCGAGTTCTTATAACTTGTATGGTCTACACTAAATTGCACATGGTTCCAACATATATATCATTAGATTTCTAAGAATCTAACACCATGATTATCAATTCCATGTATAATTCCTCCAACTAGCATATAGATCAAAATTATCTATTTACAATTAAGGAGGAGAAGTGTCACACCCCACCTAGCCGGATGCTGTCATACCTGAATACCCATGGGGGTGATACACCGCAAGACCTAGGTTCAGTGACAATTCCATACAACATATGATATAGCATAATCAAATAGACAATAATAAATCAAGTTCAAATAATAAGTTATCAATTCTGAAATAATGATTACAACCGTCCAAAACTTCAAACAAAAGCTAAACATCAAAGTTCTAGAAAAGAAATAATGTTTGCAGCAGAAATACTCAAGAGCCTAGGTAGAAGATGCCCTCGCCTTTTCCAAAAGAATTCAACATATATATGTAGAAAAGAGACATGAAAGAAACTAAAGATTTCCTAAGGATAGCAAGGTCTCTATCACTAAAAACCGACTTTGTCGGAGCAGTCAAGGCACGAGCACATAGCTTCATGCGCTTCCACTTCTTCCTCATTTGTACCTTCCAAAAAGCTTCCTTGTGATGAATCCTCCACTTGGAAGGGGCCGCATAATCTATAGAAAAGTCTAAGAAACATACACAAAATAAAGTAATGAGTTCACAGAACTTAGTGAGGTTAGCTAATATCCATGTCATGCATTCATCCAAATTTCCATGTCATATTCATAAGATAAACATGTAATTAATAACATAAATAAACTGATGCATGAGAATGATATGATATTCTTAACTCTAACATGTAGTCTCTTAGGTAGACACGCATTAATCTTATACTCCAATCTCCTTTGGGTGGTCTCAATCACTCTTCCTTAACAAGAGACGTCTATTGGGTTCTCCGCGGTTGTTGGGTAAAATTCGTTAAGACATGGTTGGGGTTATAAGTCATCACTCTCTCACATCATCGTCTGGTATGAGACTTGGCGCGTGTCAAGGATAATCCTAAGCCCAGTCAAAGTCATATGGTCTCGTACTACATATGGTATGGATATCTCCCCTCATGCCTAGTGCCCTTTTGGTTCAATACCTTCCCACCTATGAATGAAATCCTCAATGGGAAGCATCTGCTGGATCCCATTCCTTAACCTAGTGGTCATTCACATATAATGGACATGATGCTTTCCATGTCCTCTCAAGGGTTGGTTACCGGTCTTGAGCGCCCGGGAGCTCTTATCTATTATATGCAACCCTACCACTCTATGATGATAGTGGGCCTGTTTGACACTCAGGACTTGGCCACTAACATCACGGGTTAACCAGCTTCAATACCCCTACCAGAAAGGTAGTAGTACTCATAAGGATTCCTAGCCCAACGCTTTTAGATACCTGTATATCATGTTGCTGGTCTAGATGCAATCACATAAGGTCACTAGGGTAATGGGCGAACCCACAACCCTAGTTGAAAATACAAGGTAAGAAGAATAATATCATTCCTCCTCTTTCATCTCATCCATTGTCATTTCCATTTTCATATCAATAATTAAGATTCAAAAGTAAAGAGTAATATCCAAACAATAAAGTTTACCTTCCGTTTGCGCAAAGTCACACACAAGAATATCATGATAGATAGAACTTTACAGCAATTTATATCAACAATAGAATTTAAAATAGTAACAATTAGTTATATAAAGCATGGTTAGTCATTCCTCACTTTTCAATTTGATTCTTTTCTCCAAAGTCCAAAATTCACTCCCACAAGTTGGTGACTTAAAGATAAATAAACCTATTCATGCAAGAGGATTAATAAATATAAATTAGAAGTAAATTTTGGTTCAAAATATATCCCAAAATCCTCCCACAAAAACACAATCTGAAAACTAGGTTCAAACTCGCTGTTTTCAACCTAGTTCAGCGAAAAAATCACTATTTTGCCACTGATAGGGGTATTCAAGCCAATTAACCCATGATGTCAGTGGCTGGGTCCTGTGAGCACCAAACAAGTCCACTGTGAAATCCCGCACCAACCCTAATCCAAAAATCTGTGTTTTAGGTCTGAAGACCCGAAGTTATGGTAGAAGATAGGTGTGGATCCTCTCTGTTGAACCCATTAACTTTGACCTAGAACCAGTGGAGATTGATAGTGAAGATCTCATTATGGAAACCTTGTATGATTTTGAGAGAAGACGTAGCCTAAATGATGATGGACTTGGGAAGTGGACTTTGAGTACAGTGTTGACACCTGTAGAAGGTCATATGAAGTCAGGTAAGACCCTACCTTAAGTTGGTTGAGGACCCAAGAGATGAATTTGGCTATTGGGAACAAAAATTAGCAGTTTTGACCTAAGGCACTGCCTTGGTCGATACCTTTGGTCGATCCAATCGACCAAGGCTACCGACCAAAGCAAGCCTAGGGACTGAATTGTCTATTTTGTGGAATTTTAGGTTTTGGGAGACCTATATATTCAAACCTCGATCTAATTCATACCACTTTGCCTCCTTGCCTCTAGAGAATGTGAGAAGAAACCTAGAGCTTCCTCCTCAAGCCCAAGGTTGGTTCCAAGCATCCAAGCAAATTCCTCCATTAAATCTTCTTCTACAAGGTTAGTATTTGATTCTATTCTCTATTGATCTATTCTCCCTATTGTTTCTACTCTTTGTTTTGATTGTGAGGAAGGTCTTACACTACTGTAATGACTTAATCTCAGATCATAGCCTTAGAGTGAATTCCCATTCACTCTATTCTCTTCGTAGACAATATGGTATGATTTCGATGTTTTGCTCTAGCATGAGACCATGCTTTGTTCTTAATGTAGTTATTTAACTCTAATCTATGTTAGATCCACTAGGTTGTTTTCTATGCATGATCTACTATTTTCTTATCTTTAAAATGAATCCCTATTCATTTTAGTCTTTCTGTGAGAATCAGCGAATCGAGCCTATTAGATGATTTATTAGATTTCTATTCCAATGACCTTGTTTGATGTTTAGATCATCATAGATCGTCTCTATATGTTATTTTAGAATTTTCTTATTAATTTTGGAGTGTTCTGATGTCGTTCGAAGAGTTTTTGACCAAAGTTGGAAGTTAATGTATGTACATAGTAGCTTTGGTGGATCAAATCGACCAATGGGTGCCCAGACAATAGTTTTGTCTGTTTTGCCTCTGTTTCGTCTCCAGTCATTAGAGTTTGTTCCTTATACTCTCTACATGTTTGGTTAGGGTTGTTTTGGTGATTTTGGACTTGCTCTTTGATATCTTACTTGGAGTGTACGAAGTTGAATATAAGGTGAGTACGTCCACTCACAGCTTGCAAAAATACTTGCTTTAATATGTTAGGACTTATATGCATGAGTTAGCTACTGTAGTTATACCTTTTCTATATTGTTATACTTCTATAATTACAATAGGCTATTCATGATATGATTTTCATACTTGTATTGAGTAGGAATGATGTGATTGTGAGTTGGACTCTATTGTGATATTTATGGAATCATGATGTGTTGTGATTGCCTAAGTGTGGTTGTGGATTGGGGAATGCCCTTTTGACGTTTCTGTCATTGGACATCAATGGAGGTGGTATGGAATGCTTTCCTATGGTGCCCTTTGGCACTTTTCGTAACTACTGGATGACATATCTAGGATTGGTCTAGATGAGTTTGGCTAGGGAAACCCTATCATATCTAACCCTATCGGAATGGGTATTGAGACCGAGTGACCTGTGGAAACAATAGTGATTTCTCAAAAGACATGCATCAGAGCCGTGAGAGGACGAAAATCACATTGTGGTGGCCATTCATTGGTAGGGTGGCACATAATAAGCCTGGGCTCATGATCGCTCAAGACTGGTAACTAACCTATTAGAGAACATGAGAGCTTCTTGTTTATTATATGTGGATGACCAATAGGGTTAAGAGTCAACGTATCCGAGAGGTAGACGGTGACTCTATGGAGGGAGATACCTGAACGTACTACCTATGCACGGAATGGAGGCTATCATATTGGAAAGGACTATCTAGTGCACGGAAGGGAGGTATCCAACTCCGAGTAGATATGATCTAGTAGATGACTTGCATTGGGCTAGGTGTAACACTGGCACATGCTAGTACTCAGACCAATAATGGTGAGTGACAGTTTTGCCCTAAACCCCAGCCATAGAATGTCCAAGAAAGATGCATGACCCAATTACCATTGTAGAACCCAAAAGACGTGCATCAGAGCCATGAGGGAGAGTGATTTGGGACCTACCCAGAGGAGTATGGTGTTTTATCTTAATGCGTGTCTGCCAATTGAGACGAGCATACTTAGAATTAGAAACATACTTGCATTCATTGTTTCATATCATTGCATCATGCTTGTTCTGAACTGCTTCCTGAGTTCTGTGGGAGCTCACCCTTCGAGCGATATGTTTTTAGATGACCTTACAGGTTCAAAAGAGATCACATGCACCAATAGGAAGGACCCTTCCTTATTTGATATAATTACGGACTCAATAGGAGAAGCTAGTGACTAGTGGTACAACCCATACACCGGTATGGACCACTTTGATGGGTCCTATTTATAGTAGTAGACAACGTCTCGTTCGCCATTGGGATCTTGAGTTAGATGCTGATCTGTAGTAGTAGGTGCATAAACCCTTGGTGAAGAAGACGAAGATAGAAGAAGAAGACGAAGAGCCTATGGAGTATTTAGAATAGACTTAGTCTTTATGCTTTTAGACTTTGATTTCGATTGTACTTTATAGTTTGATATGCTCTTCTGCATTTTGATGTATAGAGTTATTTTCCACTGTACTCTATAGTTACTTTCTATGATTGCTATCATTTTATTATGCACTCTGATTATATACTTCAAGATTATTTCTTTGATTAGTTTCTTAATAAAATTAAACATTGATTATTCCTTGCTCGTGATTGTGTTATTGTGTAATGTGGGTATATGGTTTCCCCTAAACTTGACTATGGGACTTGTGGATCACACCTCCGGGTATCGTGGTTAGGGTATTGACTGGGGGGATGTGACAGAGTGGTATCAGAGCCCAAAGTTTTTGGACAATCATAATTGCAGAACATAGTAATGGAGCATCCTTGAGAATCTTCTTTGAATTATAGAAAACTTTTAAATAGAAACTTGAATTAATATAATGCACGAAATTTGAATAAACAATAAGCATGGTTAAACAAACATACATCTTAAAGCATTAAAGGAAATGCATAATGTACAATAAGACAAGTGAAATAACTAAACTTCATTAATTTCTAGAAAATCTTACAAGGCTGAAAAGTAAGTACATCTATGATAACATAAAAGGAAAGATCCTAGAACTATCTATCTAGGTGATCATCTCTGAGAATCGAGCTGATCTCTCATAGCTCGAGACTCCACCTCTAGTCGTGTCAATCGATCTCCCATAGCATATATGTAAGTCTCCATCCTCTCTAGTGTGGAGTAATCACTGACAACTGAGGAGCCACACCCGAAGCCTTGAAAGTCGAATGCGAGGGACCTACAACCTCAAAATGTCGAGGTGGAATAGTATCCTCTTCATCTCTCTGATGACTCTCATCACCATCATCACCCTAATCCTGAGCTAGAACCTCATCATCATCCTCATCATCGTCCTCACCCTCGGATCTCACTGCATCATGAAGTTGCATCTTCCTGATTATCCTTGACCCGATGACCTCTCCTAAGTCCCGATGAAGCACCTGTATGTCCTCGAGATTGACATTGAAGTGCTAGAATATGAGTGTCAGAAGACGACCGGATGCTAAGTTCCTAACCCTAGGACACTTGACTCGATTGATCATGATGTGGTGCATGATGTAGCTAGATCGATATGATGCCCTATGTAGACGCTGTAAATGACAAGCGCCTCCATCGCCTTAACCCTAGTATGATGGCTTTAGGGATAATGTTTTACCTAATGATGTGAGTGATGACTCAAGCCGAAGGAATCATCTTGGTGCCACTCCTCGAACAGTAATAGTGAATGTCATCCCAAAGCGTCGAGCAAATCTCGTGAAGGTCTTGTGGATGTAGTGTCTTCATGATGTCAATGCCTACCGGGATCCACCAACAAGAACCTAGGTAGTGTGGTACTCCAAGTATATGGGCCAAAACTCTAGTGGAGAATCAAATC
Source organism: Hakea prostrata (assembly GCF_041222555.1). NCBI lineage: Eukaryota > Viridiplantae > Streptophyta > Magnoliopsida > Proteales > Proteaceae > Hakea > Hakea prostrata. Next base: position 50,386,128 of record NC_142608.1, on the reverse strand, counting down.
TCAGTCTCCCGAACCTGTGACTGAAGGATTTGCCTCGTACCTCCGTGAGTGTCTATCTCGGTGTGGAAAGTCAAGTTGTTGTAGAAGTACCTAACTAACTCTGCATATACTAGGTAGTATGGAGATGTAACCACTGCATCGGGTCTTCGGACCTATAAACAACAATGGATCCGGGTCACGGTCAGGGTTAGGATAGGGCTGGATTTTACATCAAGTGCTGAGTTTCACCGGTGTGACGAAGGATACTTTGTTCCCTAATAAGTGGGTGAGGGAATTAGAGAAAGCTTTCAGGGATTTGCAGTGCACTGAAGCACAGATCTTGTTCACCGAGTAGAAGCTTCAGCATGAAGTAGATGCATGGTGGAATGCAACTCGTCCTATTTTTGAAGCTTTGCATGCTGATGGTATGTCTTGGAAATTATCAAGGAAGCTTTTTGTAAGAATTATTTCCCTGAGTCGGTGAAAGATGCAAACGAGTCGGAGTTCATGGCTCTTATGCAAGGACCTCTTTCTATGCCAGAAATATCAGAAAAAGTTCGGGGAACTATTTTTCTTTGCTCCTGAGTCTTTGAAAGTAGATCGAAAAAGGTGAATAAGTTCTTCAAAGGACTTAGACCCTCAATCAAGACTTATCTTACTATCTTGTTGATTGAGAGTTATGTGCAGATTGTTCAGAATTTGAAGAAGGTTGAAGAGTCTGAGAAGTAGCATTTTCTTCTCCAGAGATCCCTGCAGAATAGGATTCCTAGTTATGTGAAAAGGACTGATAGGGAATTTTCTAGACCTACACCATATCATACATCGACATTTCAGCCTAGGAATGTGGGACAAAGTTTTGGGAATACTCAGATTGGATAGCAGAGTCAGAACAGTGGCAATAGGCCAGCTGGGAATGTTCAAGTCTCCAGGCCAGTCTATGCTAATCTAGGCTTGTGAATCAGAGACCACCGATGTCAGTGCCTACTACTTATACTACACCTGGAGATCCTATCTATTTCCTTTGCAAGCAGACTGGACATAGTGCCTGCACTTGCCCACGAAGAAATGCTCAGTCGGCAGCAACTGTGGCTAAGACTACACCAAACCCTCCTGCGGGAAAAGTGTTTAGCATTACTAAAACTGAACATGATATGATCATGAAGTTGTGAGACACTACTTGTTGCTTCAGTACCTACCTTTGTACTATTTGATATTAGAGCATCTCATTCTTTCACATCATCTGCATTTGTAAGAGATACTTCTGTGACACCAAAGAATTTATCTAGATGCTTGATGATTAGTACACCTACTAGATCAGTAGTACAGTTAGACCAAGTAGTTGAAGCCTGCCTAATTATTATTTGTGAAAGAAATTTGGAAGCTGATTTGGTACTCTTAAATATGAAAGATTTCGATGTGATTTTGGGAATGGACAGGCTGACTACTTGCAGAGTAGTTATCCTTTGTTCTTTGAGAAGAGTACAATTTTTTGTTGATAGAAATTCAGCCTTTGGATTTCAAGGCAATCAAGGAAGGTTAAGAAGAAAGACTTTGACTGCGGTGTTGCGAGTGAATGCATTGGTTGGTAGTGCTTCACTTAGTGCTTCACCTAGAAGCGAGACCAAGAAGGAAAAGAAGCTTAAGGAAGTCCTGGTAGTGAATGACTTTGTGGATGTTTTTTCTGGAAGACATTTTAGGTTTGCCTCTGGAAAGAGAGCTTGAGTTTACCATAGATTTGATTTCAGGAGCCACCCCAGTATCAAAGCTCCATATAGAATGGCACCTATCGAATTAAAGGAACTATAGAACCAGCTGAATGAGCTCTTAGATAAAGGTTTTGTACAACCCAGTGTATCACCTTGGAAAGCTCCGGTTCTGTTTGTCAAGAAGAAAGATGGTAGAATGCGATGTGTCTATGCATTGATTATCGGGGGTTGAACAAATTGACCATCAAGAACACGTATTCGCTGCCCAAAATCGATGATCTCTTTGATCAGTTGAAAGGTGCAGCAGCATTCTCGAAGATGGATTTGAGGTCTAGATATCACCAGCTTAAAGTGAAGTCTAGTGACATTTTCAAGACAACTTCCAGGACAAGGTATGGTCATTATGATTTTAAGGTCATGCCTTTCTGTTTGACAAATGCCCCTGCAGTTTTTATGGACTTGATGAATCGAGTATTTCAAGATGTCTTGGACAAATTTGTAATTGTGTTCATCGATAATATTTTGATTTACTCGAAGAATGAAGAGGAACATGTGAAACATCTTCAATTCACCTGGCAAAGATTAAGAGGCAACTTTTTGCTAAGTTTAGCAAGTGTGATTTTTGGTTACCGAAGGTAGTTTTCCTTGGCCATGTAGTTTCAGCTGAAGGAATTTGTGTTGATCTTGATAAAGTTAAAGCAGTTGCAGATTGGGATAGACCAAAGATTGTGACCGAGATAAGAAGTTTCCTTGGATTGGTAGGTTACTACAGAAGGTTTATTGAGAACTTTTCTAGGTTGGCTATCCCTATGACTAAGCTAACTAGAAAGGAGAGAAGTTTGTTTGGACTGAAACTTGTGAGAAGAATTTTAAGAGTTGAAAGATAGATTGACAAGTGCCCGAGTGTTGACTATACTAGATGACTGGCAGTTTGATAGGTTACACTGATCTTGAGAGTTTGAAGTATTATTTCACTTAGAAGGAGTTAAATATGTGGCAAAGAAGATGGTTAGAGTTGGTAAAGGATTATGATTGCGATATCCAATATCATCCTGGAAAATCCAACGTGGTTGTTGATGCTCTTAGCAGGAAAAGTAAGAGCGAAGAACTTGATTTGAATGCTTTGAGTAAAATGTTGTTGTGTTCTATTTTAGAATTTGGCTTGGAAATTGTTCCAGAAGGATCCGAAGTGATACTTGCTGCCATGACAATAAGATCAACCTTAAGAGACAGGATTATTCCATTACAAGTTTCAGACATGGAATTAAAGGAGAAGATTTCTTCAAATCTTGATGCTGAACCCAATTTTTATATGTCTACTGATGTTGCATTGACTTTTAGAGGAAGATTGTGTGTGCCAACAGTTGAAGAGATTAAGAAAGAGATTTTGAAAGAAGCACTCAATCGATTTTCACAGTGCATCCAAGAAGTACAAAGATGTATAGAGCTTTAAGAGAACGTTTTTGGTGGATTGGTTTGAAGAACGATGTAGACAATTTTGTAGCAAAGTGTGTCACATCCCGCCCCAAATCCACCCAGGGGGTACCCTATCTGGGTTACTCGGGAGTGATCCACAGCCCAACAGATCCAGTTTAGGAACGATCATATCCACTTATCACAATAATATAATCAAAAGCAAGAACAAATTATAGTATTCAAGTAATCTAATAATAAAAGTTAAGAAATGATCACAAAAGGATCACAAAGAACATCAGAGTGCGGAATAACAAGTACCAAATCAAAAGACAACTATAGAATATAGCGGAAATATACTCTACAACGTGTGCGGAAGGTAGATCGAAATAAGGTAAAGGTTACAACCAGATTTCCAGAGAAGGGAAATAACAAGGTAAGCAACTAAGTTATAGTTTCTTCTAACTTATACAATGTCTCCTTAATAAAATAATCATAAGAAATTAAGCCAGGCCGGGTCTACTCCTGACAAATATGAGTCTTGAACTGATAGCCTTCACCGATGTAGTCACCGTAGCCAAAGTGGTATGAGTCACCAACTTAGTCCTCCAAGTGTTGACCGTCACAGTCAACAGTAGTAGTACCTGCAGAAAAGTCTAACAAAATATGTTGCAAAAAGGAGTGAGTTCAAAAGAACTCAGCAAGGAAAGTTATTCCATAATACATAAGCCATATGATATCAATCATGAAATGATGCAGATGATATGAGACATAAGATGCAAATATGATTCTAACTCTAAGTATACTGGTCTCTATGGTAGACATGCTTTAAGTCAAAGCACCATACTTCTTTAGGTAGTCTCAGTCACTCATCGCTGGGGGGAATTGGGTCCTGCATCCCTCTCGGACAAATCCATGGTTGGGGGTTTCGGTCACCACTCTCTCACATCACCATTTGGTCTAAGTATTGGCGCATGTCAAGGTATAGCCTAGCCCAATGCAAGTCATCTACTTAATCATATCATGTCAGTTCCAGATACGTCCATTCCTCCCCTCTCGGGATCCTTTCCGGTATCCTTCACACTAGAGTCACGGATATTACTCACTGGACTCATCAACCCTATTGGTCATCCACAAATGGTAAATGGGAAGCTCTCACATCCCCTCACGGATCATTTCACCGGTCTTAAGCGCCCGTGAGCCCAAGTTAGCCATTTGCAACCCTACCAATAAATGGCCCCTTCCGGGTATCCGCAATGCAATTTATGTCCTCTCACGAAGTGGTTACCGGTCTTGAGCGACCACAAATCCACACTACTACCACGGGTCGTTCGGTCTCAATGCCCTTTCGAATCGGGTCTGATATGATAGGGACATCCTAGCCATACATCTAGACAAGTCCTATGTATGTCATCCAATGATCCAGGAAAGTGTCGATGGGCATCTTCGGAGAACATCCCATGCTATTCCCTCCGATGTCCAAGGACAGAAGTACCAGTAGGGCACTCCCCAATCCCAAATCATACCTAAGCAATCACATGCTTATTTCCATCCATTACATATCAACAATACATTATCATATTGAAGACATGTCATAACATCTCATAATACAGTATATAAATAAATGACAAGAATAAGTAAACATGATAAATCAAGTAATTAAGCATGGTGTTACTGTCATAAGGTAACTACAGTAATCATATGATGTCTAAAATCAATTAATAAGTTAAGTCTACTAAGTTACCAACAGCAGTGTAAAAGTCATACAGTCTATGTTATATGGCAATAACCGTCCTTACCTCAAATTGTGAAGAAGATGATCCGAAGTCACAAGAGAATGGTCCAACTATAGTCTTAAAACCCTAAACAAACATATATGAATGATTAGAGAAGAAATCAAAACAATCGGAGATCGAATGGATCAAAACCTGGCAAAAGTTTCTGACAGCAACCTTGTTGGTCGATACATTGGGTCGATAGTATCGACCAACAAGCATCGACCAATAGAATCTCGGACACCAAGCTGGCTTTTTGGGTTTTGGTTCAAAATTGGTCTTTCGGGTCTCGGATCGATACGAAACTTGGAGGGGATGCTAGGAACAGTAGCAAGAGGCTATGTAGCAAGAATTAACATGATCCAATGGTCAAATTGAAAACCCCCAAATTGAGGTCCTAGGTTTAAACTTGCAAGAATCATGTTCTTCAATGAAAACCATTACAATTGCAAGAGAACTTAGGAATTGAATTAGGGAAATGATTGGCAGTAAATTAGAGTACATACTAACATATAATCAGCCCTATTTAAAGAAATCAGATTAGGCAAAGGATTCATGTTTTAATGAAGAAAATCATAGTAAGAAGGCAAGAACATTATGCATAATAATCATAGCATGAATATGATATGAAAGGGTTTATTCAAAACAAAAGAGGTTGTAGAAGGGGTGGTTGCAACGTTGCAGCACCTTCTTCCTAACTTCAGCAGCAAAAGTAGGAGTAATTTGCAGTAGGTTAGAGAAGGGAGAATAGATTACCAATGACTGGAAGAGGAGCCGGGCTCGGTGGGAGTTTCTCGCCGGAGTTTCCCCTTGCATCAACACCAAGCTCTCCCCACTAGTTTCTTCCTTATCAGGATGAGGCACATAACATGATTCTGAAAGCATTTTTAAGGTTCTGTCACTTAGAACATTCAGGTCAAGTGAAACTGCAGAGGTTGGTTGCTGTTCTTGGGGGGCTGAGTCATTAATAAGCAGCCTCAAAAGAGAAACATGCAGAAGGTGAACAATAGGATTTCTTTAAGCCTTAGACCCACCAATGAATTGGAGCCGCAACTCCTCCTTGGAGGTCTAATGATTTCAAAGAGAGGAATAAATAGAAATGTTGGACAGCAAGTTCAGGGTTGTGGCAAAGGCAGCTTGACCAGCAACAATAGCTCGACTCAGTTGGGCATTTTCACGAACATGATCAAGGAGTTGCTGAATCTTAAGGTGCTGCAGAGATTCACCAGCATCAAGTTTCTGTGTTGAGAAAGATCTGATGATGCAGAGCTTGTAAGGGTTTTTCCAGCGTGGAGAAACAGAAAGCCATACCATATAAACTTGATGGTGGTCCAGTGCTCGAACTGCATTCACAACTATTCAACCAGCAAGTGCTTGGTTGTGGGTTTGGAGAAGTCCTTGGGATGTGGCTGCTGAAGAATCAACTGTGGTGATCGAGCTTCATAGTCATCAGAGGGCCATAAATCTTTGCTAAATCAGTGAGTGACTTGCTGGGTTTGTGTTCTGATTCAAGATAGGGGTTGGAGAAGAAGACAAGGTAGAAGGTAAGAAGTAGAGAAGGCCGTAAGAAGTAGAGAAAGCTGAGACAGAGAAGAAGGTTATAAGGAATAGGTTTTCTGATATCTCTCAGCTTAACATGTGTAGTAAGGTTACAGCACCTTCTTCATGTACTCAGTATCAAGAACAAGATGAGGTAGAAGTAGATTAGAGAGAGAGTGAGAGATTACATACCTTGGAGAAAAGATTAGAGAAGAGAGACAATGGTTCTTGAAGAAGATCAACACCCAAGCCAAGGAGGAGGCTTAGAGGAGTTTTCCCACGTTCTCAGATGTTGAAATGAGTGAAATAATGATTTAGGTTCGAGGTTTCACTTAAAAAGGAGAAAGGAATATCCAAAAAGCACCTTTTTCACAATTCTGGGCTTGTTGGTCGTTACCTTTGGGTTGATAGTATTGACCAATAGTATCGACCAATAGTAGTTTCAACAGAATTCTTAGGAATAGTTCAGCAACTTCGAACAGGGATTCGGAAGGCTATACAAGGTCAAATTGAGTGAGGTTTTCTCCTACAAGTCAATAAAGAAGTCTAGTTTCCAGAAATACCTTTGGATCAAGCATGGGATTTCATTAGGTCTACCAACTAAGCTCACCTTCTTCGATGCACAAGCAGGATTTGCCAGACATAGTTCAGCAACTTCGGACAGGGATTTGGAGGGCTATATGGGGTCAAATTGGGTGGGGGTTTTCTCCTACAAGTCCATCAGGAAGTCTAGTTTCGGGAAATACTTTCGGATTGTGCACAGGTGTTCATTAGGTCTACCAACTAATTCACCCCTCTTAGGTGCGTAGATTCAAAACTAACACTGACAATGCTCTCAAGTGAGGGGCATCATCGTCAATGTCCATGGGCTTGGGCTCCGACACCAAATCATCAACCAAAAGGGTACACAAGGACTTTTCTCACCACTTCAGGTCATTGGATCAATAGACAATACAAATTCCGGGCCGAGTCAGGGTAAGGATAACGCCGGACATGGCCTCCTAAGGCTTTCATGGATAACAACAATGAAATCAAGGTCCAACTTCAAGGTCTAACATTAAACAAGTCTTTCTTTATCCCAAAACAAATAGGGTACCCCGGGCTAGGTCTGGGCTGGATTTCACAAAGTGTGACACCTGTCAACATGTGAAAGTAGTTTGACAACCGCCATCTGGACTACTGCAGCCTCTTCTTGTTCCTCATTGGAAATGGGAAGACATCACTATGGATTTTGTAACTAGCTTGCCTCAGACTAGCAAAGGGAATAATACGGTATGGGTGATCATTGATAGATTGATAAGTCGGCCTGTATCATTCCTATGAAGATTACTTATGCTATAGATAAGCTAGCAAGACTGTATGTGGACAACGTAGTGTGTCTACATGGTGTTCCAGTGAGTATTGTGTCTAACAGAGATTTTAGGTTCACCTTAAATTTTGGAATAGTTTATAGAAAGCATTGGGAACCCAATTGAACTTGATTATAACTCATCATCCATAGACAGATGGACAATCTGAGCTGACAATTTAGATTTTGGAAGATATGCTCAGATCTTGTATGGTCGATATGGGAGGAAATTGGGATGAACACCAAGCTTTTGTTGAGTTTGCCTATAATAACAGTTATCAATCAACTATAGGCATGGCTCCATTCAAAGCACTTTATGGAAAAACTTGTAGGACCCCACTATATTGGACTGAGACCGGTGAGAGAAGAATTTTTGGTCCAAAAAATGTTAGAAGCTTCAAGTGTGATGGTGAACATAATTAAAGGAAGGATTAAGTCAGCTCAGTCAGGACAAAAATCTAATGCGGTAAGAGAAGGACTAATCAAGAATATCAAGTAGGGGAAAAAGCTTTCAAAAAGTATCACCTATGAAGGGGGTGATGAGATTTAATGTAAAGGGAAAGCTTAGTCCTCATTATATTGGACCTTGGAAACCTAGGTACGCTCTCAATTTCGAAGACATAATTTCTTTTAAGGGGGGAGGATGTGATCCCTCACAAACCCTAATTCGACAATCTATGTTGTAGGTCCGAAGACCCGAAGTCAAGGTAGAAGACAGTTATGGACCCTCTCAATGGAACCCATTGGCTCTGCCCTAGAACCAATGGAGGTTGATAATGAAGACTCTATTGTGGAAACCCTAAATGACTTTGAGAGAAGATGTAGTTTGAATGAAGATGGACTTGGGAAATGGACCTTGGGTACAGTGTTGACACCTACAAAAGGTCCTACACAATCAGGTAAGACCCTTTCTTAAGTTGGAAGATGACCCCAATGGTGAATATGGCCCGGAAACCAAAATTCAGCATTTTGATATAAGGCACTGCCTTGGTTTCCCCAGGCGACCAAGACAAGCGACCGAAGCTAGCCAGGGACATAATTGTCTCTTTTGGAGAAAATTAGGTTTTTGGAGCCCTATATATTCAAACTTCGATCTAATTTGTACCACTTTGCTTCGTAGCTGTTGGAGAATGTCAGAAGAACCCTAGTGCTTCCACTTCAAGCCCAAGGTTGATTCCAAGCATCCGTGAGAGATTCCTCCAATGAGTCTTCTTCTACAAGGTTAGTATTTGCATCTATACTCTATTGATCTACTCTCTCTACTATTTCAAATCTTTGCTTTGATTGTTAGGAAGGTCTTACACTTCTGTAATGTCCTAATCTCTAATCCTCATAGTCTTAGAGTGATTCCCATTCACTCTATTCTTTCCGTGGAAAGCACGGTATGATTTTGGTGTTTAACCTAGCATGATGACCATGATCTATTCTTACTGGAGTTTTTTGATTTCTAATCTATGTTAAATCTATTCCTAGGTTGTTTTATAACCATGATCTACTGTTTTATGATCTCTAGAATGAATCCCCATTTATTCTAGTCTTTCCGTGAGAATCCGCGGATCAAGCGTATTATGTGTTTTATTAGATTTCTATTCCAAAGACCTTGTTTGATGTTTAGATCTTCATAGATAGTCTTCATATGTTATTTTAGAATTTTCCTTCTAATTTCAGAGTATTCTGATCTCGAACAAAGAGTTCCCAAACAAAGTTGAAGTTTGCTGTCTGTACATAGCAGGCTTGGTCGCCTGCTTTGGTCGCCTCAAGCGACCAAAGGGGGTATAGAAACTTCCCTCTATTTTTTATCCGTTTCATCTTCGATCATTAGGTTTGATCCTTATACTCTGTACTTGTTTGTTTAGGTTTGTTTTGTTGATTTTGGACATACCCTTTGATCTCATTCTTCGGAGCTTACAAATCAATTATTTGGTGAGTACGTTCACTCACAATTAACACAATTACATGCTTTAATATGCTAGAACTTTTATGCATGTGTCAGCTACTGTAATTATACTTTCTCTATAATGTTATACTTCTGTAATTTTAGAATATGTTTCATTATGTAAATTTCACACTTGTATGATTTGTGATTGATGCAATTGTGAGTTGGATTTTATTGTGATGTTTAAGGAATCATGATATGATGTGATTGCCAAAGTGTGGTTGTGGATTGGGAAATGCCCTTTTGGCGTTTCTGTCATTGGACACTAGTGGAGGTGGTATGGGACACATTCCTATGGTGCCATTTGGCGCTTTCCTCAACTATTGCATGACATACCTAGGATTGGTCTAGATGAGTTTGGCTAGGGAAACCCTATTATATTTGACCCTATCGGAAGGGGTATTGAGGCTGAGTGACCCATGGCAGCAATGGAGATTGGTGGGCGCTCAAGACCAGTAACCAACCCGTGAGAGGACACAATCACATTGTGGGGGCCATTCATTGGTAGCATTGCACATAATAAGTCTGGGCTCATGGGCGCTCAAGACCAGTAACCAACACGTGAGAGTACATGAGAGCTTCCAATTTATTATATGTGGATGACCAATAGGGTTAAGAGTCTACATAGCCGAGAGGGAGATGGTGACTCTAGGGAGGGAGAAACTTGAATGGACTGCCTAGGCACAGAAGGGAGGCTATCATACCGTAATGGCTTGTCTAGGCACGTAAGGGAAGTATTTGACTTCGAGTAGATGTGACTCAGTAGAAGACTTGCATTGGGCTAGGTACAACTTAACATGCGCCAGCCACGAAATGTCTGAGAGGGATGCCCTGACCTAATTACCACGAAGAACCCAAAAGATGTGCATTAGAGCCGTGAGGGAAGAGTGACTGAGACTACTAGAGGAGTATGATGTTGTATCTTAATGCATGTTTGCCACTAGAGACCATCATATATAGAGCTAGAAGCATACTTACATTCATTGTTCCATGGCATTGCATCATGCTTGTTTTGAACTGCTTGTAGTTTTTTATTGTGATTGAACTACTACATGAGTTCTGTTGAGCTTTCCCTTCAGGGGATATGTTTTAGATAACTTTGCAGGTTCGGAAGAGATCCTGTGCACCAGTATGGAGGATTCTTCCTTATGTGATTGACTAGTGGTACGACCCATACACTAGTATGGACCACTTTGATGGCAATTGTTGATAGTAGTAGACACCGTCCATTTCATCATTGGGATCATGAGTTAGACGCTGATCTGAAGATGCAAGTGCATAAACCCAAGGTGAAGAAGACGAAGATTGAAGAAGAAGAAGAAGACGAAGAGGCTATGGAAGATTAGAATAGACGTAGTCTTATTCTTGTTCCTAGTTTATTTCAATTGTAATAGCTTTAGAGTTACTTGAGTTTTCATATACTCTTCCGCATTTGACCTATAGAGTTATTTTTCGCTATACTCTATAGTTATTCTTTGATTGGTATCATTTTATTCAGCATTTTGATTATACTTTGAGATTTATTCTGTGATTAGTTTCTTAGTATATTTATACATTGATTATTTTTTGCTCTTGATTATGTTTTGTGCAATATGGGAATATGATCGCCCTAAACTTGACCATGGGACTTGTGGATCACACCTTCGGGTATCGCGGTTAGGGTATTGGCTGGGGGGATGTGACAATGATGAAGACCCAAATACTTTATTGGATTTCAAAAGAAGAGAGAAGGCCAATGTAGAAGGCATAAAAAGGAGGTTTTGGCATGTCCATAAAACAATGTTGGAGGACTCACTATTCGAGCTAAACTAAATCAATGATCAGCCCTTGAAAGGACATTTTTACCCTCCGAAGCCCATCGTAATTAGCTTTGTCATGAAAGAGATATAGAGCCGGTTGGTCAGATGTAGTTGATCGGCTAGATCAACTGGCCTTGCCCAGTTTCAGGGCAGATTCAAAATTTCAGGTTTAAAACCCATTATATGATTCTCAAACCTCATAAACACATTGTTTATGCAAAAAGGAGGCTGATAACATGGGAAAGAAGGGGAGCTTAAGATTTTGAAGTTTCTTCACTTCTTTGGCAGTGCCGAAGTGCTAGAAAGAAAGAAAGTCGCACGATAAGGTAAGAGATTCAAAATCCCCTTTCAACTCTATTTTGATGCGTTTATGATGAAACCTTTGCATTATTGTAGTGGTTTTTATTGTTGGGTTACATTGAATGCTTCTTATTTTTCCATTAATGCTTCCCAACCTTTGTGAGAATAGGTTCATGCAATCCTTTGCATTCGAAACCGATTTTAACCTCTCAGAGACCCTCGGGGGCAGACATTAAGAGCCTAAACTGGGGGTTTTCGTTTGAGAACTAGTTGGGGTGTTTGAAAGGTAGTTTGGGGGAACTAATACTGTGAAACCCATCCCTAACTTGACCCGGAAACTCTGTTGTTTGTAGGTCCAGAGACTCGAAGTAAGGCAAGAAGTCAGCTTTGGGCCATTTCAGTAGAAGACTTGTTGGCTGGATTGAAATCCTTGAGTGTTGATATCAGTGTTCCATTTATGGAAACTGCACCCTGTTGAAGATCGGATTAGTTGATGGACTTGGAGTGCTCTCTATATGGGTTCGAAGGCATTTCTACCTACTAGGCATGTCACTTTAGGTGTGTGCAAAACCCCTTGATGTTTGGACTTGATCTGAGCCTTCAATTCCCTGTTTTGAAGTTGCTGTTCTGATTGGTCGACCAATCGACCAATTAATTATGTTTTTGTAAATTAGGTCGTGGCTACTCTATTTAATTCTAATCTCGGGAATACTCTGCCTCATCTGCCTCCTAAGCCTCTGGAACGAGTTAGAACGCCATTCTAATCAATTCCCTTGCATCCTTGGTTGATATCTCGCAAGAACTCAAGTGATCTCCTTCCTACTGCAACAAAGGTATGTTTATGTTCTATTTTTTTTCCCATCTCTGATTTTCTTTTCTTTGATCTGTTCTTGGTTGAGATCAGGAAGATGATGTTGCATTCATGCAACCATCTATTCCATGATCTCATTCTATTCCTTGAGATTTATGATCATCGTCATGATCTCAACCCTAGCCGAATTAACCCTTGAAACCCTAACCCTTGTATGCTCTTTCTGGAAACCTTTTGGTAACCTCCCATGTGAGGGAACCTCATGGGCAATATTTATGCTAATCTAAATTTGATCTTTCTATGGTTTTTCTTGTTATTATTGGCCAACAATTTACTTCCCTTTCATCCTGTGATCTCAACCTTTTTATGGGAGCCAAAAAGGTTGAAACCCTAATTTCTTGGATATATGTTATTGACCCTGTTAATAGCCAATTAATGTGTTTTCCTTACAAGAATTGTATCCTATCATCCTATCATTCTTTATCCTTGATCATACTATGTTTTCTTCATGATCCATGATTTAACCTAATTAGGTTAACCTTTTGGATCCTGAGTTGTAACTTGGAAACTTGATTTGGTTGGTGGTTTGATGTCCTCTATATACTAGGATGCTGCCATTGTAGTTTCCCCCTTATTTTGTACCCTTTTGAACCACCAAATTCGGTTTCTTATTCTAAAAATTTGGATTCTTGAAGGCCACTGTCTCTGTTGGTCGACTCATTGGTCGATCAGGAGGCGATAGACCAATCAATCGACCAATGAGTACAGCAACCTCATTCTTGGTCTGTTTTGATTGATTTGATATCTTTCCTTCTATGTATCCTTCCTAACATGTTGTATACACTTGTTTAAGACTTTCTTCTCAGGTTTAGTCAAGATCTTACTTGATCCCCTAAGTTCCTTTACGAGTTAGAAGGTAAGGACAGTTATTCTTTAATTACATAGATTGCATACTCTCTGGTTTCTACCTTATGAAACTATTAATTTACCTACTGTTGTTATACTTTATATTTCTAATTTACTACTGTGAGAACAATAGCACTTGCTTATGTTTTATTTTTATTATTTAAGCTTATGTGAATTGCTTATTACTATATTGTTTAACGATTAGATCATGACTGTATACTCTCTTGTATATGATGAACTGTTGATTGTCTATGTCATGTCTGATCTGAGATTGTGTCTGATTAGGTATGATTTGGGATTGAGAGGTGTCCTTTTGACACTTCTGTCCTTGGACATTATCGGAAATAGTATGGGATGTTTCCGAGGTTGCCCATCGACGCTTTCCCGAATTATTGATTGTCATACCTAGGACTGTCTAGCAGTGTTTGGCTAGGATATCCCCGTTATATCAGACCCAAATCGGAAGGGTATTGAGACCGAACGACCCATGGCAGCAATGGGGATTCACGGGCGCTTAAGACCGGTAACTAATTGGTGAGAGGGCGGGAATCACATTGTGGGGGCCATGTATTGGAGGGTTGCATATGGCTAGACTTGGGCTCATGGGCGCTCGAGACTGGTGAGTTATATCCGTGAGGGGACATGAGAGCTTCCCATTTACCATATGTGGATAACCAATAGGGTTGATGAGTCCGTAGTCCGGGACTATTAGGACTCTAGTGGAAAGGATACCGGAAAGGATCCCGAGAGGGGAGGAATGGAAGTATCTGGACCTGAGTTGATGTAACTGAGTAGATGACTTGCATTTGGCTAGGTTTTTACCCTGACATGCGCCAGTACTTATACCAAATGGTTATGTGAGAGAGTGTTGACTTAACCCCCAGCCTTGGAATGTCCGAGAGGGATGCCGGACCCACTATCAACAGGAGCCGTATGTGAGACCTACCCAAAGAAATACGATGCTATGACTTAAAGCATGTCTGCCAATAGAGACTAGCATACATAGAGTTTAGATGCATACATACATTATTTGTTTCATACTGCATTGCATCTTGCTATGTTCTGCCACATGTTATTTATGTTGTTATGGATTAACTACCTAACTGAGTTTCTTCGAAACTCATTCCTTTTTTTTTGTACAATCTCTTGTTAGACTATTCCATAGGTACTGATTTCTATGACGGACAGTACGATGAAGTGCAAGCCGATGAAGCGTACTACAAGCAAGGTATTGGCGACAATCAAGATTACACTGATGATCCCTCAGTTGATCAAGTTTCGTACAACGATTAAAGGCAACGTGGAGTTAGAACATCTCCGTTGGATTGATGAAGTCCACTATTTTGAAGATGTCATCTGTAGGATAGAAGACTCTTAAGTTTAGATATCTTTCTTATTTCCTTTGTTTTAGTTGTAGTTCCTTTTTGACTTACATACTACTTTCCGCTGTATTTGTGGAGTGAGTTTCCACCTCAATTTACTTCTTTTGATATCTACAGATATCTGGTATCATTTTCTGCACTCTGACTATATTGTTTATTCATTTCTTGTTTTGAACCTTGTTTATAATATTAAACCTTGATTATTTCCTGTTTATGATTATGTTATTGAATATGTGGGAGGATGATTTCCTCGATACTTGATCTTCGGGGCTGTGGATCACACTCTTGGGTATGCCAGTTAGGGTAACGGCTGGGAGGATGTGACAAATACTATCAAATTGAAGGCCCCAAAGTCAAGTTCCAAGTTGAGTTTGAATTGGGGATGAAATCGAGTTCTTGTGTCGGAGCCCTATACTGGGTGGTCGAACAGCCCTGCGTGGCTCAACACCCCTACCCTTTGTTTGGGTGTTTGTTTTACCCCCCTTTGATTTTGGATGATTCCCGATTATTGCTCATTTAATTTCTATTGTTTTTAGGGTTATTTTAGGTCAATTGCACTATCTTTTTAGTGGATTTTCTTTGGGATTTGGAGATTGCTAAAGGCTTGAAAGTTGAGGAATATACTTAACCATATCTTGTATGAATGATGAGTTATTTAAGTCTTCAATATTTTGATGTCTTGTAATATCTTATAAAAGGTAATGTTATTTTGTATTTGTTTTTATTTTAAATTTCATGAATTGTTATATGAGAATGGTGTGAACGTGTTGGCTTGTTTTTGGGACTATGTCGTCTTATACTTATAGTCCGACTAGGGTTGTGGGTTCTCCCATTACTGTAGTGACCTTAAATATATATGTACTTAGACCTAAGAACATGAGTGCTAGGTGTCTAAAAGTATTTGGCTAGATAACCTCATGAATACTGTTACCCTTCTGATAGGGGTATTGAAGCCGGTTAACTCATGATGTCAGTGGTTTGGTCTTGTGAGCATCAAGTAGGCCCACTGCCATCATGAGATGGTAGGGTTGCATGTAATAGACTTAGGCTCATGGGCGCTGAAGACCGATAGGCTACCAATGAGAGGACATGAGAGATTCCTGTCCATTATATGTGGTTGACCATAAGGTTGAGAATGGAATCTAACAGATGCCTCCTGTTGAGGATCTCATTACTAGGTGAATAAGGATATCAGACCAACAAATGTCTCCCATTGAGGAATAATATCCATAACATATGTAGTACGAGACCAAATGACTATGCATTGGGCCTAGAGTTTTCCTTGACATGCACCAGTTTTCATTCCAAACAGTGATGTGAGAGAATGGTGACCTATATCCCCTGCCATGGATTGATGTGACTTGACCCAACAACCACGGAGAATCCAATAGATGTCTCTTGTTGAGGGAGAGTGATTAAGAGCACCTAGAGGAGACTAGTGTATGACTTAATGCGTGTCTATCATAGAGACCTCATGATAGAGTTAGAAGCATAACATCATATTCATCATTAATCATATTATCATTATTAGTCTTATATGTGTGATGTGGAAATTTTGTGGTTGAATGCTTGATATGTTGTTAAGTTGACCTCACTAAGTTTTGTTGAACTCATTTTTTTTATATATATGTTCGGTCAGATCTTACTGCAGGTTATGATTATTCCATTCAAATGGAGGATCTGTCATCGTAGAGTATCTTGAGGGAGCAACTTGTGAGTAGGTGGACTTGCATAGAGCTTTGTGCCCGTGCTAGGACTGCTCCTACGAAGTGGAGAGTCAACGATACCTTTGGAGTTGATAGTGTCCCTCATAGTTTTGAGTTATATTTTCAACCTTATATCTTTGGAGAGGGGCAATGTCGCCTTACATTAAAGTAACTAGAATGTTTCCACTGCAAACAAACCATTCTTTCTTCTAAACTTTGATGTCCAATTTTTATAACATTTGGATTATGTATTAACTTTAATTGAGGGATGATTATAACCTCTTTGATAATTTAGTTTATAACTTTGATTATTGATCTTGATTTATTCATGTGCTTTGATTACGCTATATCATATGATTGTATGGGTTTGCCACTGAACTGTGGTCTTGCAGTGTATCACTCCCACAGGTATTTGGGTATGATCGGATCCGGCTAGATGGGGTGTGATGGAAGGTATTGATTTAGACTATGATATTGGTTATTTGTTCATGAACTACTCGCTGAGTTCTTTTGAGTTCATCCTTCAGGGAATTTGTTGTTACACTTTACTTTTTCCCTATCCAGTTGATTACTTTAGTTTTGTCATTACTTATGCACTTTGATTTGATTTTGAGATCCTTGTTGCTTAATATATTTCTTTGTTAATATTTATGACATTGATTTATTCTTTCTCATATTTGATCTATTGTATGGAATGATTGGTGATTGTTTGAGATCTAATTTGTTGGGTGTGGATCACTTCCTCGAGTATTCGGTTTAATGGATACCGGCTAGGTGGATGTGACAGGGATTTTAGGTTTCGGTCGATTTTGAACTCCCAAATTTTTGGCTTTGGTTTAGCCTTTAAGATTACCCTATCTTGCAAACATCCTTACCATTCAAGGGATTTATCATTAACTTGGACTATTAGTATATTAAATATTTGCAAGATCTTTCAATCTCACTCAAACTTAGGTTATAGACGATCCAATTATGTTCAACATTGCCAAAGGTGGTATGTCAAAGCGGTTAAAGATCCAACTTCCCTATGGGAGGTATTGGATTCGCACCCACTCGGTGGCATTAATATAAAAAAAGCTCCCTTGAGGATATAAATCGTGGTGCGCGCAATCTGGCCTGGATGAACCTCATATCCAAAAAAAAATATATATTATGTTCAACATTGGCTAGCTACATGCTACACTTAGCAATTATCATAAACAGGAAAATTATTGCAAAAAAAAAAAAAAAAAAAAAAAGGTATGTTAAAGCGGTTAAAGATCCAACTTCCCTAGGGAGGTATTGGGTTCGCACCCACTCGGTGGCATTAATATAAAAAAAGCTCCCTTGAGGATGTAAATCGCCTGGATGAACCTCATATTTCCAAAAAAAATAAATAATAATAATAATAATAATAATAATAATAATAATAATAATAATAATAATAATATTATGTTTAACATTGGCTTTAGAAAATCTATCTGAAGTAGAGAGTAAAATTACCTTTGCGAAAGCATGCGAGATCCATAGCCTTTCTCTCCTCTCTCTCTCTCTCTCTCTCCTTCTTCTCCTCTGCTTTTGCTCTCTATGCTGTTCCTTTCTCTTCTTTGGTTCTCAAATTTTCTCTCCTCACTGTTATTTTTCTTCTTTTATTCTATGATAAGATTATACATGCCACTTCATTCTCTTCATTTTCCTTCTTTGTAATCTCTCTCCAAAACCTCACCACCTCATTCTCTACATGGAGAGGAGGGAGGTGATGGGAGGTCCCACTCCACCATATTCCTTATAAATATTATATATATATAATATATTTTTAACTTTGCTTAAATAGCGTAACTTGTCCACCTCATACATATGCCTTATGTAATCATTAGTCAAGATATTACCAAAAATAAAAATCATTAGTCAAGCACTTGTGGACCCATCTCAATTTCTTATGCGGGATCCACTCGAGGATCCAACTGTTGATACCTTTGAGTTTAGAAAATTATGTTGATCACTTTCCTGTTTTTTATTTAGTCTAGTTCTATCATATATAGGTTTCATGGGTGAAACTGTACTTAAGCCTATTTTGAATGTGAAACTCATTTTTATTTCATATCATTATCATTTAATGACCTGTTACTCCACAAATCAAGTATGTTGGTTGATTTCATACTTAGAGTTCAGGTACCAATACTAGTGCTAAGCCCACAATCATCAGATCAAATATCATATTTTTAAAATTATAATTTCTTTATTTAGGGTATCTAGTGTTCTCATTTCTGGTTTTGGTTCAACGAC